>NC_046172.1:125645124-125853593 GCF_011064425.1 Rattus rattus | reverse complement strand
CTGGACTCTGACCTCATAGGTAGCAATGAATATCCTAGTAAGAGCACCAGTGGAAGGGGAAGCCCTGGGTCCTGCTAATACTGAACCCCCAGTGAACTAGACTGTTGCGGGGAGGGCGGCAATGGGGGGAGGGTCGGGAGGGGAACACCCATAAGGAAGGGGAGGGGGGAGGGGGATGTTTGCCCGGAAACCGGGAAAGGGAATAACACTCGAAATGTATATAAGAAATATTCAAGTTAATAAAAAAAAAGATATTGGTGTATCAAATGAAAAAGGATAAACTTTACAGAACAATACTATGTGGGCTTGAAATTTGATTATGTTTCCATATTTAACCCCTAACAGCCTTCCTTTTCTGATACTTCCTTTCCTCTTTCTGCTAGATATTTGGACAAAGTGACTGAAATGTCTGGATGCTGCCTCCTTTTGCTCTGGCAAGAACTAAACAGGCCTCTGATTTACTCGAACTCCAAACTATAAACACAGTGAAAACTTCAAGTTTTTGTCCTTTGCTACCAAGCCAGTTTCTACGGGCTCACTAGTACTCTGTCTTTGGGCCAAATTTTAAGGAATGTGTTCATTTTATCTCCATAGTTGACTACTTGAGATAAGCAATATGAGAAATAGAGATCAAAGTGGTATGCTCAAATTGATGGATTTTTCTATATATACAGAAAATAAAAAGATATTTACTTATGCCATTTGTTGCATAAGGCAAAATCATTGTTATAAACACAAAAATATTGTCTTTTTTTTTTCAGCATTCGTAATTGTCAACTCCAAATTGAGTTGATTTGGTTCACAACAAGTTGTGTGGTTTAGGGTACCATAAAAGCAGGCTTCATTACCATGATTGTTTCACAGGCTTGCAAGGATGCTGAAAAAGGGGTTTTCAATCTCTCCACATGTTTTAAGCCTTGCTCATACCATGCAATTATCTGAGTGTTCAAACTTTTTGCTATCATCTAACTTCCATGAATGAAGTATAAAAGCTACCAGGTCCATGTGGAACTTTGCCTCTGACTGGTTCAATGCCATTTCTATTATATGAACAATTTGCTTTTTCATTTATAATTTTATGCAGGCATTTCTATGTTTAGCTATGTATATATTATTACACTGCCCATAGAAGCTAAAAGACTGTGTCAGATCTCAGGCAGTTGTGAGTCAATCAATATAACTTCTGAGAATCTAACCCAGGTCCTAGCAAGGCCAATACATGCTGTTAACTGCTAAGCTATCTCTTTTTCTCAAGTGATCATATTTTATTGGACCTTGAAATCATCCAAAGTTACAAAGGGATAAGAGTGGACAGTCCTACTCCTGATGGAAGTGGACAAGGTAAGATTTCAGGAAAATGAGAGGGATTAGTTTTTGTTAAGTCAATTTTACAAAAATTCTGTATCATCTGATGCATTTATATCAAAGGGTTGAATGGTAAAACACAATGCAGAATTAATTAATGAATACTGAATTCTTAATATTATACTCTGATGAATCCATGGTAAAATATTTATAACCATAATTAAACAATTAAGTATTAACAGACTACATTTGGTTAAAAGAAAGACAGGAAAACATTTATTATCAATACATATATTTTCAGTTATATCCAGTCCCTTGTTTCTACTAGAACCATTTTGTAATGGGACTCCCATTGAAGGAATTAGAGAAAGGATTGAAAGAGCTGAAGGAGTTTGCAACCCTATAAGAACAACAAGGCCAACCACCCAGAGCTCCCAGGGACTAAACCAGTACCCAAAGACTATACATGGGCAGACCCATGGCTCCAGCTGCATATGTAGTAGAGGATGGCCTTGTTGGGCACCAATGGGAGGAGAAGCCCTTGGTCCTGCCAAGGTTGGACCCCCAGTGTAGGGGAATGTTGGAGGTTGGGAAGGTGGGTGGATGGGGAGTGGAACACCCTTATAGAAGAAGGGGAGGGACATGGGATAGGGGGCTTATTTCTGGGAAAACATGAAAGGGAATAACATTTGAAATGTAAAAAAAATCCCATAAAAAAGAAAAATTGTATAAACTTAAAAAGAAGAAAAAAAAAAGAAAAAAGAAAGAAAAGAAAAAAGAAAAAAGAAAAAAAAAAAGAAAAAGAAAAGAAAAAGAAAGAAAAAAAAGAGAAGAAAAGAAAAAAAGAAAGCCAGTCTTTGGTCCTTGAACTTCAGAACTGTGATGTCTGTGGTCATGGCAATCCATTTTCCTAACAGCTGTGATAATGTGCTGTGAAAGATGAAAAATTTGAGTATGTTATGTGTGTGGCATAAAATTGTGAGTCAGTGGAGCTGAGGATTATGAGCCTTTGGTTGTTATGAGAGGTCTTAAGGAAACTTGCCAAGTTTGAGGTTGGAATAAATTCAAAGAAAAACAATATGTAACTCTTCATTTGTGTACATGAACACAATGGGACTCTTCAGAGTTTGGCTATGTGAACACAATATATGGCTCATCAGAATGAATGTGAACTCTGATCCTTGACCAATAAAATCTCAGTTATGAAAGAATCATATAAATATGTGTGTGTTTGTGTATGTATGTATATATATAAATATATGAACAATTATGCATAGAAAGATTGCAAATCTTACAGGAAATATTTATTCCTGCTAGGAAGTATAAGTACAAATCCTGTACTAAGTAACTGGATTCCCACAGCATAAAGGGGTAAAACATTAGAAAATAATGGCAAAGAGACTGTTGAGCTTTTAACAAATTTCAAGATACTTCTCACAGTTCATATAGAAATATTAGTTACAGTAGGCTAATGATAAAAGCGACTGATCCATGTGTGTAATTTTCTACTTGTAACACAAGTGTCTATTTTATTTAATTCAACTATTTTGGTTTAAAAGACTGTAGGAAAGACTTCCATAACATAATGATTTATATTCCCTGATTTCTGGAAATCAAGATATTTGATTTGTGGCTTGAAAGATCTTATCCTCAGACCATCTATTAACATAAAAGAAGGGATATTTACTTAGGGAGTGTAGTACACTCTAAACCTAAAAAGTGGTAAAAAATCATTTGGTCTTTCAATTTATTAACCAGAACTTAGTCACATAATTCATATAACTAGTAATGTAGGGAAGATGACTTGAAGGAGACTATTTTTTTAGGTTACTGAATGCACAGTATTTAATAAGTCAGTGCTCAGACTTAATTCACAAGTATTAATACAAATAAGATGTACCATTTAATCACAAATCTTTGAATCTGATGCAAAGCAAATTATAATATATGAATTATTATCTAATCATATAACAACATTGTATCAACAAAATAAATGGATTTTGTCATTATTTAACATGCTTAATTGCTGGTGTATTACATTAAGAAAATATGCTTATTGTGTTGTATTTTCCATGACGAATACAATCTTTGCTATTAAGCATCAGATAGAAATATAATCACAAAGACACGTATGAGTAATCAAGAGAACATGCTACATAATGCTTGTACCACTGGAAAGGTGGAAACAAAACATGAAAAGGAGGCTCATTTGAAGAAAGTTCAGGTGCCTTTAAATCTATAAATGTTCTATTCTTTTTCCTAGTTCATGACACATGTGGTCATTGCCATTTTCTTCAATTTTGTTATAAATTAAAATTTCTTAGTGAGGAAAAATTCTGCATACGTACTTCACTTCAAAAATAAAACCATAATCCATTATGTGTATCCAATAGAAAATTTACATGTTTTTATTTTTATAATCAGTATTTATAGAAAGACTGTTCATATAAATGAATAACTCATGGGGAAGGGATATAATATGTACTATTCATTGGAACAAACCATTGGTTATATAATTCTAGGCAGCAGTAGAAAGTTAAGTGCTTGAATGATTGATTCTTGTTTGCATCTACTGGCTGTACAATTGTTCCTTATATAGACACTCTAGCAATGCCTGGCATTTGCTTTTCAGCTGATTTTGCCTTTCAAGTGTCTATTATGTCCACTGGAACATTAGGATTTCATCATAGCTGAAACAGGGCTTTTTTTTTATTCCATCTTTTTAAAATTGGCTATTTCTTATTTAAATTTCAAATGTTATTCCCTTTTCCTGGTTTCCACGACAACATCCCCGTAACCGCTCCCCTTCCCATTCTATATGAGTGGTCCCCTCCCAATCCTCCCCCAATTACCACCCTCCCCCCAACAATCACATTCACTGTGGGTTCAGTCTTGGCAGGACCAAGGGCTTCCCCTTCCACTGGTGCTCTTACTAGGCTATTCATTGCTACCTATGCAATTAGAGCCCAGGGTCAGACCATATATAGTCTTTGGGTAGTGGCTTAGTTCCTGGAAGCTCTGGTTGCTTGGCATTGTTGTTCATATGGGGTCTCAAGCCCCTTCAAGCTCTTCCAGTCCTTTCTCTGATTCCTTAAACGGGGGTACCATTCTCAGTTCAGTGGTTTGCTACTGGCATTCACCTATGTATTTGCTGAGAGATCTACATCAGGTTCCTGTCAGCCTGCACTTCTTTGCTTCATCCATCTTATCTAGTTTGGTGGCTGTATATGTATGGGCCACATGTGGGGCAGGCTCTGAATGGGTGTTCCTTCTCCATCTATTCTAAACTTAGCCTCCCTATTCCCTGCCAATGGTATTCTTGTTCCCCTTTTAAAGAAGGAGTGAAGCATTCACATTTTGGTCATCCTTCTTTAGTTTCATGTGTTCTATGCATCTAGGGTAATTCAAGCATTTGGGCTAATAGCCACTTATCAATGAGTGCATACTATGTGTGTATTTGAGTTGATTGAGTAACCTCACTCAGGATGATATTTTCTAGTTCATTCCATTTGCCTATGAATTTCATAAAGTCATTGTTTTATGATAGCTGAGTAATATCCATTGTGCAGATGTACCACATTTTCTGTATTCATTCCCCTGTTGTAGGGCATCTGAGTTCTTTCCAGCTTCTGGCTATTATAAATAAGGCTGCTATGAACATAGTGGAGCACGTGTCTTTCTTATATGTTGGAGATCTTTTGGGTATATGCCCAAGAGAGGTATAGCTGGGTCTTCAGGTAGTTCATTGTCCAGTTTTCTGAGGAACCTCCAGACTGATTTCCAGAATGGTTGTACCAGTCTATAATCCCACCAACAATGTGGGAGTGTTCCTCTTTCTCACATCCTTGCCAGCATCTCTTGTATGAGTTTTCTTCTTAGCCATTCTGCTGGTTTGAGTAGAATCTCAGGGTTGTTTGATTTGCATTTCTCTTATGACTAAAGATGTTGAACATTTCTCAGCCGTTTGACATTCCTCAGCTGTGAATTCTTTCTTTAGCTCTGAACCCTATTTTTTTTTCAGAGCTGGGGACCGAACCCAGGGCCTTGCTCTTGCTAGGCAAGCGCTCTACCACTGAGTTAAATCCCCAACTCCCTGAACCCTATTTTTTAATAGGTTTATTTGTCTCCCTGCAGTCTAACTTTGTGAGTTCTTTGTATATTTTGGATAAAAGCCCTCTATTAGTTGTAGGACTGGTGAAGATCTTTTCCCAATCTGTTGGTTGCATTTTTGTCCTAACTACAGTGTCCTATGCCTCACAGAAGATTTGTAGTTTTTTGAGATTTCATTTGTAGATTCTTGATCTTAGAATATAAACCATTGGTGTTTTGTTCGGGAAATTTTCTCCAGTGCCCATGTGTTCAAGGTTCTATACCACGTTTTCTTCTTTTAGTTTGAGTATATCTGGTTTGATGTGGAGGTCCTTGATCCAGTTGAACTTAAGCTTTTTACATGGTGATAAAAATGGATTGATATGCGTTCTTCAACATGCTGATCTCCAGTTGAACCAGCACTATTTGCTGAAAATACTATCTTTTTTCCTTTGGATGGTTATGGTTTTGGCTCCTCTGTAAAAAAAAAAAAAAAGTGATGATAGGTGTGTGGGTTCATTTCTGAGATTTCTGAGTGTGCAATTCTATTCCACTGGTTTATCTGCCTGTCTTTGTACCAATACCATACACTTTTTATCACTATTGTTCTGTAATACTGCTTGAGTTCAGAGACAGTGATTCCCCCCAAAGTCCTTTTATTGTTGAGGATAGTTTTAGCTATCCTGGGTATTTTAATATTCCAGATGAATTTGCAAATTGTTCTGTCTAACTCTCTGAAGAATTGGATTGCTATTTTGATGGGGATTGCATGGAATCTGAAGATCGCTTTTGGTAAAATGGCCATTTTTACTATATTAATCCTGCCAATCCATGAGCATGGGAGATCTTTCCATCTTCTGAGATCTTCTTCAATTTCTTTCTTCAGAAACTTGAAATTCTTATCATACAGATCTTTCACTTGCTTGATTAAAGTCACACTGAGGTATTTTATATTATTTGGGACTATTATGAAGGGTGTCTTTTCCCTAACTTCTTTTTTCATTTACCTTCCCCCCCATCTTTATTAAATTGGGTATTTCTTATTTACAATTCAAATGTTATTCCCTTTCCCAGTTTCCAGGCCAACAACCCTCTAACCCCTCCCCTCCCGTTCTATGGGTGTTTCCTCCCCATCCTCCCCCCATTACTGCCCCTCCACCCAAGAATCCCATTCACTGAGGGTCCAGCCTAGGCAGGATCAAGGGCTTACCCTTCCCCTGGTGCCCTTACTAGGCTATTCATTGCTACCTACGCAGTTGGAGCCATGATCAGTCCATGTATAGACTTTGGGTAGTGGCTTAGTCCCTGGAAACTCTGTTTGGTTGGCATTGTTGTTCTTATGGGGTCTCGAGCCCCTTCAACTATTTCAGTCCTTTCTCTGATTCCTTCAACAGGAGTCCTGTTCTCAGTTCATTGGTTTGCTATTGGCATTCACCTATGTATTTGCCATATTCTGGCTGTGTCTCTCAGGAGAGATCTGAGATCTGGTTCCTGTCACCCTGCACATATTTGCTTCATCCATCTTATCTAGTTTGGTGGCTGTGTATGTATGTATGGGTCATAAGTGGAGCAGGATCTGAATGGGCATTTCTTCAGCCTCTGTTCTAAACTCTGCCTCCCTATCCCATCCTAAGGGTATTCTTGTTGCCCTTTTAAGAAGGATGGAAGCATCCAAATTTTGGCCATCCTTCTTGAGTTTCATATGTTCTTTGAATATAGGATAATTTAAGCATTTGGGCTAATGTCCACTTATCAATGAGTGCATACCATTTGTGTTTTTCTGTGATTGGGTTAGGATGATATTTTCCAGTTCCCTCCATTTGCCTATGAATTTCATAAAGTCATTGTTTTTGATAGATGAGTAATATTCCATTGTGTAGATGTACCACATTTTCTGTATCCATTCCTCCATTGAAGGGCGTCTGGGTTCTTTCCAGCTTCTGGATATTATAAATAAGGCTGCTATGAATGTAGTGGAGCATGTGTCTTTCTTATATGTTGGAGCATCTTTTGGGTATATGCCCAAGAGAGGTATAGCTGGGTCTTCAGGTAGTTCAATGTCCAATTTTCTGAGGAACCTCCAGACTGATTTCCAGAATGGTTGGACCAGTCTGCAGTCCCACCAACAATGGAGGAGTGTTCCTCTTTCTCCACATCCTCACCAGCATCTGCTGTCACCCGGAGTTTTTGATTTTAGTCATTCTGACTGGTTTGAGGTGGAATCTCAGGGTTGTTTAGATTTGCATTTCCCTTATGACTAAAGATGTTTAACATTTCTTTAGGTGCTTCTCAGCCGTATGGCATTCCTCAGCTGTGAATTCTTTGTATAGTTCTGAACCCCATTTTTTAATAGGGTTATTTGTCTCCCTGCCATCTAACTTTGTGAGTTCTTTGTATACTTTGGATATGGGCCCTCTATTACTTGTCAGATTAGTAAAGATGTTTTCCCAATCTGTTGTTCGCCGTTTTGTACTAACAACAGTGTCCTTTGCCTTACAGAAACTTTGTAGTTTTCTGAGATCCCATTTGTAGATTCTTGATCTCAGAGCATAAGCCATTGGTGTTTTGTTCAGGAAATTTTCTCCAGTGCCCATGTGTTCAAGACTTTTCTCCACTTTTTCTTCTATTTGTTTGACTGTATCTGGTTTGATGTGGAGGTCCTTGATCCACTTGGACTTAAGCTTTGTACAGGGTGATAAGAATGGATCGAAATGCATTCTTCTACATGCTGAACTCTAGTTGAACCAGTACTATTTGATGAAAATTCTATCTTTTTTTCCATTGGATGATTTTGGCTCCTTTGTAAAAAATCAAGTGTCCATAGGTGTGTGGGTTGATATCTTGGTATTCAATTCTCTTCCACTGGTCTATGTGCCTAACCCTGTACTGATACCATAGAGTATTTATCATTATTGCTCTGTAATACTGCTTGAGTCAGGGATAGTGGTTCTCCTGGATGTCCTTTTATTGCTGAGGATAGTTTTAGCTATCCTGCATTTTTTGTTATTCCAGATGAATTTGCAAATTGTTCTGTCTAACTCTCTGAAGAACTGCATTGGTATTTTGATGGGGATTACATTGAATCTCTAGATTGCTTTTGGTAAAATGGCCATTTTTATTATATTAATCCTGCCAATCCATGAACATAGTAGATATTTCCATCTTCTGAGGTCTTCTTCAATTTTTTTTCTTCAAGGCTTAGGCTCTTATCATATAGATCTTTTTTGCTTGGTTAAAAGTCACCCGAATTATTTTTGTTATTGTTGGGACTAATATGAAGGTTCTAATTTCCCTAAGTTTCTTTCTCGACATTTTCTCTTTTTGTGTAGAGGAAGAATACTGATTTATTTGAGTTAATTTTATACCCAGCCACTTTGCTGAAGTTGTTTATCAACTTTAGTAGTTCTCTGGTGGAACCTTTGGGATCACTTAAAATACTATCATATCATCTGCAAATAGTGATATTTTGACTTCTTCCTTTCCAATCTGTATCCCTTTGATCTCTTTTTTTTTGTCTGATTGCTCTGGCTAGAATTTCGAGAAATATACTGAATAAGTAGGGAGAGAGTGGGCAGCCTTGTCAAGTCCCTGATTCTAGTGGGATTGCTTCAAGTTTCTCTCCATTTAGTTTACTATTAGCTACTGGTTTTCTATAAATGTCTTTTAATATGTTTAGGTATAGGCCTTTAATTCCTATTCTTTCCAGGACTTTTATCATGAAGGGGTGTTGAATTTTGTCAAATGCTTTCTCAGCATCTAATGAAATGATCATGTGGTTTTTATCTTTCAGTTTGTTTATATAGTGGATTATATTCAAGGTTTTCTGCACATCAAACCATCCCTGCATCCCTGGATGAAACCTTCTTGATCATGATGAAAGATTGTTTTGATGTGCTCTTGGATTTGGTTTACAAAATTTTATTGAGTATTTTTGCATCGATATTCATAAGGGAAATTGGTCTGAAGTTCTCATTCTTTGTTGGGTCTTTATATGGTTTAGTTATAAGAGTAATTGTGGCTTCATAGAAGAAATTCGATAGCACTCCATCTGTTTCAATTTTGTTGAATATTTTGGATAGTATTGGTATGAGGTCTTCTAGGAAGGTCTGATAGAATTCTGCCCTGAACCCGTCTGGACCTGGGTTCTTTTTGGTTGGGAGTCTTTTAATGACTTCTTCTACTTCTTTAGGAGGTATGCGGTTATTTAAATGGTTTATCTGTCCCTGATTTAAGTTTGGTACCTGGTATCTGTCTAGTTAATTGTCCATTTCCTCCAGATTTTCAAGTTTTGTTGAATATAGGCTTTTGTAGTAGGATCTTATGAATTTTTAATTTCGTCTGACTGTAGTTATGTCTCCCTTTTCATTTCTGATTTTGTTAATTTGGAAACATTTTCTGTATCCTCTGGTTAGTCTGGCTAAGGGTTTATCTATCTTGTTGATTTTCTCAATGAACCAGCTTTTAGTTCTGTTGATTCTTTGTATAGTCCTTTTTGTTTCTACTTGGTTGATTTCAGCTTTGAGTTTGATTATTTCTGCCTTCTACTCCTCCTGGGTGTATTTGCTTTTTTGTTCTAGAGCTTTTTGGTGTGCTGCCAAGCTGCTGACATATGCTCTTTCCTGTTTCTTTCTGCAGGCACTCAGAGCTATGAGTTTTCCTCTTAGCACAGCTTTCATTGTGTCCCATAAGTTTGGGTATGTTGTACCTTCATTTTCATTAAATTCTAAAAGTCTTTTTAATTTTTTCTTTTATTTCTTCCTTGACCAGGTTATCATTGGGTAGGTACATTCTTCCTTCCATGTATATGATGGCATTCTGCCTTATTGTTATTGAAGACCAGCTTTATCCCGTGATGGTCTGATAGGATGGATGTGATTATTTGTATCTTTCTATATCTGTTGAGGCCTGTTTTATCACCAATTATATGGTCAATTTTGGAGAAAGTACCATGAGGTTGTGAGAAGAAGGTATATCCTTTTGCTTTATTATAGCATGTTCTACAAATATCTGTTAAATACATTTGGTTCATGACTTTTCTTAGTCTATCTATGTCTCTGTTTAATTTCTGTTTCCATTGTCTGTCCATTGATGAGAGTGGGGTGTTGAAATCTCCTACTATTATTGTGTGAGGTGCAATGTGTGTTTTGAGCTTTAGTAAGGTTTCTTTTATGTATGTAGGTGCCCTTGTATTTGGGGCATAGATATTTAGGATTGAGAGTTCATCTTGATAGATTTTTCCTTTGATGAATATTAAGTGTCCTTCCTTATCTTTTTTGGTGACTTTTGGTTGAAAATCAATTTTATTCGATATCAGAATGGCTACTCCTGCTTGCTTCTTCAGACCATTTGCTTGGAAAATTGTTTTCCAGCCTTTTACTCTGAGGTAGTGTCTGTCTTTGTAGGCAGCAGAATGCTGAGTCCTCATTGTGGATCCAGTTTCTTAATCTATATCTTTTTATTGTGGAATTGAGTCCATTGATGCTGAGATACATTAAGGAATAGTGATTGTTGCTTCCTGTTATATTTGTATTTGGATGTGAGATTATATTTGTGTGATTTTTTTTCTCTTTGTTTTGTTGCAAGACAATTAGTTTCTTGCTTTTTGCTAGCATGTAGGTTGGCCCCGTGTGTTGGGTTTTACCATTTATCATCCTTTGTAGGGCTGGATTTGTAGAAAGATATTGTGCACATTTGGTTTTATCGTGGAATATCTTGGTTTCTCCATCTATTATTGAGAGTTTTGCTGGATACAGTAACGTGGGCTGGCATTTGTGTTCTCTTAGGGTCTCTGTCACATCTGTCCAGGATCTTCTGACTTCATAGTCTCTGAGAAGTCTTGTGTGATTCTGTTAGGTCTGCCTTTATATGTTACTTGACTTTTTTCCCTTACTGCTTTAATATTCTTTCTTTATTTAGTGTGTTTGGTGTTTTGACTATTATGTGACGGGAGGTGTTTCTTTTCTGGTCCAATCTATTTGGAGTTCTGTAGGCTTCTTGTATGCCTATGGGTATCTCTTTTTTTAGGCTAGGGAAGTTTTCTTCTATGATTCTGTTGAAGATATTTACTGGTCCTTTGAGCTCGGAGTCTTCACTCTCTTCTATACCTACAATCCTTAGGTTTGATCTTCTTATTCCTGGATTTCCTCTATTTTAGGCCAGTAGCTTTTTCCGTTTTACATTATCTTTGACAGTTGTGTCGATAATTTCTGTGGAATCTTCTGCTACTGAGATTCTCTCCTCTATCTCTTCTATTCTGTTGGTGATGCTTGGATCTATGGCTCCTTGTCTCTTCGCTTTGGTTTTTATATATCAGGGGTTGTCTCCTTTTTGTGCTTTTCCTTATTGTTTCTATTTCCATTTCAATTCCTTCACCTGTTTGATTGTGTTTTCTTGTAATTCTTTTAGGGATTTTTGAGTTTCCTCTCTATAGGCTTCTACTTGTTCACTTGTGTTTTCCTGCATTTCCCTAAGGGAGTTCTTTATGTCTTTCTTAAAATCCTCCATCATCATGATCAAGTGTGATTCTAAATCCAGATCTTGCTTTTCTGGTGTGTTTGGATATCAGTGTTTGCTTTGGTGGGAGTATTGGGTTCTGATGATGCCATTTATTCTTGGTTTCTGTTGCTTGGGTTCCTGTGCCTGTCTCTCACCATCAGGTTTTCTCTGGTGTTACCTTTTTCTGCTATTTCTGGCAGTGGCTTGACTGTCCTATAGGCCTGTGTATCAAGAGTGCTGTAGACCTGTTTTCCTAAAACAGTGCTTTTTATTGAAAGCCTTTTTGCTTCTTAGTATTAGTTTTTGTAATTTAGACTTGACTGAGAGATTCAATAATCATAAGTCACTTTGAGAGACTTTTCTTCTAGAATTACAGATGGCCTAAAATCTTAGTTGACAATATGGCACATCATTTTGGAAATGTTTTGGATACTAATGATTGCCAGAAGCACTTTGGGGTCTTACTACTAGAGACACAGATTTAAAGTATGGAAAATCTTAGGATATGCTGAGATTTTTATTTATTTGTTTATTCATTTATTATTTATTTTATCTTATTTCAGCATCTCTAGATCTTATCGCATTTACTCCTGCAATATGTGGTTTAATGGTGCCCAGGAACATTTTTCTTCTTTAGAATGTAATATTAATATATGTGTTAATCTACTTTTCATTTACTGTATTAGAATTATATATCACTATATTTAAGGTTGTCAGCATTAATGCTGACAAAGTCCTATGGCAGGGCAAAAAGTGAGATATTATCAAGAATAATAAAGAGATATCTATGTCTATAGCCTCTGCTATATCCTCAGTACTTGTTTATAAATCCACCAAGTTTAATAATATAGGCTATGATATTATGACCATATTCAATTCTAATCATCAACAATTTTTTCAAACTCTAGATGCTACAGTTGAGTTCCAGTTTATTCTTGGACCTTCTCAATCAAGCTCCCTCTATACCATATGGCCAGACTCTATAAGAGACCTGCTTCACATATGGCTGTGCTCTAACCAACCTTAGACTTTCTTTTCAAGACACCCAGACTTTCCTTAAAGTCGACATAGTATCTGATCCAAAGCCCTGAGCTTCTTGGATTTTCCTCCTATACCTCAATACTCACCTAAGTCACCCTCAAGTCTCCCCTTTGTGACTCTCTCATGCGATTCACCCCAGGACCCTACCTTAGGACTATTTTTAGTGGCCCATGTGGCTATTGCAATAGGAAACCATTCACTTCAGCTTTGGCCCTGAGGATGTTTCCAAGACAATCAGCTTGCCACCAGCCCTCAATAATATGTACTGGACATCACACACACATGCACACACACACACATACACACACACACCCAGAGGGGGGGGAGAGGGAGAGGGAGAGGGAGAGAGACTATATATACATATACATGTGCATGTGCATATTCATGTATGGAACACCACCACACATCCAACCTTACTAATGCCATAGTAATGATCTCCAATGAGAGCAACTTGAACAAAATTAAAGACACAAATTTCATAAAAGTAACTATAAACGTGTTCATAGAGCTCAAGATTTCAAAGAACATACAAAATTACTTAAATAATATTAAAGGGTATATGAACCCTGACTAACTATAAGAAAATATAAATAAATGGTAAATGAAAATAGTTGGTTTGATCCATTATATAAAAATTTAATCAAATAAAGAATAGAAAGCTAGAGAAAACCCAAACTGAAATGTAGTTAAACTGAAAATTTCAATGAAAGATAAGAAGCTCAGCAGAATGTCTAACAATTAGAGTAAATGATGTAGAAATTAGAATACCAGAGCTTGAAGACAAGGTGGAGTGATGAAATCTCTCAAAGAATATAATTTTTTCAAGACTCACAAGCAAAATATGCAAAAAGCTTGGAAAACACAAAAGATGAATTATGAAGGTGACTTCTAGGTCAAATGCAAAGAAAATACTTTAATATAGACATAATAGAACAAAATTGACAGAAATGATTTAAACAAACAAATAAACAAAAATATAGAATATGTCCCAAATCCAGAGAAAGAAACTTTCATTCAGCTACAAGTGAATCAAAATCAAAAACAACACACAAGAAAAAAAGTAGAAACAAAACTAAACAAAACAAAAACCAAATAGGAAGAGTAAAGAAACTCATCACACAGTACTATAACACAAGAACTAAATATATGGAAGATAAAAAGATATTCAGGTTTAAGTCATAGTACCAACTTGCCAGGTAAGATGTACCTCTGAAGAAATAGTGATATGACTGTTGAAGGAAAAACAAACCATTCTGTGATCGAATTCAAAGCCTGCTCATGCCTGTTATTGTTTACCATCCAAAAATGGGACTGAGGCAATCTTAAGCCCTAGGAGGACTTGTACTGTTTTGTAGTTAAATTGACATGGCCTTAAACGCTCTTCTATGTCAAAGTCTAGCTTGGACAGGCAAAGTTAAACTAAGGGAGGGCATAGAGTAGATGAATCATCACTCAGCAGACTTTCCTGTGAGGACACAAAGCCTTTTTTTCATCTGTAATATGTAAAATATTTAATTGTGTGAGGGTATAGGGGAACATGTTATTTCTTACATATATACTCATTGTAATCATTCACTAGAAGAAGAATAGAATGTAATTACATTGCAGCTTTTATACTGCTTGAAAGATTTTGCTGGCAAATGCATGAATGCACATGCATGTAAAATTGTTGGGGTTTTGTTCCATCCATCCAGTGTGTGAAAATTTGTGTACATATGTGCATATATATATATGCATGTATATATGTATGTATGCATGTATGTATGCATTATGTAAGCATGTATGTGTTTATGTATGTGTACGTGTGAAGCTGGAGCTTATTGAAGCTTTCTTAATCCACTGTATGTGTGTGTGTGTGTGTGTGTGTGTGTGTGTGTGTGTGTGCATTTCCTTCCCCCATTTTCTTGCCTGACCCAGAGAATCAAGCTTTGTTCCTCACCAGTCATTTCTACTTTAAATCCTCAAGGTGAATGTTTATTCATAAAATTGCATCAGAAAACAGAGGGGAAAATGGGTATAAAAATTTTATCATCACTTTGATCACCAGTCCAGATTTAGCAAGAAATGCATGTCAAATTTTTACTAGTCAGGTTGCCATAATATAGGGTGAGATGGGGGAAAGCTTGTGGAAGGGGTGACCAGGAGGAGAGCAGTGGATGGAATGTTATGTGAATAAGTAATAAATAAGTTTAATTAATTAATTAAAAAAAGAAATAAAATGCTTCCTGCTGATGCTGGAGGCCAGATACATGTCGTTGGTCTGTGCTGTCATCAGAAATTATGTGGAAGTCCATGATTCATGATCCACTGAATGTAGGGGCAAGGAAGCTACTTTTGCAATGGTATAGATGAATGCAGACTTGCAGTTGAGAATCAGAGTCATAGAAGCCCTGGGTATCCTCCCACACTGGCACTTCAGGATACTGCAAGGCTAGACAATAAAACATTTTAACTGAGGTTTCTTCTTCACATATGAGTACAGCTTGAATTGAGCTGCAAACAAACAAATGAATGAATTTTAAAAATAGATAATTATAAACCAATGGTCAGAGAGAGATGTCTTTAGTTAAACTCAGTGAAACACAAAATTAAGAAAAAGTAAATGAAAGTGAGGAAGAGAGTTTTTGAAAGTGAGAAAGAGGTAAACTGGGGTAAGAGGTATGGAAGTAACCATAATTCACACCTATTTAAAACTGTCAAATAACAAAATTAATTAAAAGTATGACTTCATACTATCCTATTAGTATATATAAATTTTGTTTTGTGTATCAATTAAAGTTAAAGTTTCCCTAGATATAATTATAATAAAGAAAAAGGCAAAACATGAACTTTTGTGGAGAGTCACACATACTATCCAAATATTAGCAATTCCCATGATAAATTATTACAAATTTATTGTCATGTATTTTATTTAGTGAAAGTGTTATAGAATATATACCATAGGGGCCCTGAGTTCCTCGGCTTTTCAATTCCTCTAGTGCTTCTCACTTAAATCACCAGATTTCACATTGGCCTAATTGACAAACCTATTTTTATTTTTGGAAATGGCTTCAGCCAACAATTTGGCTGCTGAATCTCAACAGAGTTCATTGATATAAAAATTGCGATCTTCTCTAAGATATTTTTCATGGACAGATAATCACCTTTAACATAACTTTATCTGGAATTTATTCTGTTTCCAGAGTAACAATAGGGATTACATTTAGTAATTTTTTTTCAGAATCCTAGCTAGCAATTGATGACATGCTAAAACAGAGTAATAAAAACAGATGACAAAGGAACAATTTTGGTTTAATAGTTATAGGCAGGGTTCAGAAAGACCAACTAACAAAAATGGTGTATTATTTTAAACTAACAATAAGAAGCTTTTATGATTCTTAAACTTAAGGCAAAGAAGGCATAGCTATTGAAACATAGTATGTAGTTGTGTGAAAAGAAATACCTAGCTGAAAGCTTCTATACACAGACTCAAAACAGGGTCACCCAATAGAGTGGGAAACAGACAATATAATCCCTTTCTTCAATTTTCTTCTTACTTTTTATTTCTTTCTATTTTCAGACTGTAAAGCTTGAGGTACTACCACTGGCATTGTCCACATAGATTAACATACTGAGGCACAGAAATGCTAAAAGTATAAAGGTGCCCATAAAATGATAAAATAGTCAATAAAAGTTGTTATTGACAGCAAGAGTAGCATACATGATTGTATTCAACCCTTGGATGGAATTCGTTTAACTTAAGATCAGTGAGTCCATCTGTTGATTCCTATAACTGAACCACATGAATGTTAACTGAGGTTGCAATAATTCCTGAAACTTAAGAAAAACTTGAAATATGACTAATTTTCTTAATTAAGTTCACAGGGAAGGCATTGTTTTAGGCTTTTATTAGTTCGGGAATTCATTGTCTATGGAGAGTAAACTGTTTAAAATGGTAACATATATAATATCACACAATAGTCCAGTAATTGCTAGAAGCCACTCTAATAATCAAGTTGAACAAATGGTGGCTTACTTAGTTTTACTCAATCACAAAGCTATCTGTGGATGTTCCTCATCCGTATCCATGTTAATCACTAGTTGAATGTCCTCAAAATTTAGTCTCAAATTTATATGTTGATAGTGTTTAGAGATAAAGGGTATGGGATGCCACAGGAAGTAGAATGTCTTTAATATGAGAGCTTCATGAGCAGAGCAGCAGTTTTATAAGAGAAAATGAGAAACTGGACATAAAAATAATATTCATCTTCAGACTTAAAAGCCTCTAAAACCATGAGCCAAATAAATTTTTGTATAAACTGCCCTGTTGAGAATGTTTTATTATTATAATGAAAAGACTGAGACAATATGATATATTCCTTCATAATATCAACTTTCAACATAATACTGAAATAATTTATAGACTCAAATACTTAAAAAATTTTAACCATGACTCTGCTAACTATAAGCAATGATTGTCAATAATTCATTAAGCTCTCTAAATTCCCACACTAATTCCTCTAAAATTTCTTTAATAATATATTATATTTACCTAATAAGCTTTCAATAAAAATAATATAAATTTTCTGCATAATTATATAAAGAATTAAAATTAAAATTGAACTCCATTTAGATGCAACTTTAAATTTCCAAGTTAACATATCATCAGATAAACACTCTTTCATTGCTGGTGGGATTACAAATGTGTATAACCACTCTGGAAATTAAGATGATGGTTCTCAGAAAATTGATACTCAATCTAACTTAAGACCTAACTCCTGGGTATATACCTAAAGAACACTCCATTCTAATACAAGGACACTTGCCCAACTACATTCATAGCAGCTTTATTTGTAATATCCAGAAAGAAGAAATTACCTAAATGTCTCTAAACCAAAGTAAGGTTTGCATTATGATGCATTTACACAATGGAGCATTACTCAGCTGTTAAAAATATAACATCATAAAATTGGCAGACAAGTAGACAAATATAAAAAAAAACTATTCTGAATAGGTAACCCAGCCCCTGAAAACACAAACATGGCTTGTATGCCTATAATTGGATATTAACTGTAAAGGATAACCTTGCTAATGTCATCAGAAAAAGAGAGGCTAAGTACCAAGGAGGCTCAAGGTTGGGGAGGTGGATGGATCTTCTTAGGAAGAGGAAATAGAGCAGATATTGAGGGTAGACTAAGGATAGGTAGGGACAGGAACAGGAGGGATTGGGTTGGGAGAGGATAAAGATAGTACTGGTAGAGACAACTAACATTTTTGGAAGTTGAGGAGACAAGCCCAGGACAAGGTAGAAACCTAGAACAATGGAATCTCCCAGAATTCTATGATCTAAGATTCCTAGAAATTGAAATATAGAGCATGAGCTGGCCATCTCCTGTAACCAGGCAAAACTTCCAGTGGAGGGATTGGGACACCAACCTAGCCACTAGCCACAAAAACCTTCGACTCACACTTTGTCCAGCAAGCATGCTGTGCTTAGGTAAAGGTGGTTGAGAAATTATTAGAGTGGCCAACCAGTGGTCCATGCAATGACAGGGAGCTGGGAGGGTACTGGATACCTGAATAGCCCAGAGACTTAGGATAGAACCAAAAATGACAGACCAAAAAAAAAAAAAAGTCAAATAAATGATAGTCTAATGATATTCTGCTATATGTTCATAGATGAACCCTAGCATGAATTTCTTTGATTAATGCTGCATCCAGCACCACAGATAGAAACAGATGCACACCCATAGTCAAACATTAGGGAAAGCTCAGAGAATCGTGCAGAAGAGGGGAAAGAAGAATTGTAGGAGCCAGAGGGGTCAAAGACATCAGAAAAACCACCACAGAATTTACCTAACTGGGTTCTTAGGTCTCACAGAGACTGAACCACTAATCAGGGAGCCTGCATGAGTCTGACTTAGGCATATATATATATGCTTGGTCTTGTTGTGTGACTCCTAACAGTGAGAGTAGGGGCTGTCTTTGACTCTTTTACCTGCTTTTGGGACCACTTTTCTCCTACTGAGTTGCCTTGCCCAGCCTTAATATGACATGGCATGGCTGGCATCATTGTAACTTGATATGCCATCTTTGGTTGATATCACTTGGAGGCCTACCCTTTTATGAAGTGACAAGAAGGAGGAATAGATGGGGAAGGGCAGAAAGGGAGGAGAGGTGGGACTGGAAGGAGGAGCTAGAATTTAATATATGAGCGAATGAATTTTTAAAATGTTAACAGAAAGAATGTAGGTGAAAATTCTCTTAGGAAATTTATTTAAACAATCTCAAAATATATTTTATTGTTTTCTAACATCTAAAGTTCATTATCAGATGCTTCTTTAAAATATGTAATTTAATTTTATTTTTCCAAATATGACACCTGGACTCTATATGTTTAAAATATATCTTTTTATCATTAACTTTTTCTTTTATTAATTATATTATTATATATAATTTTCTTTAATTTATAAAAAATAATCTTCGAAATTCCAAATCCTTAAATTTTAAAAATTGCATATTTGTTTTCCAACTGAATTTTACAAGTTTTGTAGCATGATGTCTACTTTAAATGCATCATGAAATTTTACTGGTTTTATGACCCCTACATTTATTTTCCCTAAATATATAAAAATACATTAACATAATCCACCATATAAACAAACTGAAAGAAAAAAATCACATGATTATCTCTTAGATGCATAGAAAGCATTTGACAAAATACAATACCCCTTCATGTATTGCAGGGATCAGGAATACAAGGTCCATACCTAAACATAATAAAAATAATTTACTGCAAATCAAAAGCCAATATCAAACTAAATGAAGAGATACTTGAATCAATCCCACTAAAATGGGGGACAAGAAAAGGATGCCCACTCTCTCCCTACTTATTCAACATAGTTTTAGAAGTCCTAGTCAGAACAATAAGATAACAAAAAGAGATCAAGGGGATAAATATGGGCAAAGTAGAATTAAAGGTATCACTATTTGTAGAAGACATGATAAAATATATAAGTGACCTCAAAAATTCTACCAAAGAACTTCTTCAGCTGATAAACAGTCTAAGCAGAGTGGTTGGACATAAGCTTAACTCAAATAAATGAGTAGCCTTTCTTTATAAAACTGATAAACAGGCTGAGAAAGAAATTAGGAACAACTGCCCTCACAAAAGCCATAAATAATATAAAATATCTTGGGGTAACACTAACCAAACAAGTGAAAGATCTATATGAGATCTTCAAGTCTCTCAAGAAAGAAACTGAAGATCTCAGAAAATGGATTTCCCATGCTCATGGATTGGCACAATTAACATAGTAAAAATGGCCATCCTACCAAAGACAATCTACAGATTCAATGCAATCCCCATCAAAATACCAACACAATTCTTCAAAGACATGGAAAGAGCAATTCTCAAATCATCATTTGGAAATGAAAAAAAAAAAACCTAGACTAGTGAAAACAATTCTGAACAATAAAAGAACGGCTGAGGGAATCACCATCCCTGACCTCAAGCTCTACTGCAGAGCTATAGTGAAGAAAAAAAAAACCTGTATGGTATTGGTACAGAGACAGATAGGTTAATCAATGGAATAGAACTGAAGACCCAGAAATAAAACCACACACTTATGCACACTTGATCTTTGACAAAGGAGCCAAAACTATAAAATGGAAAAAAGAAAGCATCTTCGATAAATGGTGCTGGTCTAACTGGCTATCTGTACGTAGAAAAATGAAAATAAACCCATATTTGTCACCATGTACAAAGCTCAAGTCTAAGTGGATCAAGGACATCAACATACATCCAGATACACTGAATCTAATAGAAGAGAAAGTGGTGAAGAGCCTTGAACTCATGGCACAGGGGAAATTTTCCTAAACTGAACCCCAAAGGCTCACACTCTAAGATCAAGGATTGAAAAATGGGACTTCATGAAAATTGAAAGCTTCTGTAAGGCAAAGGGCATAGTCAATAGGACAAATAGGCAACTTATAGAGCAAGTCTTTCAAATGCATGAAATGTCACATGCTTGGGTTTTCACTACATCACTAACCATCCTGAAATTTAACATCTAAAAACAATCTGTTGTGTATTGACTGGGCTGTTCTTCTGTTTAATGTGGTGAGGTTGACCACACCACATTAGGGCATTAGGGCAGCTGGAAAGTCCAAAGTAGCTTTATTCACATGACTGGCAGTAGAGTGTGGCAGATGTCTGGGAACACAGCTGGGGTTGTTGGCAAAGAATCTTTTAGCCTTTCCATCCATATATTTCCACTCTGTACTTGGGATTCTCCCAGCTTTGCAGCTGGGTTCCAAGGAGTACTGTTTCAATATGATATCATATTGCTTAATGTCACAGAAAAATCTCCTATGAAGAAAAACTCACAGGAAAAAGGTAACAAGATATTTTTAATTAGTATGTTTTAAAAATCTAGAATATTATCTATGCATTCCACAGAAGTGAACTATCAGAAGAGGGAGACTAACAGTATATAATTATATTAGTGAAGATACTGAAAAGACAAACAAAAGGAAACCATGACATAAGAAGATAATGAAGTAAATCATGTCAAGTATCAAACATTATAAACAATGAAAACATGTTCACAACATAAAAAATGCAGTATAAATAGTAAATGAGGGAAATTATCATATTGTATTTTACAAAAAAAATTAAAAGGAAATACGTATATGGAATAGAAATTGGATAGTTGTTATAAATTGCAATAATAACAAAAAGAGAAAACTAAAAGAAATAAAAATAAGAGATATATTCCCCCAAATAAGTGGAAAATAAATATCTCTGAGACAAAGTTTGTCAACAGAGCAGAGAAAGGCATTTATATATTGCCCATAGGATGTTGTCTTACCAGTTTCCAAGTCCAATTTAATCTTTTTACTTTGTTTTGCTTTTGAAGCTGACATCAAATTCAGGAAAAAGCTGATATGGCCTTGAACTTTCCTTACTTTCTTGCCCCTGCCAACTATGTACCAAGATTACAAGCATATGTCACCATGTCTGGCCTTTGTATGAGATGTTTTTTTATCTTTAATTTCAAATGTTTTTAACTGAAACAGATTAATTATATCACTTTCTTCCTCCCTTTCCTTTCTCCAGTTCCCTCCCCTGATTTAGTCGCTTAAATCTCTTCCATTCCCCCAACTCTTAGGTTAATAGCCTCTTTTGATTACCCATATTATTGTGTGTATATATTAATATATGTATAAATACAACCTGCTGAGACAAATTTTGTTCATGTTCATATGACCATATGTTGATATACAAAGCTGATTACACTGCATTGGACAAATAATAAAGGAGTTCATTCCCTGGAAGAGAGTAATTCTCCCTGCAGTCATCAATTGCCTGTAGTTTTTTATACAGGAGCGGCACTCCATGTAATCTTCCCCTTTCCAAGATAATCCGTCCTTTGATGTTATCTGACATTAATAGCAATGAACAATAAAAGAGTGTCAATGTCCAAGAAAAAGGTAGAAGTTGAGGACTAATATCCAATGTCTGGACTACTGTTATGTTAACTTGACACAGGCTAGAATCATTTGGAAAGAGAAGCTCCCACTTGAAAAAAAATAAAAGAATGTTTCCATAAGATTTTCCTGCAAGCAATTCTATAGTGTATTTTCTTAATTACTTATAGTTGTAAAGGTCCCAAGTCATTGCAAGTGGTGCCATCCCTTGATGTAGGCTGAGTGAGGCCAGGGAAGCAAGCCAGAAGCAGCACTACTCCATGAGCTGTATTTAGTTCCTTCTAAGTTGCTGCTTTGAGTTCTTACGCTGAGTTCTGTGGGTGATAAACCATGATATAAAATATAAACCTTGGTGTTTTATCACAACAATAAAAACACTAGAACTCACTCAAGGTTGTCTTCTGACCTCCTGTATGAGTCCCCAGCACATGCACACACACACACACACACACACACACACACACACACACACACACACACATGCTCTCACACATGCAAAAACATACACACGTGCACACAGAGAAAAGGATAGAAATTAATGAAATAAAATCAATCGTATAGCAAAATAAATTAAAAAGCCTCTAGCAAACTTAATTAAGAAATAGTAGAAGACAAAACATTAAAAATTAAAAGGGAGGGCTGGAGAGATGGCTCAGCCATTAAAGGCTAGGCTCACAACCAAAAATATAAAAATTAAAAGGGAAAGTTGAAGAGATGAGTCAACTGTTTCATGATGAGTCTCATCTTTGTGGGTATCAAGCATACATATGATGTAACATACGCATGCAGGCAAAACATCCATGTATAAAATAAATAAATCTTAAAAATAAATAAAAATTGAAAGAGAATATACTTAAAGATGCTGTAGAGTTTAAAGGGACAGAGGATATTTATAAAATACTGCAAACTTTTTGAAACCATAAAACAAAATGGTCGCACAACTGATGAATAAGCCCACCACAACAATACAATAATAAGCAATTAAATATTTCACTCATTCAACTCTAATAAAATCTTAGGCATAAAGGAAAAAGATGGACAACTCAGTATGTAATGAGATATTAGTTACTAAGTATATTAGTATTTTTTTTTGGTTGTAACATAAAAATCTATCAAAGTCAATAAATAAGGAAAGTATTATTTTGTCTTCTAGTTTAAGGGGATATATTACACCATGGAAGGGAAAACATGGTAATGAAAATATGAGGTTACTAGCTACAGTGAATTAATATTTAATCAAAAGACAAAGAAACAGAGAACAATGCTGCTACTCAGCTTGCTTTCATTTTTATTAAGTTCTAGATTCCAGCCTCAGGGATGCTGTCACCCACACTCTAGGTGTGACTTCCTTCCTCAATAAATACTCCCTAGATAAAACATCATCTAGACACAATATCATTCACAGATGTGTCTTTAAGGTGATACTAAATTCGATCACATTGACAATGAGGATTAAACATCACACTAAAGACAGGTAGGCAATGAAAAAGTGTGGTTGCTTGTCATTAGAGTCACAATAATAGTGAATGGTGTTACAGCTAACAGGAGAAATGTGGACCTGAAGTAAATGTAAATAAAAAGAAGAACAATAAAGTAGAGGGGGTTAAAGCTAAAACAAGTCAGTAGGCTGTGGCAAGAAGAACCTATACATCTTGTAATATCATTTCAAGAGAGAGATTGAGAGAAAGTTTGAAATATTTCAAGAGAAAGAAAGAGAGAGAGGAGAGACAGATGTAACAAGGATAATGAAAAATGGAAGATATGAAGAAAGAATAGTGCAGGACAAAGCAATCTATTGAATAAACATTAATATTTAATAGTCATTTTTATAAGCCCAAGTGTGGAGTATATCTCTATGTTACTACTTTCTTCGGTGAGGATACAAAGCCTATCCTGTACACTCTTCCTTTTCCTGCTGTACTTTTCCTTCTGTATATTGGTTATTTTATTTCAATGAGAGTAGAAGCTTCTAATACTATGTGTCCTGGTTTGATATTTGCATTTTCACTAAAACTGTAAGGTATGTATCATGGGCTGGGTGGTGGGAATTATACATAAAGGTTTCTTTCAGTGTACAAGGATTAGCTGAGAGCAAAGTTTCCAACTGTGTGCCTTCAACTTTAGCCATTCTTCATATTTAGTCTCTTATATTGCTAAAAACAAAAATCATACACATTTATTTGACTTTTTAGCTTATGGTCTTCCAATACAAATCAAAAGACAGACGCATTTTTCTATAGATTAGTTTAAATATATAATCTATATCATTATAAAAGTAGCTAAAGTTTAAGTTGTGGATTATAAATATAGTAAGATTAAATGTAAATAAATATATTTTAAAAATTAAAATACCAACATTTATCTATAACCACATGATGCTTAGAGAAACATGTACATGTTTTATCTAGTCCTTGCTTTCTTGATGCATTCTAAATTTTGTCATGTATAATATTCAGTCTCTGCCTCTGGAAGAGCTTGAAACATAAACTAATTGGGATTTTTAAATGCTGTGACAGTGAATCAAATCATTCTGTCATCCAGACCAGAAAGTGAACAATAAACTTGGTGACAGTTAAGAAAACCAAAGACTTGACAGACTATCATATCCTGTTCTCCCCCTCAACACATGGTGATTGCAGCAGAGGTCTTAAATGTCAAAATCCATTGCCAGGGATGTGTAAGGTAAACTCATGGCTGTCTTTCAGTCTGTCAGAAGAATATCTGCTAAGGAAAGTTTTCCTCATATTTTTGATGTGTTGTCTTATCATTGGCAGAAAAATCTCTTGGATTTTATGGCATCCAAGTTATAATAGACTAATAAGAGTCCACAATGAAGAGCAAGTAATATTTCACTCATTTAGTACTTTTTCTTTTATTTAAGAATATAAATTGTCTAACTAGAAAAACCATTCCTGAAGTCAGTATAGTTCAGTCATTTCTATCCACATCTTTGTACCTCAGCCTGAGAGTCTATAATGTCTTGTTTGAGATCTGTGCCCTTGAAGCTGAATTTCATTTTTTAATTTTCATATCAGAATGTTAAATGAATAACATGAATGAATAAGAATAGGAAACAAAAGAAAGGTTTCCCATTTTTGATCTGACAAAAAAATCTCATATAGAATTATATTAAGGAAAATAAGACTATTTTTATGTACAACAAAGTAAAACCTACTGATATAGAGGATATTTTGGGATTCATAGACTTTGCATAAATATCCTGAGTTTTTCAATATAAAACATGTTTTTTGTAATGCTACCTTCCAATTGTGACAATAGAATTATCTGTTATTTTTAATTTATTGATTTTGAAACAGGAAATAATATTTCACATATGCCTTATAATATATTTATTTCAGCATGTAGTAGAAAAGGACATCTTATGTATTCTGAAGTTAGCACAAAAATATCCCCTGTCATATATTTCCCACTAATCAAAGTCAAATTGACCTGTGGATTTTATTTAATCAATTACAAACATATTCACTTTATCACTTATCGCTATATTAACTGATTTGCTTCTTTATAGGGGAGAATATGTCCTCACATTTAATCGTTGATATTGTATTTTCTTTTCAGAAAATAGTATACATTTAAATAAATATATAATTATACTATATCTGTTTAAACTTTTACCTTCTATATTATTTTGTTTCATTAAATATAATTTCAGTTTAACTTAGTAGTACATACATAATCCCAGCACTTTGTGAGGTTGATGTGGAAGGGTTGGTAATTCTAAAACAGCCTAGATTGACACAATGAGAACCTGTATCCTCTCTTAATAGAAAGAAGCAGAATCAAATAGATGGAGAAGGGAGGGTACAGAAAAGAATAAAATGAAAACATATTTATTCATAGAAAACTAGTGAAATCACCCTACTTTACCTTTTATATCTTATATATCCTATTCTTGTTTTGATACATATGAAGCTGGACTTTCCCTTAGACATGTATGCTGATGCTTACTTATGGCAATGATACTTGAAACTAGCCTTTGATCTAATGAAGCAAAAGTATATTGGATTAGCCCATTTACTTATAAAGTGAAATGGTAGATGTGAATTTTCAAGGGCAAGACACATTAATACCCTAATGCAATTGATTTATACATGGCTGCAGTAAGCTAGTATTCTGGCACTGGTTCAGAATTTCTTCATTCTTCTCAGAACAGATAAAATGTCCCCAAAGAGGATTAAACACTCTTGCTCATAGAAAACAAAGAGAAAAGAGTGTCAGATTTATCTATTTGAAAGACTTGACAGAATCTAAATCTTAATTAGGTAATATCAATGACATTTTTGTAGTCTTATATATGTTACCAGATGAGCTTCCTATTCCATAGAGCAAAGTATATCTCTTTTTGCCAGCCCCGTGTGAGTGTGTGTGTGTGTGTGTGTGTGTGTGTGTGCTGTATGCATGTTTGCTTTTGTATATTTAAAGCAATTTGATCTGCCTGTGTACATATTAAAATTACTTGTTCCTTCATGATACTTTTATTTAACCCACTCAAATAAATGAATTCCATTATTAAGAAACAAATATTCCTTTTCCTGAAATCAAAATAAAATCTCTATTTGGTTTTGATTTTCTTAGTTTTCTATTATTGTTTTTATTGTTGTTTAATAGCTAATACTTTGTAATTTTATTAAGGAAGAAAACAAAGTCTGATTCTTTGGACAAGATATTTAAACATTTATGGAATTGTGTCTACCACCAGATCATCTCTAAAGGAATACAAAACCTAAGCTATATCTCCAAGGAACTAGTTTTTGTGCCTCTTTTTATAATTCAGAAAGGTTGTGGCAAGGAAATAAAATAACGCTATCATTTGTGTATTAAAATGGGGGATATTCATACTATGTATGTAAAACATAATTAGTTATCTTTTTCTTATTTAAGTTGTTATAATGTTTCATTGATAAAGGGTTTTTGATAATATTGAACCCCAAATTGCCTTCACTTATCTCCGTCCTACTACATCTGATACTTCTCCTCCTCCCAAATATACTCCTTGTCCCTCTCTTATTTCTGTTTTTATGCATGCTTAGGACTTTTGCTGTGTCTTTATAACTGAATTTTCTTCTTTTCTCAATATCTACATAATTAAATCCCTAATTTAAGTAGTATATTAGAATATTTTAAGCTGTTATATGTTTGTGACACAATTATTTACATTTTCAGATAAAATAATACTTATAGAATTGATTTATTCATAGTAGTAATCAAGTTTCATATAGTCAAGTAGAAAGCAACTGCCTAATTCCAGATAAAATATTCTTAATTGTAATAGCTACTATTTAAATATGTCTGGGCCCAGTTAATAGCAGTAACTCTTTTTATTTGAAAAGTGCACCAGTCTGAATGGGTCATGTTCCCCATTGACGGGTACATTAACACTTTCTTCTCAGTTGGTGACACAGCTTGGCTAGACTTACATGGTATTTCAGTATTGCTGGAGGAAATATGTCACAAGTGGTGGGATTTGAGAGTATACCCTACTTGTGGTTTGTTCTCTGCTTTGTACAAGCCTTTGAGGATGAGTGCTCAGCTTCTTGATCCTGTTGCCATGTCTGCTGCTTGCTACTATTCTTCACCACCATGAGGAATTCTTATTTTTCTGGAATTGTAAGTCCAGTTCATTTCTTCCTTCTCTAATTTGCTTCTGGTCTTGACGTTTCCCCATAGCAGCAGAAAAGAAACTATTATAAAAAGCATTCAAGTAGCCTAATATAAAGAGAGCATGGTATAATCTTTATCATAGAATAACCTTTAAGTCTTTGTTAAAGAAAGGACTGAGGAGCTGAAGGGGTAAACAACCCCATAGGAAGAAGAACAATATCAACTAACCAGACCCCCCAGTGCTCCCAGGGACTAAACCACCATCTAAAGAGTACACATAGAGTGACCTATGGCTCCAGACACATGTGTAGCAGAGGATGTTGAACATCAATGAGAGGAGAGGCCCTTGGCCCTGTAAAGGCTCAATGTCCCCCCCCATGTAGGAAATTTCAGAGTGGGGAAGAGGGAAGGGTGGGTGGGTGGGTGGATGAACACTCTCATATAGGCAGGGAGAGTGGGGAGGGGGAGGGGGATTCCAGAGCAGAAATCTGGAAAGGGAATAACATTTGAAATGTAAGTAAATAAAATATTCAATAAAAATATGGAAAAAAGAAATATTCTAGGATTGTGATTGTAAATTATCCAAATTTCTAAACCTGATTTAAACAAACTTATTCTAGTTAATGTTTGTAAATTTCATAGCCATCATATTAGATATATAGACAGTCATTATTTACATAAATTAAAGCTATGCTTTACAGTAGTGGCAAAACCATCCAGACTGATCCAAAATAAATCAAATCATTTCTAGCTAATGTAACTTCTTTTATTAATTTAGTTAACCTCTCTCTTTTTTTGCCAGTCTTTTTAAGAGAATGAAAGTATTTATTTTGGTATTGGAATCAAAGTAATTTGGAACACCAAGTCAGAGTCCACCACTCTAAAGGAAGTGAAATCTGGGATAATGGAACATAAAAATGAGACAGACTAAAGTTTCACTCAGTAGCCAACTTTATTCAAAGCATCAGGCAATTTATATCTTGATGGTTAAGGGAAGTCATGTGAGTAAATTTTACAACCATAAGGACAAGATATGAGTTTCAAAAACACGTTTTTCCCTATAGGTATAAATCGTAATATCCAGTTGTTATGAATAATCTGAAGTAAACTTCCTGCTGTCTACTACTCTTGAGAGGGGCATGAAAACACATTCCCAGAACATTTCCATGTTCTTGAAGAAATTGAGGTCAAAAGACACTTGTCTTTTTTCATTGAACTTTTTTTTTTTTTACAAGCATTCAGAATGTCCCTTGCAGTATTCTCTTCTTGGACCATGTTCTGACAAGTACTCACTATCATTCTGCAATAGCTGCCTTGGGCATGTACCTAAAATCTTTTGCTCTGTATGCCTGATACTTGTGGTCTTCCCATGACTTCCAGTCCCTCAGCCTGAGGGACTCTAAAAACCAGTTTTCAATGGAATTCCTGAGACAAGCTTACATATGTTGATTCAATGTTTACCTAAAGCCCATGCTTCTCTAGAGCTCTCAACAATGCCAAATTTTTCTCAGCAGCTACCCTAATTGGTCAACTATTTAGGTGTGTGTGTGTTTGGGGATGACTGCTAAATCTATACTTATAAATTAATTAAAATTTTCTTGTTGCTGTGATAAAATACCTAAATATTACATAGAAGACAGAAGGACAGGCTTAGATTCCAGTTTAAGATGAAATGCAGTCCACCATGACAGGCAAGGTGTGGCAAGAAAAATATGGAAAGGCTGGTCACACTGTGTTTTCATTTGGGAGTGAAAACCCAATGAGTAGGTTGAATGGCAAGTCTCATAGCCCACTCATAGTAATCCACTTTCTCCTGTGAGATTTTACCTCCTAAAGCTTTCAAACATTCCATAATACTATACCAGTTGTGATCCATATGGTAAAACGCATGAGGCTACAGGGGGACATTATATATTCTAAATAGCTTTTGTCTCCATGTTACATATGAAGAGTCCTGTCTTCAACTTATGAAATATATGTGCTGGTTTCCGATGTGAACACTGCTAACTCATCAATAATCCAAGCATGAAATTAAAAATATGAGGCCAGAATCACAGTTTACAGTGACACTTGAAGAGGAGGTAGGAGAAAGAAAGAGTCAATAGTCACCATGACACTTTACGTGTCTCCATGGGCTATCTAGCAAATAAATTCAGGTATTTATTAAAGTTCATATATTTGATGCTGCAAATAACTAGCAAGGTAAAAGCTAGGATATTGCTATACAAATGCCTAAGACACTGCCTTGTTTGATCAAAACTGATTTTTTTGAATAGATTTATTACCTCCTTCCTTTATTTTGCAAAGACATTTCTCTTTTTTTATTTATTTTTATTATTATTAACTTGAGTTTTTATATACATTTCTGAGTGTTATTCCTTCCGGTTTCCGGCAAACATCCCCTCCCCTCCCCTTCCTTATGGGTGTTCCTCCCAACCCTCCCCCCCATTGCTGCCCTCTCCCCAACAGTCTAGTTCACTGGGGGTTCAGTCTAGCAGGACCCAGGGCTTCCCTTCCACTGGTGCTCTTACTAGGATATTCATTGCTACCTATGAGGTCAGAGTCCAGGGTCAGTCCATGTATAGTCTTTAGGTAGTGGCTTAGTCCCTGGAAGCTCTGGTTGGTGGGCATTGCACATATGGGGTCTTGAGTCCTTCAAGTCTTCCAGTTCTTTTCTCTGATTCCTTCAACAGGGGTCCTGTTCTCAGTTCAGTGGTTTCCTGCTGGCATACGCTTCTGTATTTGCTGTATTCTGGCTGTGTCTCTCAGGAGCGATATGCATTCATTTTGATCATCCGTCTTGAGTTTCATTTGTTCTAGGCATCTAGGTAATTCAAGCATTTGGGCTAATAGCCACTTTATCAATGAGTACATACCATGTATGTCTTTCTGTGATTGGGTTAGCTCACCAGGATGATATTTTCCAGTTCCAACCATTTGCCTCATGAATTTCATAAAGTCATTGTTTTTGATAGCTGAGTAATATTCCATTGTGTAGATGTACACATTTTCTGTATCCATTCCTCTGTTGAAGGGCATCTGGGTTCTTTCCAGCTTCTGGCTATTATAAATAAGGCTGCGATGAACATAGTGGAGCACGTGGCGTTTTTATATGTTGGGGCATCTTTTGGGTATATGCCCAAGAGAGGTATAGCTGGATCCTCAGGCAGTTCAATGTCCAATTTTCTGAGGAACCTCCAGACTGATTTCCAGAATGGTTGTAGCAGTCTGCAACCCCACCAACAATGGAGGAGTGTTCCCTTTCTCCCATCCTCGCCAGCATTTGCTGTCACCTGAGTTTTTGATTCAGCCATTCTCACTGGTGTGAGGTGAAATCTCAGGGTTGTTTTGATTTGCATTTCCTTTATGACTAACGATGTTGAACATTTCTTTAGGTGTTTCTCAGCCATTCAGCATTCCTCAGCTTTGAATTCTTTGTTTAGCTCTGAACCCCATTTTTTAATAGGGTTATTTGTCTCCCTGTCTAACTTTTGAGTTCTTTGTATATTTTGGATATAAGCCCTCTATCTGTTGTAGGATTGGTAAAGATCTTTTCCCAATCTGTTGGTTGCCGTTTTGTCCTAACCACAGTGTCCTTTGCCTTACAGAAGCTTTGCAGTTTTATGAGATCCCATTTGTCGATTCTTGATCTTAGAGCATAAGCCATTGGTGTTTTGTTCAGGAAATTTTTCCAGTGCCCATGTGTTCCAAATGCTTCCCTAGTTTTTCTTCTATTAGTTTGAGTGTATCTGGTTTGATGTGGAGGTCCTTGATCCACTTGGACTTAAGCTTTGTACAGGGTGATAAGCATGGATCGATCTGCATTCTTCACATGTTGACCTCCAGTTGAACCAGCACCATTTGCTGAAAATGCTATCTTTTTCCATTGGATGGTTTTGGCCTTTGTCAAAAATCAAGTGCCCATAGGTGTGTGGGTTCATTTCTGGGTCTTCAATTCTGTTCCATTGGTCTATCTGTCTGTCTCTGTACCAATACCATGCAGTTTTTATCACTATTGCTCTGTAATACTGCTTGAGTTCTGGGATAGTGATTCCCCCTGAAGTCCTTTTATTGTTGAGGATAGTTTTAGCTATCCTGGGTTTTTTGTTATTCCAGATGAATTTGCAAATTGTTCTGTCTAACTCTTTGAAGAATTGGATTGGTATTTTGATGGGGATTGCATTGAATCTGTAGATCGCTTTTGGCAGAATAGCCATTTTTACTATATTAATCCTGCCAATCCATGAGCATGGGAGATCTTTCCATCTTCTGAGATCTTCTTCAATTTCTTTCTTCAGAGTCTTGAAGTTCTTATTGTACAGGTCTTTCCCTTGCTTGGTTAAAGTCACACCGAGGTACTTATATTATTTGGGTCTATTATGAAGGGTGTCATTTCCCTAATTTCTTTCTGGCTTGTTTCTCTTTTGTGTAGAGGAAGGCTACTGATTTATTTGAGTTAATTTTATACCCAGCCACTTTGCTGAAGTTGTTTATCAGCTTTAGTAGTTTCTCTGGTGGAACTTTTGGGATCACTTAAATATACTATCATATCATCTGCAAATAGTGATATTTTGACTTCTTCTTTTCCGATCTGTATCCCTTGACCTCCTTTTTGTTGTCCTGATTGCTCTGGCTAGAACTTCAAGAACTATATTGAATAAGTAGGGAGAGAGTGGGCAGCCTTGTCTAGTCCCTGATTTTTAGTGGGATTGCTTCAAGTTTCTCTCCATTTAGTTTAATGTTAGCAACTGGTTTGCTGTATATGGCTTTACTATGTTTAGGTATGGGCCTTGAATTCCTATTCTTCCAGGACTTTTTTATCATGAAGGGTGTTGAATTTTGTCAAATGCTTTCTCAGCATCTAATGAAATGATCATGTGGTTTTTGTTCTTTCAGTTTTGTTTATATAATGGATCGTTGATGGTTTTTCAGATATTAAACCATCCCTGCATGCCTGGGATGAAGCCTACTTGATCATGGTGGATGATTGTTTTGATGTGCTCTTGATGGGTTTGCCAGAATTTTATTGAGTATTTTTTGCACGATATTCATAAGGGAAACTGGTCTGAAGTTCTCTTTCTTTGTTGGGTCTTTGTGTGGTTTAGGTATAAGAGTAATTGTGGCTTCATAGAAGGAATTCGGTAGTGCTCCATCTGTTTCAATTTTGTGGAATAGTTTGGATAATATTGGTACGAGGTCTTCTATGAAGGTCTGATAGAATTCTGCACTAAACCCGTCTGGACCTGGGCTCTTTTTGGTTGGGAGACCTTTAATGACTTCTTCTATTTCCTTAGGAGTTATGGGGTTGTTTAACTGGTTTATCTGTTCCTGATTTAACTTTGGTCCCTTCAGGTGCGGTGTCTCAGACGCAGTGGACCTGCTGCTCCTGGGCCCTCCTCTACGGGTACCCAGAGGCCGTATACAGTTTCCTCCTGGGCCAGGGATTTGGGCAGGGTTGGGCAGCGTTGGTGGTCTCCTCAGCTCTGCTGCCTCAGGAGTGCCAGCCGGACCAGGTGGCGAGAACTCCCCTCCAGGGGGCCTGGGAGCAGAGAGCTGCTGAAGGCAGGGATCCTCCGCTGGTCAGGGACTCTGGCCAAACACTGGAAGTGTGACATTTCTCTTAAGATTAGCACTTGGCTCTTTCCTGTCTCTGTCTCTTAAGGATTCAAACATTTCACCTGCTATTTTCATGAACTTCTTCTTTATGAATCCTATTATCATTTCATAATTCTAATATCTTCAAACATCTCTTTCCTGCATAGTAAAAGTATGTTATAATACCCACATCACTTTTTTCAATTAGTTTTTTAAAACAAAGTTGAGCTCTTCAACTCAAAAATTAATAATTCATCATTTCATTAATTCATTCAGATATTTTCTTCAGCAAGTGAGAACTAATAGTAACTAACTTGGAATGAATGTCTCAACTTGATATTATTTCATTGGCATGATACTAAGAACCAGCTGGCAGGCTTACCAGTTTCTGAATCTTTCACTCACCATGCATCTTGGCAATTAAAAATGTCCCAATGAGTTTCATAGACATTAATATCATGAGAAAATAGAATCAATCAAAACTGATTATTAGCCTTTTAAAAATATTTTATTTTATTTTTTACATGTATGGCTATTTTGTCTACATGTATGTCTGTATATCATGTGTGCACGTGATACCTATGGAGACCAGAAGAGAGCATCAGGTCCATTGGAACTCCAGTTACAGACATCTTATGAGTTTCCATGTGGATGCTGGGAACTAAGTCTGGGCCCTCCAAAGGAGCAAGAAGTGCTCTATTTAATCAGTGAACCATTTCTGCATCCCCATTATGAACCCCTTTAAATCATTCAGTCTTAGTCTGTATTAGTTGCTACAACAAAATATATGCCAGGTTGCTAATAAACAACAGGTGTTTATGTTCCTCAAGTATGGAGGCTGAGATATGAGATCTATACATGTAAAATATGAAGATATAAAAGACATGGTGTCTTTTTATAATTAAGTGACAAAAACAAATATTTTGTGCTGTCACTGACATTTTCTCCTGTTTGTTCACATGACAAATAAGATGATCTGTCTTGCCTCTTTTTATAATGGCACTAATCCTATATTTATGGGGGTCTCTTCTTCCTGACCTTATCATCTCCTGTCTTAGTCTTTTCTAGTGCTGTGATAGAACACAGTAACAAAGGCAACCTTTTTTTAAAGCTTTCAATTGTTCTCATGCATACATTTAGGAAGCATGTTGATATTGCTGTATATTCATGTAGTTACTTGTCTCTCACTGTTATAATAGTTCATAAATTACTTTCATCATATTGAACGTTTGATTTTCAAAATATGAGCTATGATCATATTTCTGTTAATTTTTACAATTTAACAAACTTGAAACAGATACTCATACTGTCTTCACTTTATCATCCCATTTCTTGAATACACAACACTCAGATTCTCTTAACAACATTGTTCTCTAATACTGCACTAGATACATGTGCGTTTAGGCACTGGTTAATTTTAAATTGGCAAAACAGATTTCATAGGACTGGCCCTGTCACTACAATTTGCTCTCCTCGACACCTTACTTCATGGTACCATACCGCATTATTCTGTGAAATGTTATGATACTATTTCTTAATTATATTTACCTGTTGGTATCTCCCTCACTCACCTGTAAACTGTGTATGAAATAATATTTTCTGTTTATTTTGCCATTGTATCAATTTTCAATACAACTCTTGTCTAATTATACATCCAGAGCAGTGAAGTCAATACTTATAAGACGTATCCATAATTTTTATTTAAGAAAATTTTTTAAAATAATGTCATTAGAAAAGAGTCAAACTAGATAGTGGTTTATAATTTGGTATATAACAGTTAATAATTTCTTTAAGAAGAAACATCATGTCAGGGATCAGACAAACAGGTACCGTATTTACACCAGTTGCTCTCATATATTCCACACTCTTACTACCTTTCTTTATTCCATTTACCGTGCATAAAATTTTATAGATATTGAGAAAATAGGATAGTAACAGAGAAAGAAGGCTGAAGCTCTTGGAGTTAATAGGTGAATATCACTTAATGTTGCACAGTCAGAAAATAAGGAAGCAGAGGTAGAGAATATGACTGATTTATATTCCTTGTTTCCTGAAATTGCTCTCTTATTGCTTATTTTGGAAATACAAAAACTAGATCTAACTTGAGAATGAATTGCCTCTTGATTTTATATGTGCTTAAAACAGCAATAAACTTGTAAAGGGCCATAAAATATGCATTATACAATGAATATACTGAAAATTTTCCAAATAAAAAAGTAGCTCTTGGGCCTATGAAAATTCTGAACATGGAAAATTCAAGTTACATGCAGTGTACTTGCCTCCAAGTTAAGGACTTTATAGTACATTTCAAATCATTGATGAAAGCAAGAAGCCTGAAAATTTTATATTCTCTTCTCTAATGACTACTCCTTCTTCTTTAGTGAAATAGCAACATTTAGTATATTCTGAATTATTATACCACACAAAGACCAGGTTGACCTCTAATCTAGAGAACCTATTAAACTGTATCTGAAAAACACAAAATAAAAATCTGGTCACTTAGTACTGCCATTTTCACTCCAAAATTAAGTTGTCTCACTGTTTCAACCCTTGTTATACTAAATACCATTTGTTCTTGAAACAGATGGGCACTTGCTAATTAAGAAAACTGCTCGGGTTCATTAAGGAAATAGCAAACAAGCAAATCAAGTCTCAGTTCTCAAGGTCACTTAGTGTACAAAGCTTGACCACATTACTCATTTGTTCTGTCTTTTACTGAAATATTGACTCAACCTAATGATTTACTATATATTCATTTTAACTCCTGTAATTACAAAACCCACAGCATTCCAAAAGACATTTGTACCATTCACTATATTTTCTTTAGTTCTCTTATTCAATACTTAACAAAATGATATTGTAGGATTTGAGCTAAACATTTGTGATGCAGTTTAATAATTAATAAACTTTGCAGTGAAAAATTTTAGTCTACTCGAGAAAGAGAGAAGGATAAGGTAATCACATGAATGTATATTATTTTGCTATTAAAATTTATTAGAAGTTTTATGAGTTGAGAGTATAAGATTTAAATATAAAAGATAATATTTGAGTTGTGATAGATGCGTGTGCTTACTTGGACAAGGAACAGGAAAAAACAGATGGGATGAGAAACATTTCAGGAACATAGAGCAGCATGTAGAAATGTTCCAAATTGTTGACATGTTTGACATATGTCTCTAAGAAAGGATGGAAGGATGAGACATTAAAATCAGTGCAATCTTCTACAGAAATTTCCTACGAATTTAGGACTGATCTTAAAATCACTAATGGTTTCAAATAAAGAAACCACATGACACATTATAGAAATGATCCCTTAAAGAATAAGGAATACATTTAGATAAAACTGTAGTTAAAACTATAGAAATCAGTGAAAATTTTACTCTATGTTGGATGAGTAAAGAAGAAAACTTGATAATATAGTTGGTGTAATATTGGAGAAGAAATATCACAGAGGTACAATCCACTGGTATTTGAAGGAAAGCAATGAGGTAAATATTTTAGTTTTTTGGAACAAATGGAAGTGTAATTTCAAATGAATTCCAATGGTGACAAGAGACCAGATAATATCACAGCTTGGTTAATCATGGTTAAGTTTTAAACTATATTCTATGTATCATGATAAGCTATTAGAAGATTTTGGGCACAGAAATGGCTGATGTCAATTCTATGGAAACTTTGCATAGCTTCTGTGTTGAGAAAAAGACTACAAGAAAAGCAAAGGTATTGGATATTAGGAAAATATTAGATATAAAAAGATGAAATTGAAGTGACCAAACTGAGTAGTCTTAATAGTTTGATTTTTGGGTGTATTTTTAAAGCAGAGCTGATGAAGTTTGCTGATAAATGACATTTTGTAAAATAATAAATATATCTCCAATTTGAGATAAAATCAAAGATTAAGAATAATATTCACTGACTGGAAAAATTTGTAAAAAGGTAAAGTTAGAAACAATCAAGAGTTATGTTTTGAATATGTTAATTTCAATTTTGTATTAGATATACAAAATGCCAAATAGGCTGATGGACTTTGGAAACAATTGTTTTAGAGCAATGATCTTGGCTCCGTAGTGGGTGGGTTGGGGAGCAATCTCACAGCAGCAACAGAGGGGAGGATGGGATAGGGGGTTTCAAGAGGTGAAACCAGGAAAGGGAATAACATTCAAAATGTAAATAAATAAAATATACAATAAAAATAGATAAATTAATTAAAATCCACGAGCACATTTTAAAAATGGGCATCACAAAGAGGAGAAAAGAAACAACAGAGCAGGCTAATGAGCTGAGGCATGTGTGTGGGGGTCAGCTCTGAGACCATGCATCTGTCTTTGAGGCTCTTTATCAAGGACCACTTCAACAGTGCATTGTTAATTATTTAGGCGAGAGAAGAGGGGGACCCATCACTACGTTTGTCCCCCTCACATTGGACAAGCTTCCCTCCATTGATGGGCCAGATGTGTCCATTTACAACACAGACTAACTAGCTATTTAATGGGTTTTAATCCTTACCAAAAAGTAATTAGGCAAACATTAAACATCAAATGCCTTACAAGGCTAAACTATCTTGGTTCTGCTGATTGCAATTCAACCTTGTAAGAACTGGTCACCTACAAAAAGGATGTGAAGAGAAGTCAAGGCAGAGAAAGCGGTCTAAATTATGTACAGCATAGGAAATAAAGAATACAATGGTTATTTCCCAGCATTCAGCATGTTTACAAAATACTCTAAAACTTTCCCTCGGCAATTAGTTAGAGTCTGATACTAAAATCAAACAAAACAATACAAAAGCAATTCTTTTGGATGAATCTCCCATCTACAAACATTTTGTGCCTACAAGAAAAATATCAATACTAAAAGCTAAATGATGGTTTTTCATATCTAACAATGAAAACAGAATCCACTCTGTTTTGAATTCAAGTTGAGAGGGCTGGGCATGTAGCTTAGTGATACAACCCTTATGATAGAAGGACAAGGTCCTGGGCCCAATCTTCAATACAGGGAAGTCATTAAAATGCACAACAGGAGTCAACAAGGGAAACTGAGAAGCAAGAGTGAGTAAAATAAAATGAGTGTTAAGAAACTGTGCCATCCATCAACCATCAAATGGAAAAAAGATAGCATTTTCAGCAAATGGTGCTGGTCCAACTGGAGGTCAACATGTAGAAGAATGCAGATCGATCCATGCTTATCACCCTGTACAAAGCATAAGTCCAAGTGGATCAAGGACCTCCACATCAAACCCGATACACTGAAACTAATAGAAGAAAAACTAGGGAAGCATCTGGAACACACAGGCACTGGAAAAAATTTCCTGAACAAAACACCAATGGCTTATGCTCTAAGATCAAGAATCGACAAATGGGATCTCATAAAACTGCAAAGCTTCTGTAAGGCAAAGGACACTGTGGTTAGGACAAAACGGCAACCAACAGATTGGGAAAAGATCTTTCCCAATCCTACAACAGATAGAGGCCTTATATCCAAAATATACAAAGAACTCAAGAAGTTAGACCGCAGGGAAACAAATAACCCTATTAAAAAATGGGGTTCAGAGCTAAACAAAGAATTCACAGCTGAGGAATGCCGAATGGTTGAGAAACACCTAAAGAAATGTTCAACATCTTTAGTCATAAGGGAAATGCAAATCAAACAACCTGAGATTTCACCTCACACCAGTGAGAATGGCTAAGATCAAAAACTCAGGTGACAGCAGATTCTGGCAAAGATGCGGAGAAAGAGGAACACTCCATCATTGTTAGTGGGATTGCAGACTGGTACAACCATTCTGGAAATCAGTCTGGAAGTCCCTCAGAAAATTGGACATTGAACTGCCTGAGGATCCAGCTATACCTCTCTTGGGCATATACCCACAAGATGCCCCAACATATAAAAAAGACACGTGCTCCACTATGTTCATCGAAGCCTTATTTATAATAGCCAGAAGCTGGAAAGAACCCAGATGCCCTTCAACAGAGGAATGGATACAGAAAATGTGGTACATCTACACAATGGAATATTACTCAGCTATCAAAAACAATGACTTTTATGAAATTGTGTAGGCAAATGGTTGGAACTGGAAAATATCATCCTGAGTGAGGTAACCCAATCACAGAAAAACACACATGGTATGCACTTCATTGATAAGTGGCTATTAGCCCAAATGCTTGAATTACCCTAGATGCCAGAACAAATGAACCTCAAGACAGATGATCAAAATGTGAATGCTTCACTCCTTCTTTAAAAAGGGAACAAGAATACCCTTGGCAGGGAAGAGAGAGGCAAAGATTAAAACAGAGACTGAAGGAACACCCATTCAGAGCCTGCCCCACATGTGGCCCATACATATACAGCCACCAAACTAGATAAAATGGATGAAGCAAAGAAGTGCAGGCCGACAGGAGCCGGATGTAGATTGCTCCTGAGAGACACAGCCAGAATACAGCAAATACAGAGGGGAATGCCAGCAGCAAACCACTGAACTGAGAATAGGACCCCCGTTGAAGGAATCAGAGAAAGAACTGAAGAGCTTGAAGGGGCTGAGACCCCATATGTACAACAATGCCAAGCAACCAGAGCTTCCAGGGACTAAGCCACTACCTAAAGACTATACATGGACTGACCCTGGACTCTGACCTCATAGGGTAGCAATGAATATCCTAGTAGGAGCACCAGAGGAAGGGGAAGCCCTGGGTCCTGCTAAGACTGAACCCCCAGTGAACTAGATTGTTGGGGAGAGGGTGGCAATGGGGGGAGGATGTGGAGGGGAACACCCATAAAGAAGGGGAGGGGGAGGGATTAGGGGGATGTTTGCCCAGAAACCAGGAAAGGGAATAACACTCGAAATGTATATAAGAAATACTCAAGTTAATAAAAAAAAGTATAATCACACAATTATTTAAGGTAAAATATTGATCTGTGACATTAACAACCATTGCTTGCCTTGAGAAAAATCTCATAAAAAGAAGGATGTTTTAACTGAAAAAAAAAGAAACTGTGCCATCCCTAAAACAAACAACAAATACAATGCTATATTATTCATTTACTATAAGCATAGATGTTTATAGATAACAACATATTTTATGTGTACAATGTGTACATGCATGTATACATACATAAATACATACAAATACTTGAATAAACACAAATAACAGTGGTTACTAAAAGAGGAAGTAGCCTAAGAAGGAAGATTAGCTAACTTTGAAAATCCACATAAAAGAGGCTTATTAAGACAAACACAGCCAAAACACCATTGGACTTTTCAACATGGAGGCTGTTATAATCTTAACAAGTACAGGACTAGGAGGAATAAAAGAATAATGAGAGTGGACTCAAGAAAGAATAGAAAGAAAAATGGGCCATTGGCATAGGCAATTTCATATTTTTACTGCAAATAACACTATTCCCTCAGTAGAAGAAAAGTAGTATATATTATGGAATATAAGTTTTCAAAACTAGTAGCAACAAAAAAATTTAGATACAACAATATAAATATATTTTTAAAGTAATACTTAGTTAAAAATGTGAGAATAATTTTTATAAAAATATCATTCATTTATATGTAAAACCTAAGTTCATGAAGCAATATCTCTATGTGCTTTCAGAAATATAAATATAAGAATTATTATACACATTAACTGTGTGTATGAATGTGCTTGTTAAGTATACATTGCTTTATCATACTATCTTTTGCAAAAGAACATATTTGTCTCAATTACCAGGAAAGGGAATAACATTTGAAATGTAAATTAAAAAGTATTCAATGAAAAAATCAAAAAAGAAAACAAGAGAACTATTTTAATATTAATATTAATATATATTTATATATGCCTCTTTGGGTGTACTTAAGAAAGTTACTCCTTCCTCTTTTTGTGTCCTTATGAAAGTTACCCTAAAATTTATACTAAAGTAGTATGAGTTTTAAATTGTAACATAATTACTTTAATTCTTACATTTTGTAAATAATATGGATGTTTTTTACTACCGCTAAGGATCAGTAATTTATGCATATGCATTTTTTTGCTTTTCATTTTGGGATGCTTTTGAAATTAACTACATGGAATTATTCTATTAGATGTTTTGTCTTTATACATGCATCTTAAATATTAGTGCTTTGCTACATGAGTTGCACACATGTTCTTATCTTTAGCTTATTGACAGATGAAGAAAAATGTACTTGGTGGATGTAAAGAGAAATGGGCAAAATGTGAACATTTAGAGTCATCTGTAACCTCTGATTTTTACAATCTTTCTGACTCTTCTGAACCTTGAAGAAATGGATTTGACGAAGATATATTCAGGATTGAGTGTTCAAATGTTCCCCACTCTCTGAACATTTTCCAAGTGTGCAGCTCTCTATTAATTCTCATCTACTACAAAAAGAAACTTCTCTGATTAGGTCTGTTTGAGGCACTAATCAACAGGTAGAGTGATATGTCATTAGAACTTACTTTATTGCTATATCCCTTTAGAAGAATAATAGTATCATGTTTCCCCTGGGCCTATGACCTAGGTCAGTCTCAGGTTTTTGGCCACTTCAGCAGTGTCAGGTAAGGACTGTATCCCATGAAGTGGACCATAAATTCAATCAAAAAGTAGTTGGTTACTCTACATTTATACCACTATTGCAGCAGTATACTCTTCAGGCAGATCACTGTTGGAAGATCACAGGTATAATATCTGGGAGATATTTATGATTTTTTTTCTCCTCCATTAGTATGCAGATCATCTTCTAATACCTTGAAGAGGACCTTCCAATGACATGAAAGCTAGACATTGGGAGTGAAGCTTCTAGTTAGGTACCACATTCTGTATGTTGGATGATATATGTAATTGTCTTCAGTCATAAGGCCTTATATTCTGATATTCTAGTTATGGATAGTAACCAATGGCCATGGAAATAGCCTGGGATAATTATGGGTTTCTCTGAGGCTACTTTGGCCAATGGCTCAAGAAGATGTAACTGATTTCTGGTGGTGGGAAGATTTACCTATTCTCTGATGATGCCTCTTAGATGTGTGTGTGTGTGTGTGTGTGTGTGTGTGTGTGTGTGTGTGTGTGTGTGCAAAATGAATGTATGTATGTATATGTACAAATATTCATATATACACATGCATATTCATATACATATATTTTTGCACATATATGCATATGTTTATGTATATATATTTGTATTTAAATAAATATTTATATTTAAAGATATGTTTATATTTAAATATATGCATATATGTATTTTAACTATAAATATTTAGTTAATTTATTTTAATATATTTATATAATTTATTTTTAGATATATTTATTAATTTAATATACACTTATTTATATGTGTATTAAATAAATGCATATATGTAAATATATATGGAAGATTCTCTACTAGTAGGATCTCATAAGAGCTTTGAAACAGCCATTAGTCATACTTGCCCCTCCCAGTATTCATTCCTTTGCCCTTCTCTTCCACCTCCCCTCCATTTATTCCTCCTTTTCTAACTTATTTTTGTCTCTCCTTATCAGTATATTCTAGTCCCCCTTCCTTGGAAGATACTCTCCCCCCTGCTTGTCCCTTACTTGATAATCCACCTCAGCACTTACTCAGATTATAGTACACATATTGAAGGCTTACAACTTAATAGCCATGAATAAAATATACAATATTTGTGTCTTCAATGAGGTTTGATTGATCAGTGTGTCTCTTTTTATGCCAATAGTGACTTTTTTTTTATCACTTTCGCTCTGTGATATAACTTGAAATCAGAGATGGTTATACCTCCACCAATTGTTTTATTATTAGAGATGTTTTATCTATTCTGTTTCTTTTCTGTTTCTATATGAAGCTGAATATTTTTCTGTGAAGTTTTTGTTTTGTTTTGTTTCATAATTTTGATAGTGATTACATCAAATATGAAGATTGCTTTTAGCAGAATGACCATTTTTATTTATTAATCTTAGGTGTCCAAGAGCATGAGAGATCCTTCTGATCTTTTGATGTCTTCAATATTTTTTCTTCAATATTTTAAATTTTTTATTACATAAGTTCTCATTTACCTAGTAAGAGTTACCCCAAAAGGTGAGTTTGTTTGTTTGTTTGTTGTAAAAGGTGTTGTTGCTCTGAATTCTTTGCTTGCAATTTTATATATTAATAATCTTACTTTAAGTGTTAATTCTTTATCTTGGTACTTGTTAATGTGTTTATCACCTTCAAATTTTTTGGAAGTTTATATATAAAATCATATAATCTTCAAATAAAGACATGTTGATTTCTTCTCTTTCTATTTTTATCTCCTGATCTTCTTCAATTATTTTATTGTCTAGTTATAACTTCAAGAATTATATTGAATAGCTATGAAGGCAATAAACAACCTTGTCTTGTTTCTGATGTTACTGGCATTCCTATGAGTTTCTCTCCACTTAATTTGATGTTGGCTTTAGGTTTGCTGTAAATTATGTTTGTTATGTTTAGTTGTGTCCCTTGTATTCCTAATCTCTCCAGAACTTTTATCATGAAGGAATGTATGATTCTGTTAAAGGCCTTTTCTGCATCTAATGGAGTTATTGTAGGATTTTTACTTTCAGTTTGTTTAGATGGTAGATTACGTTTACTGATTTCCTATATTGAACCATTCCTACATCTCTGGAATGAAGCCTACTTGTTCATGCTGGATGATATTTTAGATGTCTTCTTAGATTCAGTTTGCAAATATTTTACTGAGAATCTTGTATTTATGTTTGTAGGGATATTGGTCTCTGATTTTCTGTTCGTTGTGGTTCAGTTTATATGAATGTTTATACTTTCTGATGTTTCTGGTGTAGAAGATGTACAGTTTTAATGTTTGGTAGTCAGGTGGAATGCAAGGTGTTATTTCAATTTTCTTAGATCTGATGAGAGTTGCTTTGTGTCTAAGTATATAGTCAATTTTATAGTAAGTTCCATAAACTTCTGAGAAGAAGTTACATTATTTTTTGTTCAGGTGAAATGTTCTGTAACTATTTGTTAGATCTATTTGACTTATGACATTATTCAACTGTTTAGTTTTTGAGTGAGCTATCCATTGTTGATAGCAAGGTATTGAAGTCACACAACAGCATTGAGTTATGGTTAATATGTGATTTTAATTCTAGTAGTGTTTCTTTTATGAACTTGGGTGCCCCTCTGTTTAGTGCATAAATGTTTGGAATTGCAATATTCATCTAGTGAATTTTTCCTTTAATGAGTATATAGTGCTTCTCTTTCTCTTTTGATTTTTTTTTTGCTTAAAGCCTATTTTGTCAGATATTAAATTTTCTACATTTAGTTGCTTCATGAGTCCATTTGCTTAGAATACCTTTGTTCCATCCCTTTACCCTGAGGTAATAATTATGCTTGATTGTAAGGTGTATTTCTTAGATGCAGCTCAAAGGTGGATTCAGTTTTCTAATCCAATCTGTGTCTTTTTATTTGAAAATTAACACTAATATTGAGAGTTATCCATCAGTAATGTTTATTTATTCATGTTGTTTTGTTGTTATGATATCAACTCCTGTTACACCATATTTAGGTGTATTTTTCTAAAATTATTTACTCCCTGTGGTTTAGGGGTGGTAGTTAACCTCTTTAGGCTGAATTTTTCCTTCTAGTGCATTCTGTATAGCCTAAGCTCGTATGTATCAGAATATTTTTCATTCTTTGTCTATTGTGATTGATAGTTTTACTAGGTACAGTACTCTATGCTAGCATATCTGGCCACTGAGAGTATAGAACATCTGCTCTTGACTTTCTACCTTTAAGAGTCTCTACTAAGATACCAAGTGGCATTCTAAAGTGCCTACCTTTATATATAACTTAGTTATATTCACTTTTTCCCTTTTATCTTTTAATATTTCTTATTTGTTATAGAGAATATCTTTTCTGGTCCTGTGTATTTGGTGTTTTATGTTCTTCTTGTACTTTACTAAATATCTCCTTCCTCAGATTGGGTAAGTTTTCATCAATGATTTTGTTTAAAATATTTTTTGTATCTTTGACCTGTGCTTCTTCTCCTTCCTCTCTATCCCCATTATTCATAGAGCTTTTTATTGTTGTTTTTGATTTTGCTTTTAGTATTGTCCCAAATTTCCTTGATTGCTTTTGGTTTAACATTTTTGACTGAGATACTTTTATTTTGTTCTGTCTTTGACATTTGAGATTCTCTTTTTCATGTCCTTTAATCTTTTGGTGGTAAGCCTTTTTCTTTGACATCATGAATTTTTCATTCCCAGATTTATTTCAGTTTGAGTTTTCCTTAGTGATTCTATCCTTTATTAAATTGTACTATCATGCCTTGAATTTTTTTCACCATTTCATTCAACTGTTTATGTTTTCACTGACTACATTAGGGATTTATTCATACCCTCTTTAAGGTTCTTGAACATATTCATACCTCATAATTGATACTCTGCAGTACTTGTTTTGTACTTCAGAATATCACATTTTTAAGTAGCTTCTTCAAAATGGTTACAGGCTTAAGTATAAGAAATATTCTCTTGGCTGTTTATGTTTGTGTTTTTCATTGGGTTCTGGGCATTTGTAGTTATGGCATTCAAAATGATTTATGGTATCAATGTGTTTTCATGTTTCTTAGGTTGGTGTCTTTGGTTGCTGCAACCCTGTCTGGATCCTAGTGCTTTTGTGGGTCATCAGGTGGCAGAAAGGAATGGAGATGGGCCAGGAGGAAAATAACTGAGATGAATCACAGAAAAGAGACAGGCCAAGATGTTGAGTCCTCGGGGAATAGAATTAGGATGTCTCCTTCAGGCGGGCTGCAGGAGAAAAAAAGAAAAGTCTAAGGAAGGACAGAAGGAATAGTAAAAACCACGTATCTGTGGTCACTGGGGATCCATGATAGAACATATTTCTGAGGATCAGCACCTGACCATGTAGAAAAAGAAAGCTGAGAGAGTGGGTGGTAAAGAACTAAGCAAGTCCTGCACTTAAAACCACAGTTTCCCAGATGAAGGTAGAGTGTCAGGTGGGGCTCCTGCAGGCAAGACAAACAATAATTCTGGAAATACTGAGATGATACAGTTAGGAGGATCATGGATTACACAAAGACTATTTTGATGTTTTTATATCTGTTAATAGTTTTTCATACCTTGCAGTATTGTCAATTTTGGAGAAAGTTGGATGGAGTGATGAGAAGAACATATATTTCACAATCGTTGGATGGTATTTTAGCGAAGTTTTACTGTTGTGAACAGCCACAGTTACCAATGCATTTCTTAAAAAGGACAACATTTAATTAGGGCTAGCTTACAGGTTCAGAGGTTCAGTCCATTATCATCAAGGCAGGAACATAGCAGCATCCAGGCAGGCATGGTGCAGACAGACCTGAAAGCTCTGCATCTTCGTCTGAAGGCTGCTAGCAGAACACTGGCTTCCAGGCAGCTAGGATGAGGACCTTAAAGCCCACACCTACAGTGACACACCTACTCCAACAAGGCCACACCTATTCCAACAAGGCCAAACCTAATAGTGCCACCCCTTGGCCAAAAATATACAAACCATCACATTCTATTCCCTGGCCCCCATAGGCTTGTTCAAACAGATAAATCTATGGGGGCCACATCTAAACATAGCATAATGCAAAATACATTTAGTCGAACTTCAAAAGTCACCATAGTCTAAAGCTGTCTCAACAATGTTTAAAAGTCCAAAGTTCAAAGACTCTTCTGAGAATCAGCCAATCACTTAACTGTAATCCTCAAAGCAAGACAGGAAACCAGCTAGGCAAACTCCAAATTTTGCATCCCCATGTTTGATGTCAAAGCAGTTTTCAGATCTGTGACTCATTTTTCATCTTTGTTGACTGAAACGAATTTCACTCCCTGTTGGAAGCTTTCCTCAGCAGATGCCCCATGGCTCTGGCATCTCAAGCATCTTGTGCTCTCCAAGGCAACTTCAATTTTATAGATTCTTGTTTCAATGTCTGAGATCCACACATGATTTTCCGGGCTCCTCCAAAGAGCTTGGGTCACTTCTCCAGCTCTGCCTTCTGTAGTACTCTAGGCTCAGATTGATCCATTCCCCTGCTCCTGTTGTTCTTGGTGATCATCTCACAGTACAGGTATATACAATATACTGGGGTCTTCTGCTGCAACTAGGATTCACCAATATCCTCTCATAGACTCCCTTCATGGTGCCAAGCCTCAAATCCTTGGCGTGACCCTTTCAGTCCTAGGCCCTGAACTACAACTGAGGAAGCACCTTCACCAGTTGGCTTACATGGCCTCTCACAGTGCTAAGCCCCAGCTGCTCTTTGTCCCGTCCTGCAGGACAGTCAAGGAGGGTCCAGAGGGTACCTGGAAGAGAATGGGGGACAAAAGACGCAAAGAAGGACACCAAAGCAAGAGTCTGATCAAGGTGACAAATTTATTTTTCCCAAGGTTGAATTTATACCATAGCATGGGTAACAGAGGGAGGGGAAAAGTAGGAAACATTTATGCAAGCCAAGGACACAGCTCTTGTGGTCAGGCAGTCAGCTGACATCAACAGGATGTCAGAAAAGTCACAAGTTTGTCATATCATTGGGCATCCTGACCACCACAAGTTTGTCATATCATTAGGCAACCTGATCACCAGATGTTGGTTCCTCAGAGAGATCACAAGTTTGTCATATCATTAGGCATCCTGACCACCAGATTTGTATTAGTCTTCTGCAGCTGGCTGGGGATTTTCCATGAACCTAGTCATACTTTAACTATAATATTAACATCAATAATGGAGGGTTTTAAGGGCATCACTCCCAACAGCTCTTCATGACTCGTTCATGTCTTCAAAACCAGTACCACATGGGTGACTCTTAATACATTACCAAGTACAGTTGCTTCAGGAGGTATGACCTTGGCTATCTCTGGAACACAGCTTCTCTTTCCTCTCAGAAAACACTTCCCAGAAGATTTCACCTCAGTGATAATGGTCTTTTCTTAATCAGCTTTAACTTCTTGGCTCCAGCTAACCAGCACCAATTTACCAGTAGTCCCTTCTATCTTTCACTCTAAAGTCAATGCCATATGGCTAAAGCTGCCAAGTTCTGTTGCTTGCTGGAGCTGGAGAATGAAACATGGCCCCACTGTTCTATTACATTAGCAGCAGCTTTCTGTTTTCCAACTCCTTCACTGCTGAGGCCTGGCTCTCATGGAACTTGCTTTGTAGATTGACTTTGAACTCAGAGACCTGCATGGCTGTTTCCTGAGATTACAGGTATGTAGCATCATGCCTGAATATAAACTTAACTGGATGGGATCATGCTCCAAAGTCCCATTCCCTTAATCTGCTATTTCACAGAACACAGGATTCAGCTCCATTTCACTTCCTGATGCCCCTTTAATACTCAAGCCATATATTTTATATTTTTTCCTTTCTAAGGTTGGTAAGCTTGTGCAAAATGTTCTTCATGAGACTTAACCAGAGAACAAAGTCTCTGCTGTTTTTTTTTTGAGACTTTCTTTATCAATGCAATTAATATAGATCTTCTTTACCTTAGCTTCAGGTAGACTCTTCAGACAAAAGCAAAAACCAGCCACATATTTCACCAAAATACCACAAAAACAGTCTCTATGCCACATGTTGAAATTCTTTTCTTCAGAAACATCTTGGACCAGGTCTGAACAGTTCAAATTACTCTCAGCAACAGTCTTCCATGTTCCTACTAGGATGGCCCATTAAGCCCCATTTAAAGCATTCTACTGCTTTCCAAATCAAAAGTCCCCAAATCCATACGATTCCAAACAAAATCATGCTCAAGCCTATCACAGCAATACCAGAGTCCCTGGTACCAACTTCTGTCTTAGGGTTATACTGCTGTGAATATACACTAACACTAATGTAAGTCTTATAAAAGACAATATCTAACTGGGTCTGTCTTATAGGTTCAGCTGTTTAGTCCATTATCATCACGGTGGGATCATGGCAGCATTGAGGCAGGCATGGTGCAGGCAGACCTGAGAGTTCTACATCTTCACCTGGAGGCTGCTAGTAGAATACTGGCTTCCAGGCAGCTAGGGTGAGGAGTTTAAAGGCCACGCCCACAGTGACATACATACTCCAACAAAGCCATACCTACTCCAACCATTCTACACCTTCTAAAAGTGCCACCATGGAGTCAAGCATATACAAACCATCACAAATGGACTATCCTCAACATTTCTGTCAAGTCTCTTTAATTTACTACACAATTTATCTCTGAGGTTCCTTTATTGATATATTATCCTCAAGATCTATTTATAAAACAGATTTCAAAGATACCGTTATTATTATAGCTGAATTTATCTGTTTAGGTCTAGTCCTATTTGTTCTATGGGTGAAATAACTTTTTTTCTGGAATCTATTTACAACAGCAATATGTTCTTGAATGATTGTCTACTTTATCAATATATAATGATCTTATTCACCATGTCTGTAATAACTTTTTGCTTCAAGTCTATTTTCTCAAGCATTAGTTTACCTACTTCTGATTTATTTCTACTTTAAGTTCCTTGAATTGTTTTTTAACCTTTCACTTTCAAGCTGTTTTTCTTTGCCAGTGAGCTCAATTTTGTAGGCAATGAATAGTTTATCCTTAACTATTTAATGAGTTCTGCTAATTGGTATCTTTTTTAGATAGAGTTTCATTGCTGTAAAGAGACGATAAGTCCAAGGCGACTCTTATAAAGGACACATAATAGATTCAGTACATTGTCATCATGGCAGGAATCATGACAGCATGCAGGCAGACTTGCTACATCATGATCTTAAGGCAGGCAGGAGGAATCTCTTCCACACTGGGTGGAGCTTGGGCATAGGACTTGGGCATTGCCCACCCCTACAGTGTTGAACTTCTTCCAATTAGGCCACATCTCTTTTTAAATTTTATTATGTCTGGACACGTGTTTTATTTTTCATTATATGTCCAGGGTTACAACCTCAGTCACAAATAGAACGGACTTTATTTTTGTTATCAACCCTATAAATACAACTGAAAGAATATCTCCATCAAAGCAAACATATGTATTATATGATGGCCCTCTTTTATTCTGGTGTTATGTTTTTAACTTCATTTCATCTTTTTTTACAATCCAGATCTACCCCCACTCCAGGTCCACCCTCTGACTGTTCCACATCCCATACCTCCTCCCTCATCCTTCTCCATAAGGATGTTCCTACCACCCCACTCACCCACTACCCCACCAGACCTCCCCCATCCCTGGGTAGGTCACAACCCTTAATACAACCAGTTTTCATGGGCCAAGTTTATTCCAACTGCTATGGTATCTATAATTAGAGAACTAAGACCATTATATTTAGAAATTTTATTAAATGCTATTTAATGCCATGCTCATAATAGTATGATCTAATAGCATATATGTCTTAGAATGGTAAGTAAAACTTTATAAAATAATATTCAATTATTTGGTCTCATAATTGAAATATCAATGAGATTTAAATTATAAAATATGGGAATGTCAATAAAAGTGTTACCCCAATGGCTACATTAAGGTAAATCGAATGCATAAAAGCTATTATTACTATCTAGTAACTAGATGAGCACAATCATTTAATTTTCTTGAAGAAAAATTGAAGTCGAGAAAATGAAAACACTGAATGGTGTGAAACTGAGACTTCCAGACATCTTTGTTCTGATTTAAAAAGAAAAGTCAGGATACTTTTGTGTTTTAAATATGTTTAAGCCTAATAGAAAAATTGGACCTATGGCAATCAGACATTGACTTCTTTATGTTATTTTAAGGTATATATACTCTGATTCTCTAGTCTCTGTTACACTACAATATGCACTAATGACAATACGTATACTTTTTATACCTCCATGTTCTGTACTGTTTCATCTGAAAACTCATGAGGACTAAGAAACCCAATATTAGTTTTGTTCCTTTTTCTTGAGGAAAAGTCAAAATAGTACGGGATGATAATGGAAAATGCAGCAAGCTTTTCACAACCTCTCATGTAATTTTCAGCTAAAGAAATATGAAGATGAGCTTAAGAATTACAACTTGTAAGTAATGCTTATTGAATTTTTCTCTACTTTGTTGAATAATTTCACATTACTTAGGCTGTGCTATTATGCATTTCTGTCACAATAGGGGTAGAAACATTAAACTAATGAGTATCTTGCCTCGATTGTGAAGAACTGAATGACTAGCGTGAATCATCTTTCATTGTAAATGTAATTTAAAAGATTCAGTGATTTGGAAATACGTAAGTTGTTACTACCAAGCCATTTTATTAGTACAATGAAATTAAAAACATTTGAAATATATGAATGTTATTTGAGACTATGTGAATATAAAGAAGGATTGAATGAGCAGCTATCTTACTTGTAAAAGCTACAATTTAACATTTTGTGAGAACCTGAAGACTTTACTGAATAATGTTGCTTACAATACAACATACTGTTTACAGTGTTATAAAGAAATTAATGTCCATTTTCCTAAATCTCTCGGTAAAATCCCTGTCCTTGATAGCATGAAGTGGGTGCTCTTCATTGCAAATACCTCGCACAGAGGCTCAGAAGAGGGTTGATCTGGCTAATCCATATTGAAGAGGCAAAATATTGAGAGCAAGAAAAGTCCACTGTAAGAGAGGTTTCAAAAAGAAAACACCAAAAAGGCACAAAACACTTATCTCCTTTTTAATCTCCTCTATGAAACTAAAAGGTTCAAACCCCAGCAAGGAGGTTGCATAAGCCTGTAAATTAGGAAGATAAATATGTTTGATAGAATTCATTGGGTTCTTTCTGATAGTAGAGTTGAATGGTTGTATATTTGAATTCATAACTAAATATTGCAACACTATAGTCCTGAAATAAAATGGAATTTAGGTATGCCTGACAATATGTTTAAGATGCTTGTCTAACATACCTACAAAACTGATTGTGTAGGGATAAATGGGGCACTGTCTCTGAAAGAGGAGTGTAAAGATCCCTTATGTAAAAGGTAATGCTTGGAAAATGCATATTTAAATACACCTTAATATACCCTCTAATATCATCTACCTCCTATTATTCATGAAGTTTGGCAATTTCCTCCAGCTGGGTAGAGAATTAATGAATTCATTCTAATTTTTTTTTGTAAAAATCCATGAGATATCAATCCTATGACTATATTATATAGTATGCTAGTTGATTTTTATTGTCAAATTAATGTATACTGGAATCACCTGGAAAGAGAGAACCTGGATTTTGAAATTGTCTGTATCAGACTGGCTTGTGGATATATCTATGGGAATTGGCTTAACTAATCTTGATTCATGATTGCTGTGAGAGGGCCCATCCAAGTCTGAGCAATACCATCCATAGGCAGGTAGGATTAGGCTGTATAAGAATGTTTAAAATGGAAAAAGCTACTGGTCCAAAATATACAGGAAATCCAGGACTCAATGAGAAGATCAAACCTTAGGATAATAGGAATAGAAGAGAGTGAAGACTCCCAGCTCAAAGGACCAGTAAATATCTTCAACAAAATCATAGAAGAAAACTTCCCTAACCTAAAGAAAGAGATGTCCATAAACATACAAGAAGCTTACAGAACTCCAAATAGATTGGACCAGAAAAGAAACTCCTCCCGTCACATAATAGTCAACAAAGCAAATGCACAAAATAAAGAAAGAATATTAAAAGCAGTAAAAGAAAAAGGTCAAGTAACATATAAAGGCAGACCTATCAGAATCACACCAGACTTCTTGTCAGAGACTATGAAAGCCAGAAGATCCTGGACAGATGTCATACAGACCCTAAGAGAACACAATTGCCAGCCCACGTTACTGTATCCTGCAAAACTCTCAATTAACATAGATAGAGAAACCATGATATTCCGTGACAAAACCAAATTTACACAATACCTTTCTACAAATCCAGTCCTACAAAGGATAATAAATGGTAAAGCCCAACATAAGGAGGCAAGCTACACCTTAGAAAAAGCAAGAAACTAATCATCTTGGCAACAAAACAAAGAGAAGAAAAGCACACAAACATAACCTCACATCCAAATATGAATATAACAGGAAGCAATAATCACTATTCTTTAATATCTCTCAACATCAATGGCCTCAACTCCCCAAAAAAAGACATAGATTAACAAACTAGATACAAAATGAGGACCCTGCATTCTGCTACCTACAGGAAACACACCTCAGAGACAAAGACAGTCAATGCCTCAGAGTGAAAGACTGGAAAACAACTTTCCAAGCAAATGTTCAGAAGAAACAAGCTGGAGTAGCCATTCTAATATCGAATAAAATTAATTTTCAACTAAAAGTCATCAAAAAAGATAAGGAAGGACACTTCATATTCATCAAAGGAAAAATCCAAAAAGATGAACTCTCAATCCTAAATATCTATGCTCCAAATACAAGGGCACCTACATACATAAAAGAAACCTTACCAAAGCTCAAAGCACACATTGCACCTCACACAATAATAGTAGGAGATTTCAACACCCCACTCTCATCAATGGACAGGTCAGGGAAACAGAAATTAAACAGAGACGTAGACAGACTAAGAGAAGTCATGAGTCAAATGGACTTAACAGATATTTATAGAACATCCTATCCTAAAGCAAAACGATGTACATTCTTCTCAGCACCTCATGGTACTTTCTCCAAATTTGACCATATAATTGGACAAAAAAACAGGCCTCAACAGATACAGAAAGATAGAAATAATCCCATGCTCATTCTATCAGACCACCACGGGCTAAAGCTTGTCTTCAATAACGATAAGGGAAGAATGCCCATATAAACATAGGAGTTGAACAATGGTCTATTCAACGATAACCTAGTCAAGGAAAAACTAAAAAAAGAAATTAAAGACTTCTTAGAATTTAATGAAAATGAAGGTACAACACACCCAAACTTATGGGACACAATGAAAGCCATGCTAAGAGAAAAACTCATAGCTCTGAGTGCCTGCAGAAAGAAACAGGAGAGAGCATATGTCAGCAGCTAGACAGCACACCTAAAAGCTCTAGAACAAAAAGACCCAGGAGGAGTAGAAGGCAGGAAATAATCAAACTCAGATCTGAAATCAACCAAGTAGAAACAAAAAGGACTACACAATGAATCAACAGAACCAAAAGTTGGTACATTGGGAAAATCAACAATATAGATAAACCCTTGCCCAGACTAATGAGAGGACACAGAGAGTGTGTCCAAATTAACAAAATCAGAAATGAAAAGGGAGACATAACTACAGAATCAGAGGAAATTCAAAAATCATCAGATCTTACTATAAAACCCTATATTCAACAAAACTTGAAACTCTGCAGGAAATGAACAATTTCCTAGACAGATACCAGGTGCCTAAGTTAAATCAGGAACCAATAAACCATTTAAACAACCCCATAACTCCTAGCGAAATATAAGCAGTCATTAAAGGTCTCCCAACCAAAAAGAGCCCAGGTCCAGACGGGTTTAGTGCAGAATTCTATCAGACCTTCATAGAAGACCTCATACCAATACTATCCAAACTATTCCACAAAATTGAAACAGATGGAGCACTACCGAATTCCTTCTATGAAGCCACAATTACTCTTATACCTAAACCACCCAAAGACCCAACAAAGAAAGAGAACTTCAGACCAATTTCCCTTATGATATCGACGCAAAGTTACTCAATAAAATTCCTGCAAACCGAATCCAAGAGCACATCAAAACAATCATCCATCATGATCAAGAAGGCTTCATTCCAGGGATGCAGGGATGGTTTAATATATGGAAAACCATCAACGTGATCCATTATATAAACAAACTGAAAGAAGAAAACCACATGATCATTTCATTAGATGCTGAGAAAGCATTTGACAAAATTCAACACTCCTTCATGATAAAAGTCCTGGAAAGGATAGGAATTCAAGGCCCATACCTAAACATAGTAAAAGCCATTTACAGCAAACAGTCGCTAATATTAAATTAAATGGAGAGAAACTTGAAGCAATCCCACTAAAATCAGGGACTAGACAAGGCTGTCCAGTCTCGGCCTACTTATTCAATATACTTCTTGAAGTTCTAGCCAGAGCAATCAGACAACAAAAGATCAAGGGGATACAGATTGGAAAAGAAGAAATCAAAATATCACTATTTGCAGATGATATGATAGTATATTGATCCCAAAAGTTCCACCAGAGTACTACTAAAGCTGATAAACGACGTCAGCAAAGTGGCTGGATATAAAATTTACTCAAATAAATCAGTAGCCTTCCTCTACACAAAAGAGAAACAAGCCTAGAAAGAAATTATGGAAATGACACCTTCATAATAGTCCCAAATAATATAAAAGTACCTGGTGTGACTTTAACCAAGCAAGTAAAAGATCTGTACAATAAGAACTTCAACCTCTGAAGAAAAAATTGAAGAAGACCTCAGAAGATGAAAAGATCTCCCATGCTCATGGATTGGCAGGATTAATATAGTAAAAATGGCCATTTTACCAAAAGCAATCTACAGATTCAATGCAATCCCCATCAAAATACCAATCCAATTCTTCAAAGAGTTAGACAGAACAATTTGCAAATTCATCTGGAATAAAAAAAAAACCCAGGATAGCTAAAACTATCCTCAACAATAAAAGGACTTCAGGGGGAATCACTATCCCTGAACTCAAGCAGTATTACAGAGCAATAGTGATAAAAACTGCATGGTATTGGTACAGAGACAGACAGATAGACCAATGGAACAGAATTGAAGACCCAGCAATGAACCAACACACCTATGGTCACTTTATTTTTGACAAAGGAGCCAAAACCATCCAATGGAAAAAAGATAGCATTTTCAGCAAATGGTCCTGGTTCAACTGGAGGTCAACATGTAGAAGAATGCAGATGGATCCATGCTCATCACCCTGTACAAAGCTTAAGTCCAAGTGGATCAAGGACCTCCACATCAAACCAGATTCACTCAAACTAATAGAAGAAAAAGTGGGGAAGCACCTCGAACACACGGGCACAGGAGAAAATTTCCTCAACAAAACACCAATGGTTATGCTCTAAGATCAAGAATAGACAAATGGTATCTCATAAAACTGCAAAGCTCTGTAAGGCAAAGGACACTGTTGTTAGGTCAAAATGACAACCAACAGATTGGGAAAAGATCTTTACCAATCCTACCACAGATAGAGGGCTTATATCCAAAATATACAAAGAACTGAAGAAGTTAGACAGGGCAGACAAATAACCCTATTAAAAAATGGGGTTCAAGCTAAACAAAAAAGTCACAGCTGAAGAATCCTGAATGGCTGAGAAATACCTAAAGAAATGTTCAACATCTTTAGTCATAAGGGAAATGCAAATCAAAACAACCCTGAGATTTCACCTCACATCAGTGAGAATGGCTAAGATCGAAAACTCAGGTGACAGCAAATGCTGGCGAGGATGCGGAGAAAGAGGAACACTCCTCCATTGTTGGTGGGATTGCAGACTAGTACAACCATTCTGGAAACCAGTCTGGAGGTTCCTCAGAAAATTGGACATTGAACTGCCTGAGGATCCAGCTAAACCTCTCTTGGGCATATACCCAAAAGATGCCCGAACATATAACAAAGACACATGTCCCACTATGTTCATAGCAGCCTTATTTATAATAGCCAGAAGCTGGAAAGAACCCAGATGCCCTTCAACAGAGGAATGGATACAGAAAATGTGGTACATCTGCAATGGAATATTACTCAGCTATCAAAAACAATGACTTTAGGAAATTCATAGGGCAAATGGAGGGAACTTGAAAATATCATCCTGAATGAGGTAACCCAATCACAGAAAAACACACGTGGTATGCATTCATTGATAAGTGATTATTAGCCCAAATGCTTGAATTACCCTAGAAGTACAGAACACATCAAACTCAAGACGGCTGATCAAAATGTGAATGCTTCACTCCTTCTTTAAAAGGGGAGCAAGAATACCCTTGGCAGGGAATAGGGAGACAAAGATTCAAACAGAGGTCGAAGTAACACCCATTCAGAGCCTGCCCCACATGTGGCCCATACATATACAGCCACCAAACTAGATAAAATGGATGAAGCAAAGAAGTGCAGGCAGACAGGAAACTGGATGTAGATCTCTCTGAGAGACACATCCAGGAATACAACAAATACATAAGCCGAATGCCAGCAGCAAAACCACTGAACTGAGAATGGGACCCTGCTAAAGGAATCAGAAAAGGACTGGAAGAGCTTGAAGGAGCTCGAGACCCCATATGTAATAAAACAATGCCAACCAACCAGAGCTTCTAGGGACTAAGCCACTACCCAAAGACTATACATGGACTGACCCTGGGCTCCAACCTCATAGGTAGCAATAAATAGCCTAGTAAGAGCACCAGTGGAAGGGGAAGCCCTTGTTCCTGCCAAGACTGAACCCCCAGTGACCGTGATTGTTGAGGGGAGGGCAGTAATGGGGGGAGGATGTGGAGTGGAACACTCATATAGAATGGGAGTGGGAGGGGTTCGGGGGGATGTTGGCCTGGAAACCGGGAAAGGGAATAACATTTGAAATGTAAATAAGAAATACTCAAATTAACAAAGAAAAAAAAGAATGCAAGCTGCTACAGACAGAGGAAGCAAAGCATTAAGTAAAGTTTCTCTAAGATGTCTGTTTCAGTTCCTGCAGAGCACTCATCTTGGCTTCCCTTATGATGGATTGTAAGCTGTATGCTGAAACAAACCCTTTCTTCTTTAAATTTCTTTAGGTTATGCTGTTTATTTAAGCAACAAAAATTAATTAGAATGTAAAACATAGGTTAGGATGTATATGTTCTGTGGCTATGTTGCATTATATAATTTTTTTCTTCAGTTCCTTCATAACAGACTCTCTCTTTGGGCTGGTGAAGTAAGTAGATACTTTAAGTAAGCCTATGTGATAAGAATCTCTGTAAGGTGTCTCCAGAATCCAGAATGATGCTACAAGGCTATTAACGGTAGTAAGAGGTCAGCAGTCTTCAATACAATAAAGGCAAGAAAATGGATTCTACACACAAATGCGACGATTGATAGCAAAAAAATGCCCCACTATGCCACAGGAGTATGTGTTCCACTATGTTCATAGCAGCCTAATTTGTGATAGCCAGAATCCAGAAACAACCCAGATGTCTCACGACAGAAGAATAAATACAGAAAATGTGGTTCATTTACACAATGGAATACTACTCAGCTATTAAGAATGAGGACATCCTGAGTTTTGCAGGCAAATGGATGGAACTAGTAAATATCATCCTGAATGACATAACTCAGACCCAAAGTACATGCATGGTATGTACTCATTAATGAGTGGATATTCAGCCCCAAAACGTACAGAATACCAAAGATAGAGGCCACAGAATTAAAAAAGATCAACAAGCTGAAGGGCCCAAGTGAGGATACTTCAGTTCCACTTGGGAAGGAGTTGAAAGCAACCACAAAGGGGGAGGAAGAGACAGGGGAGGGAAAGGGGACTTGAGGGAGGGAATATATTCTGGTATTAGGTAAGGGAAAATGACTGAAACCATGAGCGTCAGTAGAAAGAATGGAAACAGGCAACCTTGCTCGTGAGGTAGGAGGTTAGGAGGACCCTCCAGAATGTACCAGAGACCTGGGAGGTCAAAGGCTCTCAGGACTCAAAGCGAGAGACCCTAGATGAAATGCCCTACAGCGGGGAGAGGGAACTTGTAGAGCCCACCCCCAGCAGAAAGACAAGAGTATCAAGTGAGGGATGGATAGTGTTGCTAAAAGAGTCAAAACTGACCCATAATAATTGCTGTCTAAAAAAACTTTAGAGAAGGAAATGGAGAAGACTCTAAGAAAAGAGGGTCCAACAACAGGCCCAAAGTGAGATCCAGCTCAAGGGGAGGCTCCCAGACCTGACACCATTACTGAGGCTATGGCGTGCTCATAAAAGGGACCTATCATGACTGCCCTCCAAAAGACCCAACAAGCAGCTGAAAGAGTCAGATGCAGATATTTGCACCCAACCAATGAACAGAAGCTGCTGACCCCTATGGTTGAATTAAGGAAATGCTGGAGGAAGGCGAGGAGGAGGGCAACCCTGTGGGAGGACCAGCAGTCTCAACTAACCTGGACGAGATCTTTCAGACGCACTGGATCACCAACCAGGATCACCAACCTGGCAGGCATTCACCAGCTGAGATGAGGTCTCCAACACATATACAACAGAGGACTCCGGGGTCTGGAGTGGGGTCAGTGAATTCCACAACCCTCAAAGAGAGTAGAAGCTCCCCAGTTTAGAGGTCTGGTGGGGTGGGTGGGTAGGACATCCTCATGGAAAAACAGGTGGGGGAGGTATAGGATGTGTGGAACAGTCAGAGGGGTACATGGAGAGGGAACAAAATTGAATTAAAAAAAAAGAAACAATAATAAATTGAGTACAGATGATGCATAAAATGATAAAGCTATGCTAGTAAAATCACATTTTAAATCTTTTTGTTCAAATAAATTAAAATATATTTTGTTAACTCAAAAAAAAACAAGAAAGTAAATCTGCTTTTAGTCAAGTCTCTAGAAAAACGCTGACCAATATTCTGAGTGCAGCTTTATGAAAATTAAAACAGACAACAGAGATAAGCCACACCTATACTTGTGATCCATAGATAATGAGAGATGATAACTGTGTATTGTATAAATTACCAACTTTGTCCTTATTTCTCAGCAGTATACAACTACAATGAATTATATATTTTTCTGTAAAAGCTGATTTTTTCCCACATCACATATATAATATAAATTCACTAAGTTAACAATAAGGCAGAGACAGACAATTTTATATCCATGAAAATTCAGTAACAAAGCAAAAACAAAAGAGTAAAATCCCCAGAATTTTCAAACATATTGATTTTCTAAAAACACATGTTGGAATGAACATAATGTTCTATTTTACTTCTTTCATTCTTCAGTTGTTTATTTATTATTGGTTATTTTATTTATTTACATTTCAAATGTTATGCTGCTTCCCAGTTTCCCCTACACAAATCCCCATCCTACTCCCTCTTCCCCCTGCTTCTGTGAGGGTGCTCCCCCACTTACCCACCCACTCCTATCTCACAGCCCTAGCACTCCCCTATACTAAGACATCAAGCTGTCACAAGACAAAGGGTCTCCCCTCCCATTGATACCAGACAATGCCATCCTCTACAACGTATGCAGCTGGAGTCATGGGTTCCTCCATGTAAACTCTTTGCTTGGTGGTTTAGTCCCAAGGAGCTCTGGAGTGTCTGGTTGGTTGATATTGTTGTTCTTCCTATGGGGTTGCAAAACCCTTCAGCTCCTTCAGTCCTTCCCCTAATCCTCCACTGCAGTCTCTGTGCTCAGTCAGGTGATTGACTACAAGCATCTCCATCTGTATTAGTCAGAGCCTCTCAGCAGGTTGCTATTTTAGGCTCCTGTCAGCAAGTACTTCTTGGTATCAGCAGCAGTCAGGGTATGGTGGCTGCATATAGGAGGGATCCCCAGGTCGGGCAGTTTATGGATGGCTTTTCCTTCAGTCTCTGCTCTACTCTTTGTCCCTGTGTTTTCTTTAGACAGGAACAATTCTGGGTTAACATTTTTGAGATGGGTGGTTAGCCCCATTGCTCAACCGGGGGCCATGCCTAACTTCTGGATATGGTCTCTACAGGTTACCATCTCCTATATGTTAGGTATTTCAGCTACTGTCATCCTCTTTGGGTTGTGGGAGCCTCTTGCTTTCCTGGCATCTGGGAATTTCTGGTGACTATCCCCAGTTTCCCATCCCCCACTGCTACAAACAGCTGTTAATTTCCTGACCCTCTGTACATCTCCCACAGCTGATTCTGCCCCCCACCATTTCCCTCTCTGCCACCTGTTTTCCACCCAAGATCCTCCCAGACTCTGCCTCCTGTGACTATTTTGTTCCCCCTTGTAAGTAGGAATGAAGCATCCACACTTTGGTCTTCCTTCTTCTCGAGTTTCATATTGGCTTTTAAGTTATATCATGGATATTCTAAGCTTCTTTTTGCCTAATATTCACTTATCAGTGAGTACATACCATGTGTGTCCTTTTGTGACTGGGTTACTTCATTCACAATGATATTTTCTAGTTCCATCCATTTGTCTATAATTTCATGAAGCCATTGTTTTTGAGAGCTAGGAGGTACTCCATTGTAAATGTACCACATTTTCAAATCCATTCCTCTGTTGAAGGACATCTGTGTTCTTTCCAGCTTCTATTATAAATAAGGCTTCTATGAACATAGTGGGGCATGTGTCTTTGTTGTATGTTGAAGCATCTTTTGGGTATATGCCCAGGAATGGTATAGCTGAGTCCTCAGGTAGTACTATGTCCAATTTTCTGAGAACCTGCCAGACTGATTTCCAGAGTGGTTGTACCAGTTTGCAATCCCACCAATAATGGAGGAGTGTTCCATTTTCTCCATATCCTGGCCAGCATCTGTTGGCATCTGAGTTTTTGATCTTAGCCATTCTGACTGATATTTGGTAGAATCTCAGGGTCGCTTTGATTTGCATTTCCCTGATGACTAAGGATGTTGAACATTTCTTTAGGTTTTTCTCAGCCATTTGATATTTCTTGGTTGAGAATTCTTTGGTTAGCTCTGTATCCCAGTTTTACTGGAGTTATTTGGTTCTCTGGAGTCTAACTTCTTGAGTTCTTTTTTATATATTGGACATTAGCCTTCTAATAAAGATCTTTTCCTATTCTGTAGGTTGCTATTTTATCTTGATGATAGTGTCCTTTGCCTTACAGAAGATTTTCAATTTTATGAAATCCAATTTGTCTATAGTTGATCATAGAGCCTAGGCCATTGGTGTTCAGGAAAATTTCCCCTATGAGGTTCTTTCCAAATTTCTCTTCTAATAGATTCAGTGTATGTGGTTTTACTTCTTTGTTGCTGTAATAAAACACTGACCAAAGTACCAGTTTTACTTAGCTTCCATTTCCAGATCACAATCCATCACTGAGAGACATCAGGGCAGGAATTGTAGAAACAATAGAAAAAAATGTTTACTTGCTTGATTTCACTTTGACTCATGCTCAGCTAGCTTTCTTATGTAGCCCACACCTACCAGCCTAAGGATGTACCACTCACATTGGACTGATATTCCCTACATCAGTTATCAAGCATGAGAATACCCCCACAGACATGCCCATAGACCAATCAAATCAACATAATCTCTCAATTGTAGTTCACTCTTCCCTTATGACACTAGTTTATGTCAAGCTAACAGTAAAATCTGAGCAGAAGAGGACTTATTGAAAACCTTTAAATGTAATAGAATAAAGAAGGTGGTATAAAGTAGAATTGAAAATTATAACTTATGTAAGCAGCACAGAATGCATACAGAACTAGTATAGCCAAATATGAAGTATGCTCAAAGCTGAACAGGTTGTCTAAGCCCTTAGGAGTTGTATGTGGGATAATAGACATCATGTATAATTTGACGGCTTGCCAAAGCTACAATAACAAAGTATCAGAGTCTAGATGGTTTAAACAACAGAAATTACTTAAGTGTTCCATGGTGCTGAAATGGACAATTCATGACTCAGAAAATGATGCACCATCGGATTGTGATATAATAATCAAATTAAGTATAAGATATCACACACCTTTTTCTTCTAAACAATAGACATCTGTGACTACTCATTATCTAAGAAGTTGGCTATAGTTGAAAGTATTATATTGGTAGTATATTTGTTGGATTCAACTGTAACTATAAAATTTATGAGATTAGCTGACAAGATGACTCAGTCAGTAAAGGCATTCAGTGTTAAGCTTAAGAACTTGAATTTGATACCCACAACTCACAGTGTGCAAGAAGAGAACTGGCTTCCATGGTTTGCCCTCTGCCTTCCATATATACACTGTTGCACATATGTACACACACACCCCCACATACACACAGGCATACCATATACATAAAGTCACTAAAATTTTTAAAATTATTGCATATTTTAGTTTGGAGTTATCTTGCCTCTGTATATCTGTTTTACCTTGCTAGCTGCAACGGCTGTGTAAGTTCATAGTGGTTCCACCTTGTATATTTGTGGTAAGAATAAATAAATACAATAATTAAATGGAACTGTTTACATAGATACTTGAAATTGTTTACATGAAAATTACTTATGGCGTCTCTGGCTTGGGACCAGGGAGTCTTCCTTCATTCTCATGAACTCAGCTACATTTGAACACATTTTGATTAAATATTGTCCAGCATTTCTGTTTGCTTTTAGCCTATTAGGATCTGTTAGTAAAATCCTATAGTCTTTCCTAACTCTAGAAAAATATCTACTCAGGTCAATGTTTCTGAAAATAAAATTTTCTTGTAAGTATATGTTAAACCAATCACCCAAAATGCTTACTAAATGAAACAGATTGCCAACCACCTCAGATCAAATTTTAGGGACATGATTCCTGGAGTTTTCTCTTTAAATGAGTGGTACCTGAGTACAGTCAAGTAGAAGAACCTCAGTTTGGGCCTTTCTAACTCAGTAACTCAAGATAGAAACCACATTCAAAGCTCTATTGAAAAGAATACTAATTACATAGACTTCTTTACTTGATTATCCACATGAATAATTTCTGCCTCACAAAGGAAATGAATAAACCCACAAAATGTCAGGGTTGTTTTGCTTCATTCCCTAATTTCAGAGTGTTGTCTTTCAGAATCTGTTTGCTTTATAAATAAATTCCTATGTGTTTGAGTCTCTGGTATAGGCATTCCCTGGAAGATCTGAAGCAGTAAAGGCAACCTCAGGGAGAGCAGAAAGACATTAGACTACAAATCTGGGTTTACATAGAGAAAACAAGACATAATTTTCTGCTCCAAGCTTATTTGGAGGGTGCAGTGACATTACATCTTATCTTTTTGAAAAACCTTCTGCACCAATTACATGCTGCATGGTCTACATTAGCTTCAGCTAAGTTTATGTAATGTAATTTGAAGTTGTTTTCCAATTGTCAAAGGTGATTTACATATTCTAATCCAATTATGTATAGTGATTTCAGTCATTGCTGAATGGGACAATTCAATGTTTACAAATAATGTTACTGGTTGTATGAAGACTGGGGTGTTTATTACCAAAGGGACAATTCCTATTGCACAGAACACAGCTTGGGACAGCAATATGCCTGAGATAAGGAGGTCCAGCAGCATCCCTGTAGGTATTAGGGGTTACACACAGTCATCAACCTTCACTGTCCAATAAGAACATGCCATCTTCTAGATACCCTTTGCCCCTTCTAGACACATACAATTTTATATAGCATATAAAATTGTGGTTCTTCTTAATTATTCTAAAATAGATGTATATGAAAAACTTCCTACTCACTAGGTAGCAGAAATTAGCAAAATATTACATAAACTCACAAATACATCTTTTTTTTCACTGTAAGTTTGAATGAACAAAATATTTTCCTAAGTTTTCCATATATCAGGAAAACCACTACTCATAGCTACTTGATGTAAACTATAAAATCTATTCATGGAATATTAGAACAAAGATGTTAGAACTAAAATTATGATCGCAAAAGCTTACAATACTTTATAGAAAAGGTAGAAATAGAGGAAATTGTCTATTCAGGAAAGACAGCCATAACATTATTCATTATCTGTAGTGACTAACAAGGATTAGCAAACAGAATGTGAAATTGTCATTCACTACACAGATTCTTTGACTCTTACTTTATGGCATAAAGTATTAGATACCTTGATACAATTTTTCCACTCGTTTTATTATTTACATGTATGAACATTTTGCTTACATGTATTTCTATGTAACGTGTGCATACTAGTTACTCAAGGAGGCAGAAGAGAGCATCAGATCCCCTGTGATTGCAGTTACAGATTATTATGAAATATTAGATGTGTGCTAGAAACTGAACCTAGGTTGTACCAAAAAGCAGACAGTGCTCTTAACACCTGAACCATTTTCAACACCATATTTTTGTTTTTATTAACACATGCTAACTACACATAATGAGTTTTATTATGATATTTCATATGCGTATGTAGTGAACTTTGATCATACTTACCTAAGATCACCATCTCTTGTCTCTTACATTCCTATAAAACCTCTTCATCTTATTTAGTGTTTGTACTTCTTAGCAACATATTAGTGATCACAGAACCCAGAACAAGCTTTCCAGACCAATGTCTAAATTACACTCTATTTTTTTAGTTTTCTCATTTGATTTATTTTGTCTACAAAGAGATTAGTTGTGTAGTGTATGAATCTATTACCAAGGCACTGTAATCTTTGATGGCATATAACCTACTCATAAATAAAATGACAGATAAAATGTATATTTCTATTGGTTTTCATGTACACACAACATTTTAAGATGATGGACCCATCAACACATCTCCTGATAGGTGAGACATATACTATTTACAGACAAATTAACACATTTTTCTCCATTTCCCCATTGTTTTCTGTGCTAAGAGTCTCTAAAATTTTATTTTTGACCTATTGTTCTGCTACACTTAGTTCTTTTAAAGATGTTACTAATGATGAGATTTGCATAATTAGCTCAACATGCTCAGCAATAACAGATTACTAATCTGTTATCCAAAGTTTAGAAAATGGCTCTTTCGAATTTTTTTTGAGGGTTGTTATTTGGGGACAAGGTCTAAAGCTATATTTTAAATAGATTAGTGTATGGCTAGGGTTTTGAATTTTGAAAATTTTATTATATATATATATATATATACCATATATATGTTTATATACATATGAGTTTTTGCCTATATATACATGTAGGCATCATGTGAATGTTGGTGCCTGGTTATTAGGTATTGACCTTATAGTGAGCTGCCCTGTGGGTGTTAAAAATCAAAACCATGTCCTCTACAAAGCAGTTAGTGGTCTTATCTCCGTGTCATCTCTTCAAACTTGTGATTGTTAAGTTGATAATAAATTTTGCACAATACTGAATAAGGAAGGAACAGAGGTTTAATGAGGAATTGTCTAGATTAGGTTGGTCTATGTGCAAACTGCTGAGGGACTTTCTTATGGGATTGAAATTGAGAACTGTCCATCGTGGGTGACACTGTTCCTTGGCCACTGTGTGATACTGGAGAAAGTAAGCTGAGCTTACTTAGCATGTATGCATTAATATATTTCCCTCTGCTCTTGACTGGGATTGTTATGTGGCAATTTGATGAGTTAACTTAATTCCAGCTTGACTTCTTGACATTGATGATTCAAACTCTAAAACTTTGAGGTCAAATAACTGAACCCTGCTCTGAAACTGCAATTCTCAAAGTATTTCATCTCAGCAATGGATAGAAAACAAAGACCATGTTGAAGGTTCCATAAATATAATAGCTGCAATTACTTTTTTATTCTGAATGTATAACTGAAATTTATGTATAACTAAAATGAAATTATTTAAAGCAGTTGTGTTTAACCCAAGATTTGTGCAATAAAATTTAGTTATTACAATAGAAACTTAGATTATTGGTTCATTTGTCTATAAAATTCTTTGATAATAAAGAAAAACTACGTTACTCCTGATAATAACAGGTATTTGCATTCTAAAATGGAGAAGGTTGCCTTAGAAAATGAGAGTTACTATGGAGTTTTCAATAAAGAAATTTTCTTTTTCCTAGTAAAAGTTTATTCACACATAAAAGTGATACTCAACTTCTAAATTCATAATATATGAAGCAATATGAAAGATTTTCTAAGAGAAGTGAACATAATGTAAAAAATACCTTATATGTAAAATCACATAAAGTCTCTATAGAGTACCCTAGAGTCATGAATAAACATTTGATTAACAAATTAACTAAACTATGGTAAAACTTAGAAAAAATTGTAGAATCAATGGCACTTCAATGAAAAACTACTCCCTTATTTCTTCATTCAGTTGAGTCTGATAAAAGTTTTAGATTATGCAGATGTGGCCAGAAGAGTGGCCTTTCTGTCTCTAATTACAAGACAGAAATATTGTATCTTCCTGAGAATGGAAAAACATACAATTATAATTCATTTTATCACTTAATATCATATTGAAGAATGGAATTAAATTAGACCTCAAAAACCGAAGGAAATATGAGAAATTCTCACACATGTAAAATTAAATAGGATACTAGTAAATAATAGTTCAAAGAAGAAATCAAATGAAAATGTAAAATAAATACTAAAAGAAAAAAAAAAGCAATGAAGTACTGCACCCAACTTTGTGAGAAGCAGAGAAAATAAAAAGACAAAATTGTAGCTATATAAATGAAAATTACTCACTTGATTTTATATAAACTGGATAAAAAATATTCAGACAGTGAAAAACTGACTCAACAGCAGCATAGTCTTTATATGGAGAAATGACCAGTGGAGGAGAAATCTTTAGTTCAAGAATAATGGCAAAGCTATTGGAAAGGATTATAGAGAAAGGGATAGTTTTTATTGTTGCTGCTGCTTTTGTTTTGTGTTTGTTTATTTTTCTCAGGGATTGCCATTTTTGGGGGTAGGTAGAGAAAAGGATATAAGGTAAGAAAATGAATGTCAGGTGATTGGTAAATATTTCTTCTGGCAATCCATTAAGAGACTGCTCTCTGCACACACATCTCGGACGCCAGAGGAAAACACCAAAGGCCATCTGGAACCCTGGTGCACTGAAGCTCCCAGAAGGGGCGGCACAGATCTTCCTGGTTGCTGCCGCCGCAGAGAGCCCGTGGGCAGCACCCCGAGAGCAAACTAGAGCCTCGGGACCACAGGTAAGACCAACTTTTCTGCTGCAAGAAAGCGGCCTGGTGAACTCGGGACACACGGAGGCAGAATTCCTTTAGGACCGGGCACGTCCTGTGTTTACCGGGAGTCCCACACCCTCGGATCCCGGCCTGCAGCAGCTCTCTGCTCCCAGAACCCGTGGGAGAGAGACATCACCGCCTGGTCAGGTGGGCACTCCTGAGGCTGCAGAGCAGAAGAAACCACCAACACTGCCCACCCCTGCCCACATCCCTGGCCCAAGAGGAAACTGTATAAGGCTTCTGGGCTGCCGTGGGGGAGGGCCCAGGAGCAGCAGAACCCCTGCCTGAGACACTGCCGGAACCTGAAGGAAACAGACCGGATAAACAGTTCTCTGCACCCAAATCCCGTAGGAGGCAGAGCTAAACCTTCAGAGAGGCAGACACGCCTGGGAAACCAGAAGAGACTGCTCTCTGCACACATATCTCGGACGCCAGAGGAAAACACCGGAGGCCATCTGGAACCCTGGTGCACGGAGGCTCCCGAAAGGAACCTGACCTGCCTGGTGCACTCAAGACACAGGCCCACAGGAACAGCTGAAGATCTGTAGAGGGAAAAAACTACACGCACGAAAGCAGAACACTCTGCCCCCATAACTGGCTGAAAGAAAACAGTAAAACAGGTCTACAACACTCCTGACACACAGGCTTATAGGACAGTCTAGCCACTGTCAGAAATAGCAGAACAAAGTAACACTAGAGATAATCTGATGGCGAGAGGCAAGCTCAGGAACCCAAGCAACAGAAACCAAGACTACATGGCATCACCGGAGTCCAATTCTCCCACCAAAACAAACATGGAATATCCAAACACACAAAAAAAGCAAGATCTAGTTTCAAAATCATATTTGATCATGATGCTGGAGGACTTCAAGAAAGACGTGAAGAACTCCCTTAGAGAAACACAGGAAAACATTAATAAACAAGTAGAAGCTTACAGAGAGGAATCGCAAAAAACCCTGAAAGAATTCCAGGAAAACACAATCAAACAGTTGAAGGAATTAAAAATGGAAATAGAAGCAATCAAGAAAGCACAAAGGGAAGCAACCCTGGATATAGAAAACCAAAAAAAAGAGACAAGGAGCTGTAGATACAAGCTTCACCAACAGAATACAAAGAGATGGAAGAGAATCTCAGGAGCAGAAGATTCCATAGAAATCATTGACTCAACTGTCAAAGATAATGTAAAAGCGGAAAAAGCTACTGGTCCAAAACATACAGGAAATCCAGGACTCAATGAGAAGATCAAACCTAAGGATAATAGGTATAGAAGAGTGAAGACTCCCAGCTCAAAAGGACCAGTAAATATCTTCAACAAAATCATGAAGAAAACTTCCTAACCTAAAAAAAGATACCCATAGGCATACAAAAGCCTACAGAACTCCAAATAGATTGGACCAGAAAAAGAAACACCTCCGTCACATAATAGTCAAAACACCAAATGCACAAAATAAAGAAAGAATATTAAAAGCAGTAAGGGAAAAAGGTCAAGTAACATATAAAGGCAGACCTATCAGAATCACACCAGACTTTTCGCCAGAAACTATGAAGGCCAGAAGATCCTGGACTGATGTCATACAGACCCTAGAGAACACAAATGCCAGCCCAGCTTATTGTATCCTGCAAAACTCTCAATTAACATAGATGGAGAAACCAAGATATTCCATGACAAAACCAAATTTACACAATATCTTTCTACAAATCCAGCACTACAAAGGATAATAAATGGTAAAGCCCAACATAAGGAGGCAAGCTATACCCTAGAAGAAGCAAGAAACTAATCGTCTTGGCAACAAAACAAAGAGAAGAATAGCACACAAACATAACCTCACATCCAAATATGAATATAACAGGAAGCAATAATCACTATTCCTTAATATCTCTCAACATCAATGGCCTCAACTCCCCAATAAAAAGACATAGATTAACAAACTGGATACACAAGGAGGACCCTGCATTCTGCTGCCTACAGGAAACACACCTCAGAGACAAAGACAGACACTACCTCAGAGTGAAAGGCTGGAAAACAACTTTCAAAGCAAATGGTCAGAAGAAGCAAGCTGGAGTAGCCATTCTAATATAAAATAAAATCAATTTTCAACTAAAAGTCATCAAAAAAGATAAGGAAGGACACTTCATATTCATCAAAGGAAAAATCCACCAAGATGAACTCTCAATCCTAAATATCTATGCCCCAAATACAAGGGCACCAACATACGTAAAAGAAACCTTACTAAAGCTCAAAACACACATTGCACCTCACACAATAATAGTGGGAGATTTCAACACCCCACTCTCATCAATGGACAGATCATGGAAACAGAAATTAAACAGAGATATAGACAGACTAAGAGAAGTCATGAGCCAAATGGACTTAACGGATATTTATAGAACATTCTATCCTAAAGCAAAAGGATATACCTTCTTCTCAGCTCCTCATGGTACTTTCTCCAAAATTAACCATATAATTGGTCAAAAAACGGGCCTCAACAGGTACAGAAAGATAGAAATAATCCCATGCGTGCTATTGGACCACCACGGCCTAAAACTGGTCTTCAATAACAATAATGGAAGAATGCCCACATATACTTGGAAATTGAACAATGCTCTACTCAATGATAACTTGGTCAAGGAAGAAATAAAGAAAGAAATTAAAAACTTTTTAGAATTTAATGAAAATGAAGGTACAACATACCCAAACTTATGGGACACAATGAAAGCTGTGCTAAGAGGAAAACTCATAGCACTGAGTGCCTGCAGAAAGAAACAGGAAAGAGCATGTGTCAGCAGCTTGACAGCACACCTAAAAGCTCTAGAACAAAAAGAAGCAAATACACCCAGGAGGAGTAGAAGGCAGGAAATAATCAAAATCAGAGCCGAAATCAACCAAGTAGAAACAAAAAAGGACCATAGAAAGAATCAACAGAACCAAAAGTTGGTTCTTTGAGAAAATCAACAAGATAGATAAACCCTTAGCCAGACTAACGAGAGGACACAGAGAGTGTGTCCAAATTAACAAAATCAGAAATGAAAAGGAGACATAACTACAGATTCAGAGGAAATTCAAAAATCATCAGATCTTACTATAAAAACCTATATTCAACAAAACTTGAAAATCTTCAGGAAATGGACAATTTCCTAGACAGATACCAGGTACCGAAGTTAAATCAGGAACAGATAAACCAGTTAAACAACCCCATAACTCCTAAGGAAATAGAAGCAGTCATTAAAGGTCTCCCAACCAAAAAAAGAGCCCAGGTCCAGGACGGGTTTAGTGCAGAATTCTATCAGACCTTCATAGAAGACCTCGTACCAATATTATCAAACTATTCCACAAAATTGAAACAGATGGAGCACTACCGAATTCCTTCTATGAAGCCACAATTACTCTTATACCTAAACCACAAAAGACCCAACAAAGAAAGAGAACTTCAGACCAATTTCCCTTATGAATATCGATGCAAAAATACTCAATAAAATTCTGGCAAACCGAATCAAGAGCACATCAAAACAATCATCCACCATGATCAAGTAGGCTTCATCCCAGGCATGCAGGGATGGTTTAATATCTGAAAACCATCAACATGATCCATTATATAAAGAAACTGAAAGAACAAAACCACATGATCATTTCATTAGATGCTGAGAAAGCATTTGACAAAATTCAACACCCCTTCATGATAAAAGTCCTGGAAAGAATAGGAATTCAAGGCCCATACCTAAACATAGTAAAAGCCATATACAACAAACCAGTTGCTAACATTAAACTAAATGGGAGAAACTTGAAGCAATCCCACTAAAATCAGGGACTAGACAAGGCTGCCCACTCTCTCCCTACTTATTCAATATAGTTCTTGAAGTTCTAGCCAGAGCAATCAGACAACAAAAAAAAGGAGGTCAAGGGATACAGATCGGAAAAGAAGAAGTCAAAAATATCACTATTTGCAGATGATATGATAGTATATTTAAGTGATCCCAAAAGTTCCACCAGAGAACTACTAAAGCTGATAAACAACTTCAGCAAAAGTGGCTGGGTATAAAATTAACTCAAATAAATCAGTAGCCTTCCTCTACACAAAAAAAACAAGCGAGAAAGAAAATTAGGAAACGACACCCTTCATAATAACCCAAATAATATAAAGTACCTCGGTGTGACTTTAACCAAGCAAGTAAAAAGATCTGTACAATAAGAACTTCAAGCCTCTGAAGAAAGAATTGAAGAAGACCTCAGAAGATGGAAAGATCTCCCATGCTCATGGATTGGCAGGATTAATATAGTAAAATGGCCATTTACCAAAAGCAATCTACAGATTCAATGCAATCCCCATCAAAATACCAATCCAATTCTTCAAAGAGTTAGACAGAACAATTTGCAAATTCATCTGGAATAACAAAAAACCCAGGATAGCTAAAGCTATCCTCAACAATAAAAGGACTTCAGGGGGAATCACTATCCCTGAACTCAAGCAGTATTACAGAGCAATAGTGATAAAAAACTGCATGGTATTGGTACAGAGACAGACAGATAGACCAATGGAACAGAATTGAAGACCAGAAATGAACCCACACACCTATGGTCACTTGATTTTTGACAAAGGGCCAAAACCATCCAATGGAAAAAAGATAGCATTTTCAGCAAATGGTGCTGGTTCAACTGGAGGTCAACATGTAGAAGAATGCAGATCGATCCATGCTTATCACCCTGTACAAAGCTTAAGTCCAAGTGGATCAAGGACCTCCACATCAAACCAGACACACTCAAACTAATAGAAGAAAAACTAGGGAAGCATCTGGAACACATGGGCACTGGAAAAAATTTCCTGAACAAAACACCAATGGCTTATGCTCTAAGATCAAGAATCGACAAATGGGATCTCATAAAACTGCAAAGCTTCTGTAAGGCAAAGGACACTGTGGTTAGGACAAAACGGCAACCAACAGATTGGGAAAGATCTTTACCAATCCTACAACAGATAGAGGCCTTATATCAAAATATACAAAGAACTCAAGAAGTTAGACAGGGGAGAAACAAATAACCCTATTAAAAAATGGGGTTCAGAGCTAAACAAAGAAGTCACATCTGAGGAATGCCGAATGGCTGAGAAACACCTAAAGAAATGTTCAACATCTTTAGTCATAAGGGAAATTCAAATCAAAACAACCCTGAGATTTCACCTCACACCAGTGAGAATGGCTAAGATCAAAAACTCAGGTGACAGCAGATGCTGGCGAGGATGTGGAGAAGAACACTCCTCCATTGTTGGTGGGATTGCAGACTGGTACAACCATTCTGGAAATCAGTCTGGAGGTTCCTCAGAAAATTGGACATTGAACTGCCTGAGGATCCAGCTATACCTCTCTTGGGCATATACCCAAAAGATGCCCCAACATATAAAAAGACAAGTGCTCCACTATGTTCATCACAGCCTTATTTATAAAAGCCAGAAGCTGGAAAGAACCCAGATGCCCTTCAACAGAGGAATGGATACAGAAAATGTGGTACATCTACACAATGGAATATTACTCAGCTATCAAAAACAACGAGTTTATGAAATTCATAGGCAAATGTTTGGAACTGGAAAATATCATCCAGAAAAACACACATGGTATGCACTCATTGATAAGTGGCTATTAGCCCAAATGCTTGAATTACCCTAGATCCCTAGAACAAATGAAACTCAAGACGGATGATCAAAATGTGAATGCTTCACTCCTTCTTTAAATGAGGAAAAGAATACCCTTGGCAGGAAGAGAGAGGCAAAAAATTAAAACAGAGACTGAAGGAACACCCATTCAGAGCCTGCCCACATGTGGCCCATACATATACAGCCACCCAATTAGACAAGATGGATGAAGCAAAAAGAAGTGCAGGCGACAGGAGCGGATGTGGATTGCTCCTGAGAGACACAGCCAGAATACAGCAAATACAGGCCGAATGCCAGCAACAAACCACTGAACTGAGAATAGGACCCCCGTTGAAGGAATCAGAAAAGAACTGGAAGAGCTTGAAGGGCTCGAGACCCCCATATGTACAACAGTGCCAAACAACCAGAGCTTCCAGGGACTAAGCCACTACCTAAAGACTATACATGGACTGACCCTGGACTCTGACCTCATAGGTAGCAATGGAATATCCTAGTAAGAGCACCAGTGGAAGGGAAGCCCTGGGTCCTGCTAAGACTGAACCCCATGAACTAGACTGTGTGGGGGAGGGCAGCAAGGGGGGAGGTTGGGAGGAACACCCATAAGGAAGGGGAGGGGGGGATGTTTGCCTGAAACCGGGAAAGGGAATAACACTCGAAATGTATATAAATACTCAAGTTAATAAAAAAAAAAATAGGAAGTCTGTAAGGTGGGGAGGACAAAAATCTTGAACAACAAATTATATTAGTTCTCAGATACAAGTTACTGGAGATTGGGGAATTGCCATAGTTTAACTAAATTGGAAGAGTTTACGAATTGTATGAAAGTAGATAATAAACAATACAAAAGAAGTTTGTAGAACATTTGTCCCTCATAAAACATTATTGTGAAATGATCCTAAAACATTCTTACAAAAGTAAATTTTGAATTAGAAAGAGCAATTTGTAAATTCATTTGGAAAAGCAAAAAATCCAGGATAGCAAAAAATATTCCCAACAATAAAAGACCTTCTAGGGGAATCACCATCCCTGACCTCAAGCTGTATTACAGAGTAATATTGATAAAAACTGCATGCTATTGGTACAGAGACAGACAGGTAGATGTATGGAATGTAATTGAAGACCCAGAAATGAACTCATACTCCTATGGTCACTTGATCTTTGACCGAAGCACAAAAATTATCCAATGGAAAAAAGACAGCATTTCCAACAGATGGTGCTGATTTCAACTGGATGTCAGCATGTAGAAGAATGCAAATTGTCCCATTCTTATTACCTTGTACAAAGCTCAAATCCACATGGAACAAAGACCTCCACATAAAAACAGATACAGTGAAACTAAAAGAAGAGAAAGTGGGGAAGAGCCTTGAACACATGGACACTGGGGAAATTTTCCTGAACAAAACAGCAATGGCTTATGCTCTAAGATCAAGAATTGACGAATGGGACCTCACAAAATTGCAAAGCTTCTGTAAGGCAAAGGACATTGTCATTAGGACAATACAGCAACCAACAGATTAGGAAAAGATCCTTAGCAATTCTACATGTTGTAGAGGGTTATACACAAAAATATATACAAAGAACTCAAAAAGTTGGTCTCCAGAGAACCAAATAACCCTATTACAAAATGGGGTACAGAGCTAAACAAAGAATTCTCAATTGAGAAATCTCGAATGGCAGTGAAGCACATAAAGAATTGTTCAACATCCTTAGTCATCAGGGAAATGCAAATTAAAACAACCCTGAGATTCCACCTCACACCAGTTAGAATGGCTAAAATCAACAACAGATGCTGTCCAGGATGTGGAGAAAATCGAACACTCCTCTATTGGTGGGATTGCAAACTAGTACAACCACTTTGGAAATCTGTCTGGAGGTTCCTCAGAAAACTGGTCATAGTACTACCTGAGGACCCAGCTCTTTCACTCCTGGGCATATACCCAAAAGATATTCCAACATATAACAAGGACACATGCTCCACTATGTTCATAGCAGCCTTATTTATAATAGTCAGAGACTGGAAAGAACCCAGATGTGCTTCAACAGAAAAATGGATACAGAAAATGTGGCACATTTACACAATGAAGTACAACTCAGTTATTAAAAACAGTGACTTCCTGAAATTTCTAGACAAATGGATGGAACTAGAAAATATCATCTTCAGTGAGGTAACCCAGTCACAAAAGAACACACACAGTATGTAATCAGTAATAAGTATGAGGCCAAAATCTCAGAATACCCAAGAAAATATTCACAGACGATATGAAACTCAAGAAGAAGGAAGACCAAAATGTAGATGCTTCAGTAATTCTTAGAAGGGGGATCAAAATACTCACAGGAGAAAATAAAGGAACAAAGAGTGGAGCAGGGACTGAAGGAAATGTCATCCACAGACTTCCTTACCTGGGGATCCATCCCAAGTAAAGCCATCAAATGCAGTCAGTATTGCTGATGTCAAGAAGTGCTTGCTGACAGAAATCTAATACAGATGTCTCCTGGGAAGCTCTGCCAGAGCCTTACTGATACAGATGAGGATGCTTACAGCTAACCATCGGACTGAGCATAGGGACCCCAATGGAGGAGTTAGAGAAAGGACTGAAGGAACTGAAGGGTTTTACAACCCCATACGAAGAACAACATCAACCAACCAGACACCCCTGAGCTCCCAGGGACTAAACCACCAACCAAGAGTTCATATGGAGGGACATAAAATCAGGGGAAGAACACTCCTCCATTGATGGTGGGATTGCAAGTTGGCACAACCATTCTGGAAAACAATTTGGTGGTTTCTCAGAAAATTGCAAATAGTTCTACCTGAGAACCCAGCTATACCACTCCTGGGCATATACCCAAAACATGGTTCAATATATAACAAGGACACATGCTCCACCATGTTCATAGCAGCTTTATTTATAATATTCAGAGGCTGGAAAGTACCCAGATGTCCTTCGACAGAGGAATGTATACAGAAAATATGGTATAACTACACAATGGAGTACTCATCAGTTATTAAAAACAATGACTTCATGATATTCACAGGCAAATGGAGGGAACTAGAAAATATCATCCTGAGTGAGTAACCCAGTTACAAAAGAACACACATGGTAAGTACTCACTGATAAGTAGATATTAGCCAAAAGAAGCTTGGAATACCCACTATAAAACTCAAAGACGATATGAAACCCAAGAAGGAAGACCATACCAGTATTTTGATGCTACAGTCCTACTCTTAAGGGGGAATAAAATAATCTTGGGAAGTAGAGTGAAAGAGTAATCTGGGAGGGAGAGATGAGGGAGATGTAAAAGTGGGGGCAAGTTTACATATGAGAGGAGATCAGGAAGAAGTCCAGAGGCTCAGGAATTTGAAAGTAGTTGTGTAGCAGTAGGGGAGAAGGAACTGTGGGTAGTCATTAGAAAGCCCCATGTTTCCAGGGCCCAATAAAGGGGAGTTAGAACCTCTACAGACCATATCCAGTGAATAGACACAGCCTTTGATTGAGGAATAGAATCACTCATCCACCCCAAAAATAATAATCCAGAGTTACCCATGTCAAAAAGAAATGCAGAGGCAAAGAGTGGAGCAGAGAACGAAAGAAAGGCCATCCAGTGCCTGCTCCACCTAGAAATCCATCCCATCTGCAGACACCATACCCAGACATTATTGCTGATGCCAAGAAGAGCTTACTGACAGAAGCCTGGTGTACCTGTTCCCTGAGAGGCTCTGCCAGTGCCTGACCAATAAAAATATGGATGCATGCAGCCTAACATCAAACGAGCACTGGGACCCCAGTGGAGAAGATATGGTAAGGAGTAAATGAACTGAAAGGGTTTGTAACCCATAGGAAGAACAGCAATATCAACCATCCAGACTTCCTAGAGCTCCCAGGGAATAAACCACCAACCGAAGTGTATACATGAGGGGCCTATGGTTCCAGCTGGATATATAGCAGAAGATTGCCTTATCTGGCATCACTGGGAGGGGAGCCCCTTGGTCAAGTGGAGACTGCATGACCCAGGGTAGGAGAATTCTAGGGCTATGAGGCAGGAGTGGGTGGGGAGCATCCTCATAGAGGCAGGGGGAGGGGGAGAGGATAAGGAGTAGTGGAGGTAAAACTGGGAAGGGGTAACATTTAAAATGTAAGTAGATAAAATAACCAATAAAAAAATCAAATAACAAAAAGAATGCTCCTCTTCCGTTGCTGAGCTCCAGGAATAATTGAAGATTTAAATGAGAGGGAAAACATAATTTTAGTTTTATATTAAGGCATCAAATAATCAGAATATCAGAATCACAGTGTAAAATCCTTATTAGAAGTCACAGTGACTGTTGTAATTTTTAAAACTGCTGAAAGTCTCAGAGAACCCTGGTGAAAATGGAACAGAAAGATTTTAAGAGCCAGAGAATGAGAATCAGGAAGTTTAATATAAGACTTTTCTCCTAGAAATGTCAAAAAATTATACCCAAAACCTTTACCAATATCACTGCCGAAATGTAAGCTGAAAAAAAGAAAGACACAAATAGACATGCCAAACTGGACAGTGAAAAGCTTATAAGAACTCACTCCTATACAAAGAACTATAAACTACTGAGGAAAGCAGGGAATAGGAGAGGTGGTCTTTCCCAGGGAAGAACACAGCAACTGGTTGTCCAATGCCAAACATTCAGTAATAAACTCATTCATGCATACATTTATTTGCAAGTTGTTATAATAAAATCTACATAAAATAAAAAATAATAAAGCATCTCAAGTAACTGAGGGCATAGAGCATTGGTTTAGTCACCTATATAAATGATGAGAGTGATGGTAACAGGAATATGGGAGCAAGGAGCCAAAAGCTGGAATAAAGGCAGAAAGAAGCACTGTGCTGGTAATGACAGTGGAGAAAGGGAGATGGATATTTTAAATAGAGAGGGCATTAAATAATCTGAAAATATCATATGATAGAATGTCTCCCATGTCTGAGGGAAAGAAAATAGATAAAAAGAGAAAACAAACTTAAGAATAGCATTATAAAGAATACAAGTATCAACCTAATTTTTTCACAATTAAATGTGAAATGATAAGCCTATATAAATTTGGCCAGAATTACCCAAGGCCTTGAGAAAAAAGCAAACATGTAAAGGAAGATAAAAATTATAAAATAAAATAGACTTCACATGTTCTAGGGATGACTAATGATTTAAACTAGATCTAGAAGCCATGAAGGACTTTAACACAGATGCTATTAAGATATTAAATATAGAGACCGATGAGAATGGAAAGGGAGCTGCTTTCTCAGATGACTCACCACTACCATTTGATACACTTGTTATCTTCTATAGTCATTTCTCAGAGACACAAAGGAAGAATCTATCCTTTAAGAAATAAGAGGCCATTGTGTAGGCACCTGTGAATTGGAAAGTAATCATTAACTGAGATTTTCTTCCCCCAGAATATATTAGCTGATAGACAAGGAAAAGACTTTCCAAATAATCTTCCTTCCTGGTAAGAGCTTACCAATGCCTTTGCTGACTGAACAATGAGGGCCTTCCTGCACAAGCAGGTTGGACCAGTCAGCCTTCCTTGTATAGAAATCTAGGCTGCGAATCTCAGGTTGATACAAGCATGGAGCAGCCACTAGCGTGAAAGGTAAAGATAAGTTTGGAGTAGCAGTAGGAAGGAGAGGGGAGGGGTGGCTGATTCTGCATATGTGTTGTCTATAATTTAAGGAATGATTAAAAGAATAAAGTACAGGATTCTGAGGGCTTTGAAGAGCAAGAACAGAGACAGACTGTCTCAAACTGCTTAGAGTAGGAAATTTTAATCAAGCAGATATTGTAAGGAAGGGGAAAAATAGAACTTCTTGTGCCTCCTGGACTAGGTGTTCCAGAAGAAAGAATGAGTAGTAGATACAGATTCCCTGTGAGAGGAGAGGAGAAATTCCCCTCAAAAGACCAAATATATTAGGTCTGCAGCATTGCCCACTGGTATGTTTTTGGTCTAGATCCTCTCAGTAAAAGTCACTGACATATTCTCAAAAATCACTAACATAGAAAATTAAAGAACAGAGATGTTGACCTCATGACCATATAATGAAATTACAGTCTGTGAGTCATGTCAAAAGACTCAAAACAACCCAAAATCTGACTCACTGTGTACTTCCTAAGGACATAGCTTTGTATTGGGCTGCAGGACTCAGGCAGATGCTGCTTTTAAAAATCATGGAGTTGAGTTAAGGTGAAAGGTATTCTATAGTAAACATACCTTCTTTAGAGAATGATATGAAACAAAACTAAACACATGTGACCTATGAGGTCATGATATCTTGGACATCAGGAGGAGAAGGGAGGATCACAGTAATAATAATAATAATAGTCACAACAGCAGTAGCTGTTGGGTCTGATCTTCACTGTGTGCCCATCTCCATGGTAAGCATTTTATGTGACATATAAGGTGCTTCTATGTCCATAGCTCTGAAGCCAGCCTCACAGGTTTGAACTTAGCCTTCTAAGCTCTGCATATAGGAGGAGTCACTTTGCTTTTTAAGCTTCAATCTTTGTATCAATAACAATAATAGTTCAACTTCACTGGGCATTTTGAATCTAAAAGAGAAAATGTTCAGAAGGCAAACACTGGTGTGCTTGGCCCATATGACATGTTGGCATAACCTATATCTCACAAGCAATGAACACAGTCCAGGGTGGTCTAACATATCTGAGATCTCACATTGAATGGGAAGAGATTTGAAGATAGATTCCTCTGGATCATAGTCTATGTGTACAGTTCCCAATCTTGCCTATCACTACAGTAAGAGTAGGGTAAAAATCCTACAGAATGTCTACTCTCCTCTCTTCTGAGACAGCAAAAGGAAAGGACCTTCAGCAACAACAGTGTAGGCCCTCTCATTCTTCCTACAATAGACTATATACCTACCTCTCCATAAATGATTATTGTTTACTCGAAAGTTTAGATATGTCTTCTCTACTTCTAAATTTGTGTGCTGATGGGGAGTCAGCCAGCCATGTGAAATTAAAGTGAATTTAAGTCTTGTTGCAGTAAATATTAAAACAAAATTCACCAACCCAACCTATTGCCAGCACCTGCAGGCCACATGGCGTCTGTGGGATATTTTCATCTCAATCAGCAAAAATGTCTCAACCCGACTCACTAAGTTTCCAATTTCCATCCCACGCTGTCACTAGCTACTCTCTGTGCCCTGCTGAGATCTTGCCATCATTGCTAGCCCCACAATGGAGCCGCCTACCCTCTGGCCCCAGCAGAGGCCAGCCACCTTCTTGCAACCCTCTGCTGTGGACACTCCTCACATTCTCAGCATCTGTCCCCTGTGGTTATAGTCACAACTCCCAGTAACCCATTAAAATCAAAACTCAATAAACTTGTCATTTATCAATCAGATTTATATCAGTAAATCCTCACCCCATAAAGCATCCACACAAACTCTGAACCAATTAATATTGATATAATCTGCCTACCTAGATAAGAAAAATTGTCCTATAAAATTCCATCCCTTATAAAAATTCATAACTACCTGTGGCCAGTTAAAACCGCACAGATCTGGGTCATATTTCTTTGCCTCCATCATGGTTCTTCTTCTTCATTTCTCATCTCTCCCACCTTACAAAACCTCTATCCCCACCTTTCTTTTTCACTGTCCAATCATAGGCCTTGCCTTATCTTGTGCCTGCCCTCACCTGCATATAGACAAAAATACACAAAGTCTTACTGTACCAGCATCCTGGATATTGAATATTTGAATATTATGAAGAATAGGTACTGATGGTTTCTAGATTTTTGTTTTGTTGCTTAAGAATTATGTGACCGTGGGCAGGTAGCTATCTATATTCTTTAAGCTTGTAAGCCTTAAGTCTTGATTTGGTAAGGCAAGGATATTAAATGATTATAATTCTAAGGAGGCAAAAATTAAAGACAGAAATTATACTAGCTACCCCTCAGTGAGTATTAATAGCTCAAGAGAAGGTAGCTATTATTATTATTTTCTTTATAGTTTTAACTTTCTACTTGATTGTCTAAAATTAAGTAAGGGTCAATATAATCCACAGTTCTGATCTTGTAATTGCACAAAATTCTCTGGAAAATAAATAAATAGATAGATAAATAAATAAATAAATAAATAAATAAATAAATTCCAAAACAAGGCAAAGCATAGACAAAGCTCATTTTAGTTTGAGCTGCCAGGAAAGGCCACTCCAAAGATAGGATATTTGATCACCTCATGGAAGGATGAGAAAGGGCAGCCAAGCAAAGGTCTGGGGACACTATCCCAGTCAGAAAGAATGACACACACAAAATCTGGGAAGAGCTTGGCATGATCAGGTCAATAAGGCTGAAGGCAGTGAATAAAAATGGGATGGAAAGACACAAGGTCACAGATAGCCTCCACATGAAGACAGCCTGAATTTAAGAGTGAATTGAGAACCACTTCATCGCCATCTTTTACTGAGTACCTATAATAAGTCCATAAGTGCTCTGGTACTGGGGATATTGTAAATATAAATTCTGGAGGTTAGAGTGATAATCCACAAAGAACTAAAAAAAATGAACAAGAAACAAATTCTCTGTGTGAGTAATGAGATTAGAAGAGTCAAAGGTAACTTTCTATGGATCAACCAGAAAAGTACTCCTGGAAAATGTGGAATTTGTGGAAAACCCGAAACTAAGTGAAAGAGTAAACTCAGTAGAAAAAGTAGACAAATTCTAATAGCAATGGAATAAACACTATGCTGGCTAGTGTTGCAAATTCTGTACTAGTAGAGATTCACATTCAAAAGGACATTGTTTTTCTACACATTCTTATTACTAGAAATTTTAATATACTTATACTTCAAATATAAGATGTGTTCCCTAATAAAACCTTTTTGCTACTGGTTGCTGCAAGTCAGCTTCAGGACATGAAAGGGATATTACAACCATGAACTCTATAAGACCTGCCAAAGACAACATCAGTCAACATTCCAGCAAGGACTTGGGAAGGTCTCACAAGGCAAGACCACACCCCTAATTATGGAACTGTAGGTACAATATGGTTACTGAGTCAGTTCTCATCTGGAGGAACTATCTGGTGTGTTGCCCATACTGGTGATGTCAGACCTAAATACATAACAGTTATACATACATATATATATATATATATATATATATATATATATATATATATATATATATATGTACATTATAGCAAGAGAAAGGAACATAAATTGGAGAAGGCAGGGAATGTGGGAATTGGTCACAAGAGGACTGGGTAGGTGTGCTAAAGGTGGATATGATCAAACTTCATTGTACTCATGTATGGAATTCTCCAAAATAAAAGGGAGAGGAAAAATAACAAGTAGCAGAAAGATAACAAACATCATTAAATTAGGTACTCATGATATCCATCAGAGAGAAATGAGTGTTCAACTGAAAGAGCAAACAAAAAGCTATAAAGTATCTTCTAGACATGACAATGAAACTACAAGAATGAAATCTCAAAAATACAATTGCCTAACCAATACTTGTATAAAGTTTCCATGCCATCATTGATAGGAGAAATTTCACAAGGCCCCACATCTAGATGAAGAACTACAACCAATAGCTACAGAAAAAGGAAGAATCAATTGCCTCCAGAGATGAGTCCTGTGATGTATTATCCAATCCAAATGGGTAGCTATATACTTATAAGAATATACATATACAGAAATCCATATACATATAAGCCACACTAGACTCATCAGGAGATATAGATATGTAACAATAGCAATTAAAATCAGACAGAGTTGAAGGTGTAGAAGCATGAGAAAGATGGAGAAGTAGAAATGGTACAAAAAAGAAAGAAAGCTTAGGATGATAATTTTTTAACCTAGTGCAGGGAATTAGTAAGTGGGAACATTAGACACACATTTCAAGCTCAAGCGTGCATCGCTACTGCTGGATCTGTCACAAAACTCATTTTCTCTATCTTCATGTACTTATCTGTGCAATGGGCATGATAGTAGAACCCATATCCTTTTTTTTTCTCCATCTGTATTAAATTGGGTATTTCTTATTTACATTTCAATTGTTATTACCTTTCCCAGTTTCCAGGCAAACATCCCCCTAACCCCTCCCCCTCCCCTTCTATATGGGTGTTCCCCTTCCCATCCTCCTCCTTTACCGCCCTTCCCCCAATAATCACGTTCACTGGGGGTCCAGCCTTGGCAGGACCTAGGGCTTCCCCTTCCATTGGTGCCCTTACTAGGCTATTCATTGCTACCTATGCAGTTGGAGCCCAGGGTCAGTCCATGTATAGTCTTTGGGTAGTGGCTTAGTCGCTGGAAGCTCTGGTTGATAGAATCCATATCTTAATTATGTTTTTAGTACCAAATGGTTTTCTAATGTTATAATAAGTATCAGCTTTTACTCTCCATAAAATCATCATTCTTGGTGTAAAAAATATGAAAAGATTATTTTGTAAAGTGTAGGTAGTTGTCTTTTCATTCAAGTCATTAAAAATTAAGATATTAATGATTTTGCCCGATGAAATGATTGGAGTTACAGTACTTTTTCAAAACAACAAAAAATGAACAAGTTTGATATTTCTTAAATTCTGAACATTTTACTACACTGAAGCAACTAAGAGATTTTAGGTTTAGATAGCATATGCTGATATCTGTTACCCAGAAGCATGAGCCCAGCAATCTGATGTTTTGGCTCCAGCCAGAGGTGTCAAATTCCTCCTTGATGGCCTTGTTTTATATTCTTTAGAACAGGGTGTTCTTTTGACTCAGTTTTGTGATCAACAGTTGGTTTCTGGAATCCACTCAGGAAAAATAAATAGAAGAATTAAGCTAACGGGAATGTAGATGTAATGAGAATGAGAGCATGAATTAGGGCAAGACTCAGTCACTGATTACAAAAGCCTGTGACATACTTAATCAGGCCCTGTCCATCCTTGTGTCCTTGTAGAAGTTGAAAAAAGGTGACTGCAAAAACACAGCCTAGAAAAAAGTTATAATTTATAAAAACTATTACTAATTATTACAGAGCTCTTTTAAGTTGGTATAAGATAAGGTGTCTATAAGGTGGGGAAATGTCTAAGATTTCATTGGATTTAGAGAAGAGAACACCAAAACCTGAGAAACTGATCAAAAAGTATACTGGAAATTTAACTACTCTGAGTCTTTGACTTTGATGTTTCAAATGCTAAAAGGAAGGCTGGGGGTAGTGGTAGATCTCTGTGAATTCAAGTCCCATCTGGTCTACACAGTGAGTTCCAAGAAAGCTAGGGCTATGTAGAGAAACCCTGCATCAACAAACAAACAAACAAACAAACAAAAAACAAATAACAATGAGAGAGAGAGAGAGAGAGAGAGAGAGAGAGAGAGAGCGAGAGCGAGCTGAGGGGCATGAAAAGTGGAAGCCTGCCATCTCACAGTCAAAGTTAAAGAAAGACTCAGCTGCTGAGGGCTAATTCAATACATGTGAAAAGGAAGAAGATGGAGAAGTGTTGAGTATTAAATAAGTAATAATAGAGGAATGGGGATGGGGAAGAAAAGGAGTTTGTGTTTGGTTGTTAAGAGCAGATGAAATCCTGAGTGAATGTGAATTATTGATGTAAACATGATCATGCCAAGGATTCTAGTGCCCCAGATCAATGAGAATGACAAGTCTTCTGCTTGGTCAGGCCCAGTTGAATGACAAAGACTTCTCCTAATCTAACTATAGATGTTGATCACATGTGCAGAAATAACCCACTGCAGCCTCCTAATCCAGGACAACTATAGCTCAAGCCTGCTTCTCTACAGAGACCCCCACATTGAGGTTGGTATACCCTCCTCCTCCTCCTTGTCCATACTGTATATAATACTGTATACCCTACTCCTCCTCCTTGTCCATACTGTATATAATACTGTATACCCTACTCCTCCTTGTCCATACTGTAAATAAGAAATGTGCCAAGGTTCTGGGCTGCAGATGAGAAGCACACAGCTCACCTGATCCCAGATTTTCTGTTTGTCTCCCTTTCTTCATTCCTCATAGCTCTAATCAGGTCAATCTGAAAGACATATGAATCATGGTAGTGAGTGGTTTAAAACTAAGCAACCAGAGCTTCCAGGGACTAAGCCACTACCTAAAGACTATACATGGACTGACCCTGGACTCTGACCTCATAGGTAGCAATGAATATCCTAGTAAGATCACCAGTGGAAGGGGAAGCCCTTGGTCCTGCTAAGACTGAACCCCCAGTGAACGTGATTGTTGGGGGGAGGGCAGCAATGGGGGGAGGATGGGGAGGGAACACCCATAAGGAAGGGAGGGGGAGGGGATGTTGCCTGAAACCGGGAAAGGAATAACACTCGAAATGTATATAAGAAACACTCAAGTTAATAAAAAAAAAAAAAAAAAAAAAAAAAAAAAAAAAAAAAAAAAACTAAGAATATCAAAAAAAGTTTTATGAAAACCTACTAGTTAGTAAAGTTAACTTCAAAATAGAACTAAAAACTTTTTTAAAAAAAGTTCAAAGGGCATATTCTGCATGGTTGAATAGTGTATCCCTGAGAGTAAATGGGTTATTACATGAAAATTGTAGTGTAAAACATGGGATACCTCCAAATTAGTCTGATCAGGGAGGACCCTGGGGTCTCAAAAACAATAAACGTTATTGCCATTGACTTTGGCTATCTACCATAACTGTATGCTATTGCTGAAGACACCATACTTTTTGGCTGGAGGACAGAGAGGAACCAAGAAAACTTCCTTGTGGTTAAAGGCACAGTTGGTCTGCAGCAGGAAAAAGGACTTGAAATGAGTTGGATCCCATTGTTGGATTCTGAATACCACAAAACCAACTTTCCTCCTAAGATGTGCCTATTGGTAACATAGTCACATGGCTGTATTCAGAAATCAATGGATATATTTTTTAATGCTTAATTTTTTATTGGATATTTTCTTTATTTATATTTCAAATGTTATTCCCTCTCCCAGTTTCCTCTCTGTAAACACCCCATCCAATCCCCACACCCTTTACCTTCATGAGGGTGCTCCACCCCCTACCTACCAACTCCCTCCTGCCTCCCCACCCTGGCTTTTGTGACATGCTTCTACAGGAAGGAATGTTATGTCTGGCATTATAATTCTATTCAAAAGCCCATGACTGAGGAGATCATAGACCTTAGGGTGGATCCTGGTATTGTTATTTTGCTAGATATTCATGTTGTCAAAGTTCCTCCTAAATATTTATGCTGTCTTAGTCAGTGATCTATTACTCTAAAGAGACACCATGATCGTGGCAACTTTACTTTTATAAAGTAAAGCATTTAGTTGGGGTTTGCTTACAGTTTCAGATGCCTAGTCTATTATTATCACGGCAGGAGCTTAGTGTCATATATACAGACGGTGCTGGAAAACAAATTTGAGAGTTCTACATCCAGATCCACAATCAACAGAAAAAAAAAAAGACACTGGAGCTGACTTGGGCTTTTGAAACCCCAGATCCCACAGCAACTCACACACTTCCTCCAACAAGGGCACACCTACTCCAACAAAACCACACCTCCTAATCCCCCTCAAGTAGTGTCACTCTCTGATAAACAAGTATTCAAATATATACGCCTATTGTAGGACATTCTTATTAAACTACCACATATGCTTACACCTGTACACATGTGCTACTATCTCCTTTAGTCAGAGAGAGGCTTCTTTTGGCAGCAGGCAACAATCAATACAGAATTGTTTATTGGGACAAAGTGCTGGGAATAAAACTTAGTGCTAAAACCATAAATAAGACATCTTTATCAACCTCTCACCTCTCAACCAATTCTCTTGGTAAACTGCAGAGGAGGAAGTAAAAAGAATGTAAGAGCTGGAGGATGGGGAGAAATGCTGTAAAATTATATGTTCTGGGGTTGGGGATTTACCTCAGCAGTAGAGCGCTTGCCTAGCGAGCGCAAGGCCCTGGGTTTGGTCCCCAGCTCCGAAAAAAAGAAAAAAGAAAAAAATATTATGTGTTCTGAGCATGATATAGCCATCACATTCATGAACTCACAGAAGCTGTGATTATCTGCAAGATACCTATACAATATTAAGTCAAATAAAATCCTGGCATAAATAGAGTAGATTACCTCTGACGTTCCATTCTTTACTGAGGATGTATGGTGTGAGTAATTCTTGGGTGATTGAGATAGTTGATAGAAGGCATACTCACCAGTAGGTTTCATATGGTCCATTGGATAGCCACATACCCACGCATATATGAACATCACTAAATGGACCTAAATGGGTTATAAAAATAAAAACAACAAACTATGAAAAGGGGTGTCTTGTTGCAGGGCATACAGGGGTATTTTGAGTGGAGAAATGAGGGGAGATATGTACATATACAAAATAATCTTTTTTAAATGGAGAAATAATTTAATGTGTTTTCAGAATTACAGTAGTCAAGTTCTTATACATCAGTTGCTCATCAACTTGGGCAAATTTACATCAGGGTTTTCCCACTCTGTAATGCTTAAATTTTAGCTAACTCCAAGCTTAAGTGGGTAGTATTGGCCATTTCATTAATGGCTGTACAAAAAGAGATCAGTTTCCTTATAATTACCCCAATCAGTGCCTGTTCATAGTGACCATTCTTCTCACCTTACCTTTCTCTATTAAAATTATAAAGACTTTGTTGCTTACTATTGCAACCCTTGCAGATCTTATAGTAGCAGCAATCTTGCTAGTGCCACAGTCTTTTCTGACAGTCTGTTTTTACCTAATTATAGATGTGTTTTATTTGATAAAATCTCATCTCATCTCTTCCCAGATAATTATTGTCATTTTTAAATCTCTGAATCAGCCTATTCATGGTCTAGACAATGAGAAAGTTCAGTACTGACAGTTTTGTCATATATTCTCCCTTTTGAACATGGCATTTTAGAGTAATTCTTCATTTGATAATGAGTTTAACTTTGTGTTATCATCTAAAAGTTTCATACAGGTTTTATGATGTATTAATTGACTTTGGAAGGTAGGGCTGATACAGCATCTGGCCAAGCCAGCTTTAAACTCTTACTCATTTACTTTAGCCTCATAAGTTCTATTGTCATGAGTATTTTATGAAGTGTCTGTATCTCTGATAATCAAGATATAGATATCAGAGATATAGGCATTCTTTTTCTTTGTTTGCTCTTGCTTACTTCTATTTTTCTATGACTAAATCTGTTTTGAGTTTCCAGTTGTCACACTGCTTTTTATGATCCAAGAGAATATATATATAATACCCTGATATTCAGGACTAAGAAATTTGGTCATTGGCCTTTTATGCTAACTACCCTTCTGTGAAAGTGTAGAAAATATGCAAATTTACTGTTTGTTCAGTCTTGTAACTGCCTTGAACAGAAGAATCTAATGTGCTCATGTGTTGTTTCCAGAGCAGTACACAGAGTGGATATAGTTTGCAAGAGAATCAAAAAGGGTTAAAATGTGCTGCATTTATGTGGATTGTGTGAGGTTCTTTATGTTGACATGGGTATTTATTTGTGGCAAGTTTACATTTTGTTTTATATTTGTTTACTTTGGAAGGAAGAATGTTTGCTTGGGTATGAAATGCTCATTGTTTCTCTATACTAATAAAAAAGTGGGAGTAGGCCTTGTCTCAGTAATATGGTAGTTGGAGCACAGGTAAAGTACAAGGATTAAAGCTTCCATGGGTCATCTGTTTTCTTTTATATTTCTTATCAAGAATTTTGTCAAGGAAAGTTCTTGATTTATGGGGTTGATTCCAAGGACCTTAGAGTCAGCCAGTGACCTGAAAAAAATATCCTGAGCTACTTAACCACCCCTGACAGTATGAGCAGGCTCTATATGGGGAAAGATATTTTGCCTCTTGCTGAAAAAAAGATGTTCCTCCTTTTTGTTTACCCAATATACTACTTATTGAGTGGTCAGTATATCTATGACAAAAATGACAAACATGACAAAATCCATGTTTTCCCCCAGTCTTGAAGATTTCTCTCCATGCACATTGATATACCAATGTTACTGATCTGTCCCAGATGTCACTCTGCATTAAGCCCCCAAATATCATATCTATTACTCCCCCAAGGGACAATATATTTTTTCTTCTTCTACCTATTTTAGTTTATCCTTGTGAGATAGTGTGTCCCTTATTCCCCTTGATATACAATACTGTATTTATTTATCTTTTGTATATGAAACATAAGTGTCATTTTATGCAACAAATATACATGGTCATAGGACTACCAGCCTGAACCCAATAGTATCTTATTAGCTAGAATGTGTGTTAAATCAAGTTTCATGTATTTTTTAAGTTTATTAACATACTGTATATAAAGTTTTTATAATAATGATTTATAAATAAAAATTCTTTTCCTTGATTCTTGCCTTCCTTCCCAATTCCCCTGCCTTTGATCAGTTATATACTCTGTACTACTCCTTTCCAGTCATACCCTATCCTCACCAGCACTTCCCACCTTATGACATCCTACCTTGATTCATATCTAGACCCCCACACACAACATATTAACAATAAAATTCAGTATCCATGTGTGAGAGAGAATACTCAATTTGCAGGTTGCAGAATCTGGGTTGTCTCTTTTAATTTTCCCATTACCTTCTCCTTACCTTTAAATTTAATCATTTCAATTATCTTTAGAGATGAATAAAATTCTAGTTTTTATGGATAGCACATTTTCTTTATTTATTAATCAATTGTTGAACATCAAGGCTGTTTTCCTTTACTGGACAATGTGATTAGAGATGAAATGAAGATAGTAGAATAGTCAGTTCTTTGGGCATATGTCCAAGAAAGTTTGGGTCATATGGTAGTTCCATTTTAAATTTTTTGAGAAAACTCAATCCTGATTTTCTTAAAGGTTATACTAATTTACACTCCCATAACAGTAAATAAGCATTTTAATTTCCCTATTGCCTTCCTAAACTAAGATTTTAGGAGTTCTTTACTTTCACTATAAGATTTTTAGCAAGTTATATCATGTTATTCTAATAACATAACTTTGGATTTCTTGGTTAAAAAATAAATAATTAGACCATGGTCAATTTTTAAATAACCAAATAAATGTATTACATCATGATTATTTTTCAATTAATAAAGATGTTCCTAATGAAAATAGGGGAAACTTCCATTTGTTCATTATCCTAATTAATTAATCATGATAGTCAACTTGATAGGGGTTAGAGGCATCTAAAAAATGCCTGGATAAAGGAATAGCCTGGGGAGGTTGTTTTTTGGTTTTTTGTTTTTTGTTTTTTTGTTTGTTTGTTTTTTATCCTCTAGACATGTCTATAAGGGATAATCTTGATTGTTAATTGATGCAAAAGGGCCTAGCCTACTGTGAGCAGCATCACTTCTAGTCAGGTGGTTGTGGACTGTATATGGAAGTTAGGAAAGCATGAACCAGGAAGCAAATCAGTAAGCAGTAATCCTCTACAGTTTCTGCCTCAATGTCGACCTTGGGTTCATGCCATTGGTTCACTCAAAAATGGACTATGATATGCAAGTGTAAGATAAAAGAAAAAAAAATTTCCCTTAAGTTGTTTCCTATTTGAGTGTTTTACCTTACTAACATACAGGGAATTAAATAAGTGATAACGAAAATATGTTAAGTTGGTGTGTATAAATGTTTTTGCTATGAATTTATTAAACTAAAGTTATGTCAAACAACTTTTTTAGCCTTGAAAATAAATATATATCACACTTGGCAAATCCTGTGAACTCCTTTTTATATCCTAAATAACTTTATGTCCTAAATATCCAAAATAACTTAAGGAGTTATTTTAATTCTTCTGACCAAAGTAATTTTCCTCTGTGTCTTTGAATGAGAAATTATTCCCTTCCTATTGTGCAAGAATATTTCCCTTATTGGTATGACTTTTATGTTTGTCCTCTACTAAAGGCTGTATAAAGGAATATCTTTGTTACTTCAGTCTGTGAATGTAAAAGGAAGTAATAAAAATAGGTTTCCTGAATCCACTATGGTTTTATATTTGACCTAATTAACTAATTACATGGCTAAGACTTAATCTGCTGAACATGTGCATTAATGGCATTAGCTTAGTTCAATATCTATTATAATAAGAAATATAAAGGAAAATGTAGACAATCAATTATCTTCTGTGATACTTGGAATCACCTTCTAGGGACTCATTAAAGAGCTATTGTTTCCTATTGTCTGTCACAATAGTCATTATTTTCGAACTTACCTTTCTCTCTTTCTTCAGTCCTTCAATTGACATCTTCTATTCATTTAGGTTGCATCTTTCCTATTTCATAGAAGCCTCTCATTAAATATTTTATTTGAGCTCTAAGACCTCCTTCTTCCTTTTAGAAGCATTTGGAGAACTCCCAAAGGAAACTGCTCAAGATTGACAAATGCAATACAACTCTGGAGATAGTCACACGACTGTTTAGTGCATCCATGTTCTCTCATCCATACTTCTGTTATGTATCATGGAAAACAAAATATTTTTTATCATTTGACAGTTTCATAGATTTGTATGAAAAATTTTAGCCATTTTCATCCCATATACCACTTAACATTATCTTCTTTCTCTAGGTGGAGCCTTTCTTCTTAAGTCCTTACACACACACACACACACATACACACACACACACACACACACACACACACACACACACACACCCTTACTTTCATGACCTTTATGTATGTGTATGAGTTTAATACACATTTCTTGCCCAAGCGTGGGTGAAAAGTTATTTACAAGAGGAGGAAGAATTTATTGGTAGTAGCTACATCATGGAAAATAAATGAAAATAGCTACATTGTCTTAGTAAAAGTTCTATTGCTGTGAAGAGATGCCATAACTATGGCAACTCTCATAATGGAAAACATTGAACTGAGTCTCAGAAGTTTAGTCCATTATTATCATCATAGCAGGAAGCATAGAAGCAGGCAGACATCTTTCTTCAGAGGTAGCTAAGATTTCTACATCTGGCTCAGCAGGCAGCAGGAAGAGAGAGGGACATCGGGCCTGGTGTAAGCATTTGAAACTTCAAATCCACCCCCATTCACACACTTCCTCCAACAACACCATACCGGCTCCAACAAGGCCACACCTTCTAATCCCAGTCAAGTAGTGTCACTCACTAAAGACCAAGCATTCAAATTCATAAGTCTGTGGGAGCTATTTCTATGCAAGGATCACATACATACCTGTTAAAATTTGTTTCTCAGTTGTTAGGACAAAACACTGACCCAACATAACTTGAGAGAGGAAAGATTATTTTGACTTTAGATTATAATCCATCATCAAGAGAATGCAAAGCAATAACCTAAAGCAAGAACCTAGAACACAAAACAGAAGCAAAGATCTTAGAGGAACAATACATATTCCTTTGCATTTCGTGGTTTGCCCATCACGCTCCTTTTATACAACCCAGAAAAACCCATGGGTACAACTGCCCACAGTGGGGCAGGCCCTTCCTCATTAATCTTTAATCAAGAAAATGCTGGACAATCTTTGGGAGGTATTTTCTTCAGTTTGGTGTCATATGCCCATACGAATACAGCTAATGCTAGTTGACAAAAAAATTAGCCAGCACAATTGTGCCCAATTTCAATTTGATACACAAAAACATCAATATTATACCATATTTTTATTTTCATTTTTATGCATAAGATCTCATATTAATATAACTATATAAACCATAATACAATTTTTAAGTTCCAGTCCATAATAATAATAATAATAATAATATAATAATAATAATAACATTGAAGACCCAGAAATGAACCCACACACCTATGATTACTTGATCCTTAACAAAGGAACTAAAACCATCCAGTGGAAAAAAGATAGCATTTTCAATCAATGTTGCTTGTTAAACTGGAGGTCAACATGTAGAAAATTGCAAATCGATCCATGATTCTTTTCTCCTTGTACAAAGCTCAAATCAAAGTGGATCAAGGACCTCCACATCAAACCAGTACACTCAAACAAATAGAAGAAAAAGTGGGGAAGAGCCTCGAACACATGGGCACTGGGGAACATTTCCTGAACAGAACACCAATGGCTTATGTTCTAAGATCAAATATCGACAAATGTGACCTCATAAAATTGCAAAGCTTCTGTAAGGCAAAGGACACTGTCATTAGGACAAAACAGCAACCAACAGATTGGGAAAAGATCTTTACCAATCCTACATCTGATAGAGGTATAATATATATAAAGAACTCAAGAAGTTAGACCCCAGAGAATCAAATAAAGCTACTAAAAATGGAGTACAGAGCTAAACAAAAAATTCTCAGCTGAAGAGTGTTGAATGGCTGAGAAGCACCTAAAGAAATGTTCAACATTATTAGTCATCAGGGAAATGTAAATCAAAACATTCTACCTGACACCAGTCAGAATGGCAAAGATAAAAAACTCAGGTGAAAACAGATGCTGATGAAGATGTTGGTGGGATTGTAAGCTGGTACAACCCCTCTGGAAATCAGTCTGGAGTTTCCTCAGAAAATTGGGCATAGTACAACCTCAGGACCCAGCTATACCAGTCATGGGCATATACCCAAAAGATGCTCCAACATATAACAAGAAAATATGCTCCACTATGTTCATAGCAGCCTTATTTATAATAGCCAGAATCTGGAAAGACCCCAGATATGAATACAGATAATATGGTACATCTACACAATGGATTACTAATCAGTTATTAAATAAAATTAGTTCATGAAATTCTTAGGCAAATGGATGGATCTATAAAATATTATTCTGAGTGAGGTAACCCAAACACCACAAAACACACATGGTATGCACTCACTGCGAAATGGATATTAGCCCAAAACCTTGGATTACACAAGATATAATCCACCATCCATACAAAGTTCAAGAAGAAGGATGACCAAAGTGTGGATGCTTCAGTCTTTAGAAAGGGGAACAAAAATAACCATAGGCAGAGACATGGAGGCAAAGTTTGGAGCAGAGACTGAAGGAATGGCCATTCAGAGCCTGCCCCACCTGGGGATCTAGTCCACATTCATACAACTACCAAACTGGGAAAATATTGCTGATGCCAAGAAATGCATACCGACAGGAGCTTGATATAGCTGTCTCCTGAGAGGCTCTGCCAGAACATGACAAATACAAAGGTGGATGCTCACAGCCAACCACTGAACTGAGAACAGGGTCTCCATTGGAGGAGTTGGAGAAAGGATTGAAGGAGCTGAAGGGGTTTGCAACCCCATAAGAACAACAATACTAACCAACCAGGGCTTCCAGGGACTAAACCACCATCCAAAGAGAACACATGGACAAACCCATGGCTCCAGCTGCATATGTAGCAGAGGATGGCCTTCTTGGGCACCAAAGGGAGGAGAAGCCCTTGGTCCTGCCAAGGTTGGATCCCCTTAGTGTAGGGGAATGTCAGAGCAGATTGGCAGGAAGTTATGGGTGGTTGGGTGGGGGAAGGGGAATAACATTTGAAATGTAATTAAAAATATACAATAAAAATAATAATATTAATAATGACAAATTAAATAAACTATTTATTGCTGATAGTACCTCTGGAAGGGAGGAGGATTCATGGTCCCTTTCTTCATCCAGGATAAGAAGTTTTTGGGCCATTTCTTGTGCAAGACTTATACAGGTACACCTAGCTTCATTAAGTTCATGGGAACATGTTTATGCCATACCAAAAAGATAGCTTTATTCTGCACATTTCTCTTTTCTGTAGCTCTCCCATTCCTTCTATTCCCTCTTCTGAAATGTTCTCTGAGCCTTGGATGGAGTGATATAGTTGTAATATTTATAGCCCAGCATGCTACGATCAAATATTCTCAGCACTTTGGCTAGTTATGGATTTATACATTAACCACGTCAGTAAGAAGCTGCTGTAATCTATAGATATCAATCTATAGGTATAGAGCCATATATTTTAGGATGTGAGATGATCATTTAACAAAATAATAAATAGTAGGTTTTTCCATTCCATGACTTAACCAAACATGGTCCATTGACAAGTTTTACAGAACTAGGCATGTGTTCAGTGATGAGTAACCATCGAATCCAACCAAAGAACAGTTTGTTACATATATAACAATGATACCACTAATGCATTATCATGCATATTAGGCCTGGTAGGTCATTATTCTGAGTCATAGGATTCATAGCTGGATAAGACAGTTTTGACATTTTTCCCTCTGTAACCAGCATAGAACCACTGGAAATATAAAGATTAGTTGTAGAGAAGTTTCTAGTTAAACTTCAGCTATGTCAAAGTAAACATTTAGCATCTTCTGTATTAATATGTTGTTAATGATGCTTCTGGCTTTATAACTGAGCTGGTTACTTCCACTTCCATATATCAGAACTACAAATGCTGATTTTATATAGAATAAAAGTAGTGATAAAAACAAATATTTCTTAGAAATAAACCAATTTGTTAAAATTTTAAAAAGTTAAGATTTTGGATTGTCAGAATGCTTATAAGTGAACATGTGATGTGATGTGTTAACCATGTTATTTGTCTTCAGGTTATATTATCATGTGAGAATGTGAAATAACAATAAAACTTCTATCTTCTGGCTGGCTCAGAGACAAAGTAGTTGTATAAATTAAATAACACAAAATGCTCCAAAGTAATATTTTAAAAATTAATACAAATATTTTTAAAATAAAGAAACATGTATAGGGCATGTAGGATGTTTTACCAGACAGGCATAAAAACTAGCAAGTTTGAGTGAGCTTAAACCCCAAGAATCTTGGAGATCTGAGGCCAGAAGGAGCAGAGATGCTCCCTACTTGCTAACTGTATACTTGCTCTGGAACACATAACCACAACATCTCACTGAGGACCACAGGCACTGGGTCAGATAGCATAACACCTGGAGTTCTTCTCCATGCTAATGAAGTATCTAGATAGTGCTGAGCCATCATCCAATGGGATTCTGCTCCTGAGTATTCCTTCCCACAAAAGGTATTTAATTACTTGTTTGCCATGAATATAAGTTACGTATTTACATCCACCATCAAATAAACCTGTATGAATAAGCAAGGATCATCACATAGGGTTGTTTCATTAATTATCACCACCACAGGGAAGACCTTCTAAGCCATCATTGGGAGGGGAGCCCCTTAGTCCTATGGATGACCCAGGATAGTGGAATGCTAAGATGCTGAGGCAGGAGTGGGTGGTCAGGAGCACCCTCATAGATGCAGGGGAGAGAAAGGAGGGGCTAGGGGGCTTGTGGAGGGGAAACTGGAAAGGGGATAACATTTGAAATGTAAACAAATAAAATAACCAATTATAAAAAGAAGGAAAAAAAGAGCCACCTCTAAGACTCCAAAGATGTTCTGCTAGTCCTATGCTCCATCTCCTCTCTCCACCTAGCTTGCAGTCCTTACCCCCAGCACTACACCAGCAGCACCTGGATAAGCAGAAAGGAGACCCAAGAACCACAACATTCGTGTTCCTCATTACAGTTTCCCCTTTTGTTCCAGTGAAGGAAGACACAGTCTGTGGACCCCCATTTCAGACTTTGCCCTGCCTCCTACTGCTGTGTGCAGGTGGCAACTTCCCACTCCTGCTGCAGTGGAGTGGCAGCACAAAGTATGACAAACATGGTTAAGTTAAATCACAGAAAATGTTATTAGTTTCAATACCATTTAAGAAAACAGCTATTTTTTCTGAGGTTTTAGGCATATAACATAAATATGCATTTTTATTCAATTTAAGATAATCTTTCTAGGAATAACATTTGAAATGTAAATAAAAAATTCCAATAAAAGAAAAAGAAAAAAAAGGTAATCTTTCTAAATTTATGTCAACTTTCAGATTGATGATCTAGACTTATGTCTACTAGATATTTAATATTATAAAATTAATGTTATGTGAAACCAAATAAAATAATTACTCTAATAATTTTATTTCATCACTATTAGCATGCTTTAATGCAGAAAAAAAGCCTTTCTAAAACTTTAAGATAAATTAAAACATTACTATGGCAAATTTTAATGTTATAATTATTTATTTTTATTTAATATTGATATTTATTATATATAATATATTATGTTGTATGTATTATTAAATTTATTACTTACCTTATTATTATTAAATGTTCTGATCATTTCTAAATAAAATAATGTACTAAAAACAAATTTTTTTCACATTTTAAGGTGATATATATCTTAAAACATTAAAACATTCTTTCAAATTAAGGAATTCACTCACTCTTTCAGTTCCAAAGTTATATTATAAGATACATATTCATGACTTTTGTAAATTTACTATAAAACTATTGTATGACATTTGTTTCAAAACTATTCACCTCCACATTTACTGTGTTAAATAGAAGTATGTGAGTAAAATATATATTAGATATATATGAATAAATCTCTCCTAGGAGCAATAATACATGTTGACCAGCTTTGAATAAAATACATAAACATATTTTGGACTAGTTCTTATTAGGAAGCTAGTGTTGCACTGTAACTAACTTATTGTATAGCTCTGGCTTGCCTCCTCCTACTTCATCCTCTTGACTACATGATGCCATCTCTTGTAGGACAAATGAATGTGAGTTTTTAATACAAGGTCCTACATATACCAAGCACTAAAACCCTATGACAACTTTTGATATTTTGTCCTCTCCAAATCAGATGTTAAGTGTTCTTTTATTTTTTAATCTGAAAGTTATAATAATTTTCTGTGTGACCCTGGGAAATCAAAACAACTTGTTCTTTCACCTTGTTAGAAGAGATACTAATAGCAAAATTATTAAAAATATGTTATGAAGTACATGGAAATTGCAGCCAAATTTTAAAAGATGTTTGATTCTATTTATGGGAATTTTTATTAAGAAATGTTATCAACATAAATATTTATTAGAGATACACAAAACTATTAGGAACTTTTCTAACTTATTGCTATCCATGACGCATTGCTATTTTTAGAGGACATCTACTAATCCTTCTGTCCAAACTATCTCATACCAAGAAATTAAGTGTCTCAGTCTTCTAGATCCAACATTATTAATCTTAAATCACACTAAAAGGGCCCTTATACAATCCTTTCACTATTTGTTAAAACTATGTTGGGGCTGTCTTTCCTGTGTAACAACCACATATTTTCTTCCTCTTCTTTTTTCTTTATTTCTTTATTTACATTTCTTTTTTTTTCTCTGGAGCTGAGGACCGAACCCAGGGCCTTGCACTTGCTAGGCAAGTGCTCTACCACTGAGCTAAATCCCCAACCCCCTTTATTTACATTTCGGATGTTATTCCCTTTCCTGGCTTCCTGTCCATAAACCCCCTATCCTCTCCCACTCCTTCTCTCCAACTCCACTTGAACCAGCATCATTTGTTGAGTATGCTGTCTATTTCCCCTGGATGATTCTTTCTTCTTTGTCAATGATCAGGTGACCATAGGTGTATAGATTTCTTTCTGGGTCTTCAGTTGTATTTCATTGATCTACCTATCTTTCTCTGTACCAATACCATTTTATCACTATTGCTCTGTTATACAACTTGAGGTCAGGGATGGTAATTGCCCTAGAAGTTCTCTTATTATTCAAAATAGTTTTCCCTATAGTGGGTTTGTTGTTGTTGTTGTTGTTGTTGTTGTTGTTGTTGTTGTTCCAGATGAATTTAAGAGTGGCTCTTTTCTAATTCTATGAATGACTGAGTTGGAATTTTGATGGAGATTGCCTTAAATCTGTAGATTGCTTATGGAAAGATGGCCATTTTTACTATGTTATTCCTGCTGATCAATGATCATTGAAGATCTTTCCATCCTGTGAGTTTTTCCTTCAATTTCTTTCTTCAGAGACTTGAAGTTCTTATATAGATCTTTCACATGTTTAGGTAGAATCACACCAAGATATTTTATATTATTTGTGACTAATATGAAATGTGTCATTTCCCTAATTTCTTTCTCCTCCTGTTTATTTTTTGAGTAAAGGAAGGCTACTGATTTGTTTGAGTTAATTTTATATCTAGCCATGTTGCTGAAGTTGTTTAGCAGGTGTTGGAGTACTCTGATGGAATTTTTTGGTCACTTAAATATATATATATATATATATATATATATATATATATATATATATATTTGCTTCTTCCTTTCCAATTTGTATCCCTTTGACGTCCTTTTGTTATTTAGTTGATCTGGCTAGAACTGCAAGTACTATAATGAATAGGGTGAGAATGGGCAGACTTGTCTAGTCCCTGATTTTAGTGGGATTGCTTCAAGTTTCTCTCCATTTAGTTTAATGTTAGCCACTGGTTTGCTGTATATGGCTTTTACTATGTTTAGGTATGGACCTTGAATTCCTGATTCAGCCTGCTATCTTATAGAGTAGCACCACCCATAATGGACTGGGCCCTCTTCCATCAATTGTTAACTAAGAAAATGTCCCAAAATCTTACATACAGCCAGATCTCATGGGGATATTTTCTCAGGTGACTCTAGCTTGTATCAAGATGATACAAAACTATCCAGGAAAATATTTATTTCCTACTTAGCAAATTTTAATAAAATTTCTACTGTTGTCTAGGCACTATTCAAATATACATGAGCTCCTTCATTATTGAGATTCACACTGTAGTCAAGGACGATAGTAAGCAACAACAAAATTACAACTCATATGTAATACAGAAAATTAAAGCTAATCAAAAATCATCCATGTCCAACAAGTTAACAAAACAAAGACTTAATCAGAGGCCTTTGAGTAAAGGATAGCACACGTGAATAATTGAATTTGTAGGCAAATATAAGGCAGAGGAATTAGCCAGGGAAAAATACCATGAGCTGATATTTCTGATAGATTGTTTAAAAAGCAAGGAGTATAATGTAAGTAGGATCAAAGATGGTCAATAGTACCCCTGTCCACAGATATTAAGACAATTAGGGTAATTATGGCATGCCTTATATAGCAAGAATCAACAGGAGAAACTTAAGCCAGATAGGTCATATTATTAAAGTTAGTGAACATTTAAGACAAATGGCCCAACTCTGGATGTCTCAATGGACAGTGTTTAAACATCTACCTGAATAATAGAAGACAAAGAATTGTATAAATACAGAAAGAAAATTTAATAAATGTTAGAACATGGGGGAAAGGTACACAAAAAGTGTTCAGTGATCTTCAGGGCACTAATAAGAATTTAAGTTTAAATAGAGAAAGAATTGGGGCACTGTTTAAGAGATCCACATAATGGAGCATTCAAGTCAAAGTATGGGCTAGGTAATCGTAAACCTACCTTGATGACACCCGCGGATCCCGGCCTGCAGCAGCTCTCTGCTCCCAGAACCCGTGGGAGAGAGACCTCGCCGCCTGGTCAGGTGGGCACGCCTGAGGCTGCAGAGCGGAAGAGACCACCAACACTGCCCACCCCTGCCCACATCCCTGGCCCAAGAGGAAACTGTATAAGGCCTCTGGGCTCCCGTGGGAGAGGGCCCAGGAGCGGCAGGACCCCTGCGCCTGAGACACTGCCGGAACCTGAAGGAAACAGACCGGATAAACAGTTCTCTGCACCCAAATCCCGTGGGAGGGAGAGCTAAACCTTCAGAGAGGCAGACACGCCTGGGAAACCAGAAGAGACTGCTCTCTGCACACACATCTCGGACGCCAGAGGAAAACACCGGAGGCCATCTGGAACCCTGGTGCACAGAGGCTCCCGGAAGGGGCAGCGCAGATCTTCCTGGTTGCTGCCACCACGGAGAGCCCATGGGCAGCACCCCACGAGCGAACTTGAGCCTTGGGTCCACAGGTAAGACCAACTTTTCTGCTGCAAGAAAGCGGCCTGGTGATCTCGGGACACGGGGAGTAGGATTCCTCTAGGACCGGGCACGTCCTGTGTTTACCGGAAGTCCCACACCCACGGATCCCGGCCCGCAGCAGCTCTCTGCTCCCAGAACCCGTGGGAGAGAGATCTCACCGCCTGGTCAGGTGGGCACGCCTGAGGCTGCAGAGCGGAAGAGACCACCAACACTGCCCACCCCTGCCCACATCCCTGGCCCAAGAGGAAACTGTATAAGGCCTCTGGGCTCCCGTGGGAGAGGGCCCAGGAGCGGCAGGACCCCTGCCTGAGACACTGCCGGAACCTGAAGGAAACAGACCGGATAAACAGTTCTCTGCACCCAAATCCCGTGGGAGGGAGAGCTAAACCTTCAGAGGGGCAGACACGCCTGGGAAACCAGAAGAGACTGCTCTCTGCACACACATCTCGGACGCCAGAGGAAAACACCGGAGGCCATCTGGAACCCTGGTGCACGGAGGCTCCCGAAAGGAACCTGACCTGCCTGGTACACTCAAGACACAGGCCCACAGGAACAGCTGAAGACCTGTAGAGGGGAAAAACTACACGCACGAAAGCAGAACACTCTGTCCCCATAACTGGCTGAAAGAAAACAGTAAAACAGGTCTACAGCACTCCTGACACACAGGCTTATAGGACAGTCTAGCCACTGTCAGAAATAGCAGAACAAAGTAACACTAGAGATAATCTGATGGCGAGAGGCAAGCTCAGGAACCCAAGCAACAGAAACCAAGACTACATGACATCATCGGAGCCCAATTCTCCCACCAAAACAAACATGGAGCAGCCAAACACACCAGAAAAGCAAGATCTAGTTTCAAAATCATATTTGATCATGATGCTGGAGGACTTCAAGAAAGACGTGAAGAACTCCCTTAGAGAAACACAGGAAAACATTAATAAACAAGTAGAAGCCTACAGAGAGGAATCGCAAAAATCCCTGAAAGAATTCCAGGAAAACACAATCAAACAGTTGAAGGAATTAAAAATGGAAATAGAAGCAATCAAGAAAGAACACATGGAAATAACCCTGGATATAGAAAACCAAAAGAAGAGACAAGGAGCTGTAGATACAAGCTTCACCAACAGAATACAAGAGATGGAAGAGAGAATCTCAGGAGCAGAAGATTCCATAGAAATCATTGACTCAACTGTCAAAGATAATGTAAAGCGGAAAAAGCTACTGGTCCGAAACATACAGGAAATCCAGGACTCAATGAGAAGATCAAACCTAAGGATAATAGGTATAGAAGAGAGTGAAGACTCCCAGCTCAAAGGACCAGTAAATATCTTCAACAAAATCATAGAAGAAAACTTCCCTAAACTAAAAAAAAAGATACCCATAGGCATACAAAAGCCTACAGAACTCCAAATAGATTGGACCAGAAAAGAAACACCTCCCGTCACATAATAGTCAAAACACCAAATGCACAAAATAAAAAAAAGAATATTAAAAGCAGTAAGGAAAAAAGGTCAAGTAACATATAAAGGCAGACCTATCAGAATCACACAAGATTTTCGCCAGAAACTATGAAGGCCAGAAGATCCTGGACTGATGTCATACAGACCCTAAGAGAACACAAATGCCAGCCCAGGCTACTGTATCCTGCAAAACTCTCAATTAACATAGATGGAGAAACCAAGATATTCCATGACAAAACCAAATTTACACAATATCTTTCTACAAATCCAGCACTACAAAGGATAATAAATGGTAAAGCCCAACATAAGGAGGCAAAGCTATACCCTAGAAGAGGCAAGAAACTAATCATCTTGGCAACAAAACAAAGAGAAGAATAGCACACAAACATAACCTCACATCCAAATATGAATATAACAGGAAGCAATAATCACTATTCCTTAATATCTCTCAACATCAATGGCCTCAACTCCCCAATAAAAAAAGACATAGATTAACAAACTGGATACATAAGGAGGACCCTGCATTCTGCTGCCTACAGGAAACACACCTCAGAGACAAAGACAGACACTACCTCAGAGTGAAAGGCTGGGAAACAACTTTTCAAGCAAATGGTCGGAAGAAGCAAGCTGGAGTAGCCATTCTAATATAAAATAAAATCAATTTTCAACGAAAAGTCATCAAAAAAGATAAGGAAGGACACTTCATATTCATCAAAGGAAAAATCCACCAAGATGAACTCTCAATCCTAAATATCTATGCCCCAAATACAAGGGCACCTACATACGTCAAAGAAACCTTACTAAAGCTCAAAACACACATTGCACCTCCCACAATAATAGTAGGAGATTTCAACACCCCACTCTCATCAATGGACAGATCATGGAAACAGAAATTAAACAGAGACGTAGACAGACTAAGAGAAGTCATGAGCCAAATGGACTTAACGGATATTTATAGAACGTTCTACCCTAAAAGCAAAAGGATATACCTTCTTCTCAGCTCCTCATGGTACTTTCTCCAAAATTGACCATATAATTGGTCAAAAACGGGCCTCAACGGGTACAGAAAGATAGAAATAATCCCATGCGTGCTTTCGGACCACCACGGCCTAAAACTGGTCTTCAATAACAATAAGGGAAGAATGCCCACATATACGTGGAAACTGAACAATGCTCTACTCAATGATAACCTGGTCAAGGAAGAAATAAAGAAAGAAATTAAAAACTTTTTAGAATTTAATGAAAATGAAGGTACAACATACCCAAACTTATGGGACACAATGAAAGCTGTGCTAAGAGGAAAACTCATAGCCCTGAGTGCCTGCAGAAGAAAACAGGAAAGAGCATATGTCAGCAGCTTGACAGCACACCTAAAAAGCTCTAGAACAAAAAAGAAGCAAATACACCCAGGAGGGTAGAAGGCGGGAAATAATCAAACTGAGAGCGAAAATCAACCAAGTAGAAACAAAAAGGACCATAGAAAGAATCAACAGAACCAAAAGTTGGTTCTTTGAGAAAATCAACAAGATAGATAAATCCCTAGCCAGACTAACGAGAGGACACAGAGAGTGTGTCAAAATTAACAAAATCAGAAATGAAAAGGGAGATATAACTACAGATTCAGAGGAAATTCAAAAAATCATCAGATCTTACTATAAAAGCCTATATTCAACAAAACTTGAAAATCTGCAGGAAATGGACCATTTCCTAGACAGATACCAGGTACCGAAGTTAAATCAGGATCAGATAAACCAGTTAAACAACCCCATAACTCCTAAGGAAATAGAAGCAGTCATTAAAGGTCTCCCAACCAAAAAGAGCCCAGGTCAGACGAGTTTAGTTCAGAATTCTATCAGACCTTCATAGAAGACCTCATACCAATACTATCCAAACTATTCCACAAAATTGAAACAGATGGAGCACTAACGAATTCCTTCTATGAAGCCACAATTACTCTTATACCTAAACCACACAAAGACCCAACAAAGAAAGAGAACTTCAGACCAATTTCCCTTATGAATATCAATGCAAAAATACTCAATAAAATTCTGGCAAACCGAATCCAAGAAATCAAAACAATCATCCACCATGATCAAGTAGGCTTCATCCCAGGCATGCAGGGATGGTTTAATATCTGGAAAACCATCAACGTGATCCATTATATAAACAAACTGAAAGAACAAAACCACATGATCATTTCATTAGATGCTGAAAAGCATTTGACAAAATTCAACACCCCTTCATGATAAAAAGTCCTGGAAAGAATAGGGAATTCAAGGCCCATACCTAAACATAGTAAAAGCCATATACAGCAAACCAGTGGCTAACATTAAACTAAATGGAGAGAAACTTGAAGCAATCCCACTAAAATCAGGGACCAGACAAGGCTGCCCACTCTCTCCCTACTTATTCAATATAGTTCTTGAAGTTCTAGCCAGAGCAATCAGACAAACAAAGGAGGTCAAGGGGATACAGATCGGAAAAGAAGAAGTCAAAATATCACTATTTGCAGATGATATGATAGTATATTTAAGTGATCCCAAAAGTTCCACCAGAGAACTACTAAAGCTGATAAACAACTTCAGCAAAGTGGCTGGGTATAAAATTAACTCAAATAAATCAGTAGCCTTCCACTACACAAAAAGAGAAACAAGCCGAGAAAGAAATTAGGGAAACGACACCCTTCATAATAGACCCAAATAATATAAAGTACCTCGTGTGACTTTAACCAAGCAAGTAATAGATCTGTACAATAAGAACTTCAAGACACTGAAGAAAGAAATTGAAGAAGACCTCAGAAGATGGAAAGATCTCCCATGCTCATGGATTGGCAGGATTAATATAGTAAAAATGGCCATTCTGCCAAAAAGCGATCTACAGATTCAATGCAATCCCCATCAAAATACCAATCCAATTCTTCAAAGAGTTAGACAGAACAATTTGCAAATTCATCTGGAATAACAAAAACCCAGGATAGCTAAAACTATCCTCAACAATAAAAAGGACTTGGGGAATCACTATCCTGAACTCAAGCAGTATTACAGAGCAATAGTGATAAAAACTGCATGGTATTGGTACAGAGACAGACAGATAGACCAATGGAACAGAATTGAAGACCCAGAAATGAACCCACACACCTATGGTCACTTGATTTTTTTTGACAAATGAGCCAAATCCATCCAATGGAAATAAGATAGCATTTTCAGCAAATGGTGCTGGTTCAACTGGAGGTCAACATGTAGAAGAATGCAGATCGATCCATGCTCATCACCCTGTACAAAGCTTAAGTCCAAGTGGATCAAGAACCTCCACATCAAACCAGACACACTCAAACTAATAGAAGAAAAACTAGGGAAGCATCTGGAAGACATGGGCACTGGAAAAATTTCCTGAACAAAAACACCAATGGCTTATGCTCTAAGATCAAGAATAAACAAATGGGATCTCATAAAACTGCAAAGCTTCTGTAAGGCAAAAGACACTGTGGTTAGGACAAAACATCAACCAACAGATTGGGAAAAGATCTTTACCAATCCTAAAACAGATAGAGGCCTTATATCCAAAATATACAAAGAACTCAAGAAGTTAGACCGCAGGGAGACAAACAACCCTATTAAAAATGGGGTTCAGAGCTAAACAAAGAATTCACAGCTGAGGAATGCCGAATGGCTGAGAAACACCTAAAGAAATGTTCAACATCTTTTAGTCATCAGGGAAATGCAAATCAAAACAACCCTGAGATTTCACCTCACACCAGTGAGAATGGCTAAGATCAAAACTCAGGTGACAGCAAATGCTGGCTGAGGATCTGAGAAAGAGGAACACTCCTCCATTGTTGATGGGGTTGCAGACTGGTACAACCATTCTGGAAATCAGTCTGGAGGTTCCTCAGAAAATTGGACATTGAACTGCCTGAGGATCCAGCTATACCTCTCTTGGGCATATACCCAAAAGATGCCCCAACATATAAAAAAGACATGTGCTCCACTATGTTCATCGCAGCCTTATTTATAATAGCCAGAAGCTGGAAAGAACCCAGATGCCCTTCAACAGAGGATTGGATACAGAAAATGTGGTACATCTACACAATGGAATATTACTCAGCTATTAAAAACAATGACTTTTATGAAATTGTAGGCAAATGGTTGGAACTGGAAAATATCATCCTGAGTGAGCTAACCCAATCACAGAAAGACATACATGGTATGCACTCATTGATAAGTGGCTATTAGCCCAAATGCTTGAATTACCCTAGATGCCTAGAACAAATGAAACTCAAGACGGATGATCAAAATGTGAATGCTTCACTCCTTCTTTAAAAGGGGAACAAGAATACCCTTGGCAGGGAAGAGAGAGGCAAAAGATTAAAACAGAGATGAAGGGACACCCATTCAGAGCCTGCCCACATGTGGCCCATATATATACAGCCACCCAATTAGACAAGATGGATGAAGCAAAGAAGTGCAGAAGTGTAGATCGCTCCTGAGAGACACAGCCAGAATACAGCAAATACAGAGGCGAATGCCAGCAGCAAACCACTGAACTGAGAACGGGACCCCCGTTGAAGGAATCAGAGAAAGAACTGGAAGAGCTTGAAGGGGCTCGAGACTCCATATGTACAACAATGCCAAAGCAACCAGAGCTTCAGGGACTAAGCCACTACCTAAAGACTATACATGGACTGACCCTGGACTCTGACCTCATAGGTAGCAATGAATATCCTAGTAAGAGCACCAGTGGAAGGGGAAGCCCTGGGTCCTGCTAAGACTGAACCCCAGTGAACTAGACTGTTGGGGGGGGGCGGCAATGGGGGTAGGGGGGAGAGGAACACCTATTAAAGGGAGGGGGAGGGGGGGGATGTTTGTTCGAAACCGGGAAAGGGAATAACACTCTAAATGTATATAAGAAATATTCAAGCTAAAAAAAAAAAAAAAAAAAAAAAAAAACCTACCTTGATTCTACAAGATGGCTCAAATCCTTACTGCTTGTGTGGATCAATCTGTTTACTATAAAAAAAGTTTACTCTTCCCTCAGAATACTGCTTTGTAACCCAGAGATTTTTCTATTGGTTTTCTGATGTTTTTAATGTTCCTGTCCACATGTTATAAAGGTGATTATTGATAATCATATTGTCTCTATAATCAAAGGTGACTGTCTATGTAGATTCTCTTTTTTGGGGAGAGTGTTTAGAAAAGAACAATGAAAAACTGGTAAGATATCTAAAGAATACAGATATAAAGGATAATAAATGTTATTTCTAACTTTTAGTTTTAGTGTGGGTCTAAGTGCATCTTAAAACCCTAATTAACAGAATTATTGGGATTAAATGGGACATAATTAAAAATAACCTTAAATTTTTTTTGATAACCATACAAAGTAGAGTATTTTGTCTCCTAAGACTGAACAAATTATGGAAAGTATTTACTGTGCCTTTTTTTTTTTTTGAGCACCACAAAAGTTTATTTAGCAAAAAGTTTCACTTGAAAATGTACACAACCTAATTCTCCATCACAATGCAACAGGCCTTTGGGGAAGAAGGTGGACATCTTGGCTAGACTCTTTCCAAGGCTTCTAACATGATGATGCTGTTTCCTCGGATGACCAACATCGCGATGTTTTCTGTTGCCCACTAGTTGCCATCTCCACACACTCATCAATCACAAGGTTCATAAAGGGATCACAGCCCCGCAGTATTCCTGCCACCGTGTAACTTCAATGATAACTTCTTGAATATAAACTTCCTCAGTTTGGGAGGGTGGGCTTTGCTCATGGTGACTCCTCAGTAGGCACCAATATTTATTGTTAAACCACAACAATTGTTTCAGTCAAATTACTTCAAAGATATAATTTCCAAATTGTGTGTATTCAGATACATGCATATGCTCACTTGTATTATAAGGAATTGGCTAACAAATGCATAACTGATGGTATAGTGTTACTCTGAATTTTTACTTGTCCAATTTTGTGTCTGAAGGAAGAAAGAATTCACAAATCTGTTTATGATAGCCAAACAAGAGAAAGTCACATCTGGGTTAGTACTTTTGTTCTATTCAAGTCTTTGATAAATTGACTCAAACACACCCAGATGAGTTATCACTATAATGTTTTTAGAGGAATTTAGAAGACTTTGGAACTTTGAACTACAAAAGATGTTGAATCCAGTCAGCATAGAATAAAGGGCCATCACTAAATGGCCATCAGTAGCTTAGAAAACAGTAATGTTCACAGCAGTGTAGATCATGAAGTCACAGCTCAGGAGGCTTCAAAGAGGGAATATCAGTAACTGGGCTAGAGTTCATTCTTATGATATTTTGGGAAAGAGTGTGTCTGACCTCTGTCAATTTTCTTAGATCATACCTGAGAATAATTGAAATGTAATAAATTAATTTCTATGTAGAAGCAATTTCAAAGCAACATAATATTAAGTATTGACTCTGTGGAATGGTTATTATTAATAACTCATGCAGCTCTATGGAAATATGACAAGGAATATCAATTTTGCAACTAGGTATTTGCTAAAAGAGATACAAAGATTACCACCATTAAGGAGAGGTCTCATCCTGCAAGAAATAAAGAGAAGAGTGGTCTTGGGGAAAGACCACACACAGCTAAGATTCTAATTTGTGAAAATGAACCAGGGTCCATCCCAAGCTGATAGTTTAACTTGACAGTATTATGCATGTAGTATTAGCTTCAGAGGCACAAAGGATGTAAGAAGAAGGTTATTCCTCCATAATTTCAAGAGATCTTCTGTGTTCAGGCAGCATGTGACCATGTAGTACCTGCATCAATGTCCTGAGAGGATAAGAGGCCATGAATGGTCATTACACGAAGCTGTGGGTCATTACACGAAGAGAGGCCTGTGTAGGTATGGAGATTTTGGAGATTCACGATGTGTTGGGTATCTTCTGATAAGATAAGATTTCTTAGTTAGAGTTTTACTGCTGTTAACAGAAACCATGACCAAGGCAATTCCTATAATGATGACATATAATTGGGGCTGGCTTACTGGTTCAGAGTTTCAACACATTATCATCAAGGCAAGAGCAAGGCAGTGTCCAGGCAGAAGTGGGGCTGGAGGAGATGAGAGTACCACTGATTCCAAAGACAGCTAGCAGAAGACTGACTTCCAGGCAGCTAGGACTAGGGTATTCAAACCCATGCCCACAGTAACACACCTACTCCAACAAAGCCACATCTCTTAATAATGCCGCTCCTTGACCTAATCATACACAAACTATCACATATGAATATAGGAGTTAGAGTCATGAAAGCCTTTTGAAATTAAAACCTCAGACGAAGATTATGGAACTTCAAGATCTGAATGTCTGCTGTGCTCGGTTCTCACTTTTGTACTTACTTTGGATCACTTTTTCTTCACTATGTCTTCATTCCTCCCTTTTGGATATCTATCAAACTTCCCTTCTTTGATAGACTCCTTTAAGTCTGAAAACATAAACCCAAATAAACTGTTCTGTAAATTGCCTTGGTCATAGTGTTCATCCCAGTAACAGAAAAATAAATAACACACACACAAAAAAACATATGTCTTTATTTCATTTTTTCACTATTTAGAGATTTCCTCTTAATTAACAAATATCATAATGGTAGGAGGATAACAAAGGTAAGTAGAATAATAACATCACCAGATACATATTGTGTATGTGTATAAAACTGTCAAAACAAAGTAAAGTAAGACAAAATACATAAAATATCATTGAAGAACTTATAAGAACTGTTATTAATTTAAAGAAGAATATTTTGCTGAACTAAAAATAATAATTTGATTTTATATGTTTGTATGTTCATTAAATGTAATTCCAGCTGGGCAGTGGTGGTGCCTTTGATCCCATCACTCGAGAGACAGAGAGAGGCATATCTTGAGTTTGAGGCCAGCCTGATCTATAGACTGTGTTACAGGACAGCCAAGACTATACTGAGAAACCCTATCTCAAATCACTACCACCAATTTAACAAATAAATAAAATAAATATAATTCCAACCTTCCAATTAAAAAACAGATTATGAATAAATTTATACATTTTCAAATTGTTTGAATTTTATTGTATTGTGATAACAATATACTTAAAACAGGAGACTTCTGCCTTCTAGTTGCTGCCCTCACAGAGAGCTGAAATGGAGCCCCTGAGGAGCGACTTCAGGCCCAAGACCAGAGGTAAGACCAACTTTTCTGCTCCAAGTGACCTGCCTGGTAGACTCAAGACACACAAAGTCAAAATTCTTTGGGACCCAGCACTTCAGGTTTCTAGCTGGAGACCGAACCTCACTGATCCCAGCCAACAGCTCCCTGCTCCCAAACTCCATGGGCGAGAGAGCTTATCGCTCAGACAGGTGGGCACTCCTGAGACTGCAGGGCAGGAGAGACTGCCATGGGCCCAAACTGGTCTTCAATAACAATAAGGCAATAACGCTGTCATATACATGGAAGTTGAAGAATGCACTACTCAATGATAACCTGGTCAAGGAAGAAATAAAAAAAGAAATTAAAGACTTATTATAATTTAATGGAAATGAAGGTACAACATACCCAAACGTATGGGACACAATGAAAGCTGTGTTAAGAGGAAAACTCATACCTCTGAGTGCCTGCAGAAAGAAACAGGAGAGAGCATGTATCAGCAGCTGGACAGCATACCTAAAAGCTCTAGAACAAAAGAAGTAAATGCACCCAGGAGGAGTAGAAAGCAGGAAATAATCAAACTTAGAGCTGAAATCAACCAAGTAGAAACAAAAAGTACTATACAAAGAATGACCAAATACAGGATCTGGTTCTTTGACAAAATGAACACGAAGATAAACCTTAGCCAGACTAACAAGAGGAGTACCGAGAATGTATCCAAATTAACAAAATCAGAAATGAAAAGGGAGACATAACAACAGAATCAAAGGAAATTCAAAAAATCATCAGATCCTACTACAAAAGCCTATATTGAACAAAACTCGAAAATCTGGAGGAAATGGACAATTTCCTAGACAGATACCAGGTACCAAAGTTAAATCAGGAACAGAAAAACCATTTAGACAACCCCATAATTCCTAAAGAAATAGAAGCAGTCATTAAAAGTCTTCCTACCAAAAAGAACCCAGGTCCAGATGGGTACAGTGCAGAATTCTACCATACCTTCACAGAAGACCTCATACCAATACTATCCAAACTATTCCACAAAATTGAAGAAGATGGAGTGCTACTGAATTCCGTCTATGAAGCCACAATTGCTCTTATACCTAAACCACAAAAAGACCCAACAAAGAAAGAGAACTTCAGACCAATTTTCCTTACGAATATTGATGCAAAAATACTCAATAAAATACTTGCAAACCAAATCCAAGAGCACATCAAAACAATCATCCATCATGATCAAGTAGACTTCACCCCCATGATGCAGGTATGGTTTAATATACAGAAAACCATCAACGTAATCCACTATATGACCAAACCAAAAGATAAAAACCACATGATCATTTCTGTAGATGCTGAGAAAGCATTTAACAAAATTCAACACCCCTTCATGATAAAGGTACTGGAAAGAACAGGAATTCAAGGCCCATATCCAAACATAGTAAAAGCCATATACAGCAAACCAGTAGCTAATATTAAACTAAATGGAGAGAAACTTGGAGCAATCCCACTAAAATCAGGGACTAGACAAGGCTGCCCACTCTCTCCCTACTTATTAAATATACTTCTTGATGTCCTAGCCAGAGTAACTAGACAACAAAAGGAGATCAAAATGATACAGATTTGAAAGTAAGAAGTCAAAATATCACTATTTGCAGATGATATGATTATGTATTTAAGTGATCCCAAAAGTTCCACCAGAGAACTAACCTGATAAACACCTTCAGCAAAGTGGTTAGGTATAAAATTAACTCAAATATATCAGTAGCCTTCCTCTACACAAAAGAAAAACAAGCTGAGAAAGAAATTTGGGAAATGACATCCTTCATAAAAATCCCAAATAATATAAAATATCTTGGTGTGCCTTTAACCAAGCAAGTGAAAGATCTGTATGATAAGAACTTCAGCCTCTGAAGAAAGAAATCGAAGATGATCTCAGAAGACGGAAAGATCTCCCATGCTCATGGATTGGCAAGATTAATATAGTAAAAATGGCCATCTTACCAAAAGCGATCTATAGATTCAATGCAATCCCCATAAAAATTCCAATCCAATTCTTCAGAGAGTTAGACAAAACAATTGCACATTCATCTGGAATAACAAAAAACCCAGGATAGTTAAAACTATCTTCAACAATAAAAGGACATTCGTGGGAATCCCTATCCCTGAACTCAAGCAGTATTACAGAGCAATAGTGATTTAAAAAAAAATGTATGGTACTGGTACAGAGACAGGCAGATAGACCAGTGGAATAGAACTGAAGACCCAGAAATGAACCCACACACCTATGGTCATTTGACTTTTGACAGAGGTGCCAAAACCATCCATTGGAAAACAGATAGCATATTCAACAAATGGTGCTGTTTCAACTGGAGGTCAGCATGTAGAGGAATGCAGATAGATCCATTCTTATCACCCTCTACAAAGCTTAAGTCCAAGTGGATCTATGACCTCCACATAAAACCAGATACACTCAAACTAATAGAAAAAAAAATGGGGAAGAATATTGAACACATGGGGACTGGAGAAAATTTCCTGAACAAACACCAATGGCTTGTGCTCTAAGATCAAGAATTGACAAATAGGACCTCATAAAACTACAAGGTTCTGTAAGGCAAGGACACTGTTGTTAGGACAAAATGGCAACCAAGAGATTGGGAAAAGATCTTTATTGATAGAGGGCTCACATCCAAAATATACAAAGAACTCGTGAAGTTAGATTGCAGGGAGACAAATAACCTTATTTTAAAAATGGGGTTCAGAGCTAAACAAAGATTTCACAGCTGAGGAATGCCGAATGGCTGAGAAGCACCTAAAGAAATATTCAACATCTTTAATCATAAGGAAAATGCAAATCAAAACAACCCTGAGATTCCACCTCACACTAGTCAGAATGGCTAAGATCAAAAACTTGGGCGACATCAAATGCTGGCGAGGATGTGGGGAGAGAGGAACACTCCTCCATTGTTGGTGGGACTGCAGACTGGTACAACCATTCTGGAAATCAGTCTGGAGGTTCCTCAGAAAATTGGACATTGAACTACCTGAGGACCAGCTATACCTCTCTTGGGCATATACCCAAAAGATGACCAAACATATAACAAAGATACATGTTCCACTATATTCATAGCAGCCTTATTTATAACAGCCAGAAGCTGGAAAGAACCCAGATGCCCTTCAACAGAGGAATGGATAGAGAAAATGTGGTACATCTACACAAAAACAATGACTTTATGAAATTCATAGGCAAATGGATGGAACTGGAAAATATCATCCTGAGTGAGGTAACCCAATCACAGAAAAACACACATGGTATATGCACTCATTGATAAGTGGATATTAGCCCAAATGCTCGAATTTCGCTAAATGCACAGAACAGGTGAAACTCAAGAAGGATGACCAAAATGTGTATGCTTCACTCCTTTAAAAGGGGAATAAGAATAGCCTTGGGAGGGGGATGGGGAGGCAAAATTTAGAACAGAGGCTGAAGGAACGCCAATTCAGAGCCTGCCCCACATGTGGCCCATACATATACAGCCACCAAACTAGATAAGATGGATGAAGCAAAGAAGTGCATGCTGAGAGGAACCGGATGTAGATTTCTCCTGAAAGACACAGTCAGAATATGGCAATATAGGCGAATGCCAGCAGAAAACCATGAACTGAGAATGGGACCCCTGTTGAAGGAATCAGAGAAAGGGCTGAAAGAGCTGAAGGGGCTTGAGACCCCATATGAACAACAATGCCAACCAACCAGAGCTTTCAGGGACTAAGCCACTACCCAAAGACTATACATGGACTGACCCTGCGCTCCAACTGCATAGGTAGCAATGAATATCCTAGTAAGAGCACCAGTGGAAGGGGAAGCCCTTGGTCCTGCCAAGACTGAAACCCCAGTGAATGGGATTGTTGGGGAAGGGTGGTAATGGGGGGAGGATGGGGAGGGGAAAACCCATATACAAGGAGATGGGGAGGGATTAGGGGGATATTGGCCTGGAAACTGGGAAAGGGAATAACAATTGTAATTGTAAATAAGAAGTACCCAATTTAATAAAGATGGAGAAAAAAAAAAAAACAACAGGAGACATCGAAAACATGTTTGTGTGGTTGAGGAAAAACAGAAGACTGATTCTGTATATCATATAGTTTTGCCAATTTTAAGCTGTATACAGTTAAAACGTGTTATTTTAAGAGCTTCTAGTTCCACAGTTAAATTTATATCTTAACTTTCAGTATGAAATGAGCTGTTGAATATTAATGCATTGCAGAAACAACTTTCTATACGTATCTAAAGATTATAAAAAAACAGGTGTATACAAGAAGAAAAATAATCTATCAGCAGAATTATGCAAGAGAAAAGTGTTCACTTAATCATCAAATGGAAAAATGAAAAGAGTTTTCTTTACATTTGAATATATGAACAAGTTCCCTATCAGTAAAACTACAAATAAATCATTTACAGATATAAATACAAACCATGATAAAATTAGAAGGAAATATGAAGTGGTTCCTTTTATTTTCTAGAGTTTAAACTATTTAAAATAATCCTTGAATACTAAGAGACAACATTAAGTACTTTTGTTTTTGCTCTGACATGTAAAGTGCTTGAAAGTCATAATTCTCACCCTTAAACAAGAAAAATATGAACCAATTGAAAATAAATTCCTTTCCTTACACATGCCAGAAAATCGCAGTTACATCAGAAACAAGCAAATGGAGATAGTGACCACTGAGATGACCTTTCACAAAACAGAAATAGGAACACGACACGGTAAGATGATTTAAACAATAATTCTATAGAATTGGTTAAGTCTGAATGTAGACTGGGTAAGAGTAACAAATTAAAGAGGCAGTCCTGGGGAGGTTTCTACATGTTTATGGAGCTTTACCTTCAGGATTTCCAGAAGTCTACCATGGTTCTGGTAGCAAGAATAGAAAAGTATCCATCTTGAAATAGTCCAATATATTCTTTTACTATGGATATGAAGAGAAATAATGGCTATGAATTAGCTATGTATAGAAAGATTGATTATAAAGAATCTCTTTATACAATAATAGAGACTCAGTTATATCAGTTACTCCAATCAACAAGCTGGAGACCTAATAGTGAGCTAATGATGTGATTCCATTCAGTCAGAACCGTTAATATTAAGATTGGATTAGGTACTTTTCTGTTGCTGTGATAAAATACCATGACTATTTTAACTTAAGGAAGAGAGCAGTTATTTTGTCTTGTGGATAAAAATTTCAGAAAAAAAAAAGGTGCAGCAAGAAGTCACAAGCTTTATAGTAGAAACAGGAAGCTGAAAGCTCACATCTTCAGTTCCAAACACAAAAGAGAGAGAAGGAGCTGAAAATACCTCAAACATTTAAACTCTCAAAGCAGCTTCCAGTAATATACAACCATCAGAAAGGATGAAGCATTTAAACATCATCCAGTGAGCCTATGGAAGACATTTACAATCAAATGCCAACCCTTGGAACCGTTTAGTCCAATTTCAATAGACCTCATAGCCTTTATAGGCATCAACACTGTTAAAGCATCCTAAGTCTCTCCTGAGACTAAATGCTATCTCTTAACTGTAAACCCCTGCAAATTCAAAAGGGAAATTATAGTATAGTGACAGACTATATACATTTCCATTCCAAAATGGAAGAGTAAAGACACAGTGAGGCAATACTGAACCAAAGCAAGAAAAAAAACTGAGCAAGGCAATATTCAAATAATGAAGTTTGATAACAGTGGTTCCCAACCTTCCTGATGCTGTGACCCTGTAATATAGTTCCTTGTGTTATGGTGAACACCACCCACATAATTACTAATTTTTTGCTATTTCATAACTGTAATTTTGCTGCTTTTATGAATCATAATGTAAATGTTTGTTTTCTGATGGTCTTAGTTGACCCCTATGAAAGGTTCTTTTGACTCACAGATTGAGAACTGCTGCTCTAAAATCCATGTCTGGGGCTTTAATTTCAGAGGCCTTTAAACCTCTACCTTTTCTCCTTTACTGCCTAAAATATACATGTATCATTAATAATGAATATATTTTCTGTTTGCAGTTCTTCTTGGAAGATATCCCATGACTATTCCATCTCCAAATCTAGAAGTATACACTGCAATTCAAGCTTCACATACATAGCTTCACACAATGGTCTCTCACGGCCTTTGTGGCTATAAAGGTCTATCATTCAGGGACTGCCCTCCAACATGCTGTCTGGACCTATTAGTTCTCTGGATGGATGGAGGAAGAATGCATAACTTCTTTATTCTTGCATGCTTCATGCCTTTGAAGCCATAACCATGCAGTACCAGATTCTGCTGCCAGTTTAGGATATACACTGGCCTGTTTAGTTCTCATTAAAAGAAGCTCTTTTATTCTGTTACTTTGGAGGAGCAGAAAACACCTTAAGCTCTCTTTGAAGAGCTAGAAGCATACCTGGATGGGGTCTTACACTAAGAGCAATATTTCCTTTATTCCAGTGAAGAGAAGACCTCTTTTTTTTTTTTTTGTGCTGAAAAAATTTGTTTTATTAATCATTTTATTTGTGTACATTTCAAATGTTATCGCCCTTCCCAGTCTTCCCTCCATGATCGGCCTACCCCCTCCCCCTGCCCTTTGCTTTTTTTTTTTTTTTTATTAACTTGAGTATTTCTTATATACATTTCGAGTGTTATTCCCTTTCCGGTTTCCGGGCAAACATCCTCCTCCCCCCTCCCCTTCTTTATGTGTGTTCCCCTCTCCATCCTCCCCCCTTGCCGCCCTCCCCCCAATAGTCTAGTTCACTGGGGGTTCAGTCTTAGCAGGACCCAGGGCTTCCCCTTCCACTGGTGCTCTTACTAGGATATTCATTGCTACCTATGAGGTCAGAGTCCAGGGTCAGTCCATGTATAGACTTTAGGTAGTGGCTTAGTCCCTGGAAGCTCTGGTTGCTTGGCATTGTTGTACATATGGGGTCTCGAGCCTCTTCAAGCTCTTCCAGTTCTTTCTCTGATTCCTTCAACGGGGGTCCTATTCTCAATTCAGTGGTTTGCTGCTGGCATACGCCTCTGTGTTTGCTGTATTCTGGCTGTGTCTCTCAACCCCATAACTCCTAAGGAAATAGAAGCAGTCATTAAAGGTCTCCCAACCAAAAAGAGCCCAGGTCCAGACGGGTTTAGTGCAGAATTCTATCAGACCTTCATAGAAGACCTCGTACCAATATTATCCAAACTATTCCACAAAATTGAAACAGATGGAGCACTACCGAATTCCTTCTATGAAGCCACAAAGCCACTCTTATACCTAAACCACACAAAGACCCAACAAAGAAAGAGAACTTCAGACCAATTTCCCTTATGAATATCGACACAAAAATACTCAATAAAATTCTGGCAAACCGAATCCAAGAGCACATCAAAACAATCATCCACCACGATCAAGTAGGCTTCATCCCAGGCATGCAGGGATGGTTTAATATACGGAAAACCATCAACGTGATCCATTATATAAACAGACTGAAAGAACAAAACCACATGATCATTTCATTACATGCTGAGAAAGCATTTGACAAAATTCAACACCCCTTCATGATAAAAGTCCTGGAAAGAATAGGAATTCAAGGCCCATACCTAAACATAGTAAAAGCCATATAAGCAAACCAGTTGCTAACATTAAACTAAATGGAGAGAAACTTGAAGCAATCAGACCTCTTCTTTTAATAGCAATTTAAAAGTACACATGAAAGCTCTAGAGAAACAAAGAAGCAAACATACCTAAGAAGAGTAGATGGCAGGAAATAATCAAACTCTGGGCTGAAATTAATCAATTAGAAAAAAGAGAACTAATGAAAGCAAGAGGTGATTCTTTGAGAAAATCAACAAGAGGGAAGAAATCTTAGCCAAACTAACTGAAAGGCAGAAAGACAGTAATTCAATTAAAAATATAAGAAATGAAATGGAAGACATAACAAAAAGCACTGCGGAAGTCACAAGAATCATTAGGCATTACTTCAAAAGCCTTTACTCCACAAAATTGGAAAATCTTAAATGGATAATTTTCTAGACAAATAACATTTACCAAAGTTAAACCAAGATCAGATAAACTATTTAAATAGTCCTATAACACTTGAGGAAATATTAGGATTCATTAAAAGCCTCCTAACAAAACAAGCCCAGGGCCAGCCAGGTGGTTTTAGTGCAAATCTACACCAGATGTTCAAGGCAAAGCTAATACTCCTCAAACGGATGCACAAAATAGAAACAGAAGAAACATTGTCAAACTCAATCTATGAGGGCACAGTCATCTTTATACCTAAACCACACACAGACTCAACAAAGAAAGAGACTGATGTCCCTTATGAAAATTGATGCAAAAGTACTCAATAAAATTCTCACAAATCAAACCCAAGAATACATCAAAGACATCATCTACCATGATCAAGTAGGTTTTATCCAAGGGATAAAATTTTCTCAAAAAATTGGAAATAGTTCTACTACAAGACCTGTCAGGAGCCATAATGGGACAAGCTAAAAACTAGCAGGTGATCATCCTGAGATGGCCAGCCTGGGATTATCATCTAGTCTGCAACTGGTTCGTCCTTATTAAGCAAGGCTGTAAGGGATTCATTTTAGGAAAGATTCCTGCTATTAAAAGGCTTTTCCTGTTATTATTAAATACACATAACAGTCATTAAGTAAAAGCACACCCCTTTGGAGCAGATCTATGCAGATCTATGAAAATGTAATGTCTTATAGTGATGCTATATAGACAAATAGATAACTTCTTAAGTCTAATTATGATCCTATAAGAATTTCGAAAATTATAAAATGATTATTTAGCTCTTTTATAGTGGGACTGCTATTAAGTCTTTCTCTGATAATTAAAACTGCAGTGAGAACTATGCCAGTCTCCCAGGTGTCACCAGTTAATTGCTCTTAGATAGTAACCAGACTTTCTCCTAATCAGAGCACATTCCAAAAGGTTGTAAAACAATTATCAAGGGTCATAAAAAGAGAACAAACAATTTGTTACAGGTACAAGGACAGAGGATATGATATTGACTGGGTTTATCTATACAAAACTTCACTAACAACTTACGTATGGTTTTAGACTTTCAGTGAACCTGTAGAGCTGACACTGGTGATGAATGTTTTGCCAGATAATTACTCCTGATGGATATGTTGTAATCATTCTCTGTTGTAAACTTCTATTTCAATTTATGCTTTGAATTCTTGTATGAACTTGTGATAAACTTTGTAACACATGACCATGTATTCTGAAAGATGTATAAGTACTGAGGACAAAGGGAGAAAGGGGGTCTCTTTCCCCCTGTTAGAACCTTTTTTCCCTCTTCTTAGGATCTTTCCCTTTAGCTAGCTTTCATAAGAAAACCTTTTACAACTTAGTAATACACATTATAATCACTTTTCTAAGTGTCCCCCATTCTTCCTGCAACTTCTAACTAGCAGGCTGAAAGTTAGAGCCCAGAAGTTCCCGATGAGATAGTGCAAGGGCTACTTACTTGACCCTTTGTTATTTTAGGAAGAAGGGCTAAGTGCCAGAGACTGTAGTTTCTGGCCTCAGAGGAACACAGAAGGCAGATTAGTTACAGTAGCAGAGCATAGTGACTTAGACATAGGTAAATCAGCTTTAGTAACATAGTAACTTAGATTTAGATAAGTAAATTTATTATTATACAGCAACCTTAAATATCTCGTAAGACAAGTCGTACCCCATATCTTGTAAGACAAAGTCTTATCCTCCACCGATGCTCTCCCCGCTCTGCTGCCTCAAGAAGAACCAACAAGAAAGAAGACCTCCATCGGGGCTGGCCCCCCGACGAAGACCCAGCTATACCACTCCTGGGCATATACCCAAATGATGTTTCACAACTACAAGGACACTTGCTCAGCTACTTTCATAGAAGCTTTGTTCATAATAGAACTGAAACTGGAAACAATCTATATCTACTTCAATTGAAGAATCAGTAAAGAAAGTATGGTTCATTTACATAATGGAATACTATTCAGCTATAAAAAAACAAGGTCATTATAAATTTTTAAGTCAAGTAGCTAGAACTACATAATATCATCCTTAAAGAGGTAATGCAGAAAAAAAGACATACATGGTATGTACTCAATTATAAGTGGATTTTAGCCATAAAATACAGGATAATCATACTACAATTTACAGACCCCAGGAACCCAAATAACAAAAAGGGTCAAAGGGATGCTGCTTGAATCTTTCTCAGAAGGGGATATAAATTAGATATCAGAGGTGGATAGAGGGAGGAACTGGGTGGGAGGGGGATGGGGAAGGGAGAGAAAGGTAGGGGGAATCACATGTAAGGAGAACAGGGGAGAAAATGGAAATCTGTGTGTTGGGCAGAGGGAAGCATCTAGTAGTATGTGCCAGAGACATGTGACAGGGTGTGGAAGGATGGAGTAGAGGTTGGGCAGGGTGTCTATGGGGTGACTATCAAAAACTCCTAACAGTAGGGGATATGGATCCTGATCTGTATCCACCTTCTGTAGCCAGGCAGGACTCCTAGCATAGATATGAGAACACCAACCCACCCAAAATACGTTGACCTAAAATGTGTCCTCCCTACAAGATGTGCAACAAGAAATATAGAGCAGAGACTGGGGGAATGGCAAAGTAATAACTAACCCAATTGAGAACCATCTCATGAGTAAGCACAAATCCCTGACACTATTTATACTACTCTGTTATCTTGTAGACAGGATACTAGTATAACTGTCCTCTGAGAGGCTCCACCTAACAGCTAACTGAAATAGATGCAGAGACCCACAGCCAAACATTAGATGGAGATTGGGGAAGCTTGGGGAAGAGTCGGGGGAAAGATTGACCAAAGTAATGAGGATAGATATTCCATGGGAAGACCAACAGAGTCAACTAAGCTGGACCCTTGGTGCTCACAGAAACTGAACCACCAACCAAAGAGTGAACATAGACTGAACATAGGCCTCCTGTACATATGTAGCAGATGTGCATTTTTTTTGGTCCCCCAACAACTGGAGCAGGGGCTGCCCCTTAATTTGTTGCCTGCCTTTGGATGTCACTCCTTTTATTGGGCCACGTTGTCTGGCCTCAGTGAGGGAGGATGTTACTAGTCCTGCAGTGACTGGAAGGGGAAACACCCAGGAGGGTTACAACTTCTCAAAGGAGAATGAGAGGGAGGAATGAGGAAGAGCTGAGAGAGGGGAGACTTCGAGGAAGAGGGCTGATATTGGGATGTAAAGTGAATAAATTAATTAATTTGATAAAAAGGATCAAACTCTTATCCTGACACTTTTGACATACTTCCTCCTGGAAGGCCACACATTCTGTCCCTTCCCGCAATAGTTCCACCAATTCAGAACTAAGTGTCTAATTTCAATTCAACCACAGTAAAGATAGTGTCTTCAGTCTATAAGCTGCCAAGCTGTAGACTCAGAAATAGTAGGTTTACATGAAAGTTCTGCACCAAAAGACAAAAAATAAATAAATAAAAATAAAACAAAAATAACAAAGACAAGCAGAATTTATCTTATTCATCATTTTTCTTCTATCCTAGACTTTAATTGATTGTATGAAGTCCATGTACAAAAGGAAAAATCATCTTTTCTCCAGAAATGATTATTCTGATGTTATTTATAACTCTTATAGTAACACCTAGAATACTATTTTGCTAAGCATATTGTCCAAGATCCCAAACTTTTCTAAGTTACACAAACCAAGCATAATTTCCCTCTTGTTAAGGATATCAAGTCCAATTATGAGCTTGGAGGAGTACCTGTAACCTATAACCACTTCTTTATTAAAATAGGATAATTCTGAGGTGGGTACAGTGGCACACACCTTTATTCCCAGCATTCAAGAAAGAGTTCAAGGCCAACCTGGTTAAAATAGTGTATTCCAGCACAGCCAAGACTGCAAATGGAAACTCTTATCTTGAACAACAAACAAACAAAGAAGCATAATCCCTAACTATGATCTCATACTTGTCCTTATACACAATAATATGTGTAGCCCTCACCCCTTATCAAGGAAACTTCTCTTTGCAACAATTAGAGACCATTACAAAAAGCTAGGACCAATCAAAATTTAAAGTTGGAGGCTCATTCTCAACAGACACATCTATAAACAATTCCTTCACCTATGACTCAAGGAATATTGCAGTAGTAGGGGGTGGAAAGACTGTAAGAGACAGAGGATCAAAGAGTTATTGTGAAGTTCTGTCCCCTAGTACTGTCAGAAGATATACTCATGTCTCACAAATATGATTCTCTTAATACAGGCTGAACAAGTACAAGTGCAGTAGACAGGTTAAAGTAGACAAAGCCCATGGGCCTCAACTCTATACAAAGAACTACTGTCAGCTGTAGAATGCTGAAAGTGGAAGAAATTATTTTCCCCAGAGAAATCTCACCAAATAGTCCTGAAATCACATACACACGAGTAAGATACAGACTGAGAAGGTTGTGTTTATATACATTAGTAATGTATGTGTATACATAGATATTCATGAAATAACCATTAATGAAAACAGAAGGCAGAAATTTGAAAGAGAGCAAGAAGTGATATGTGGGAGAGTTTGGAAGAAGGAAAGGGAAGAGTGACATGATGTAATTATATTGTAATCTCAAAGAAACAAGCAAAAAGATACCCTGGCAGACAATGGTTCGTAAAAATTAATACATGAAGTGATGTATAAGAAAGACCTACTCTAAAATGAAAAAAATATTTTGTCCTAGTCTTATCAGATTCAGGTATAGACCAATATTTCAACTCCACTCTTCTTTAGTTTTCAGATGTCTCTCAATGTGGAGAAGAACGAAAAATAAAATTGCTTCTAAAGACCACATTTCTGAAACAAACTAGAAAACAATGTTCATATATGTATATAAAGTTCTTAAGAAAGTTCAACCCTATCAACTTACTTCCATTGTTTCCACTTATACTGATTTGCTTCCTTTTATCAAATATCCTCTCTTTACTTTTATAACATTGAGCCTTAATCAGATAACAGCAGATTTCGCTTGAAAGAGCAACAATGTGCATGTAGGCTCCACCTAAAATATTTTTAGAGTTTCCAAATCACAAAAAATTAAAAGTATTGCCATAGTTCAATTCATTGCTACAACAGAATATCTGAGTTTAGGTAATTTCTAAAGGAGCAAGGTTTATTTTGGCCTATGAAAAGACTGGAATGTCAAAATCATAATACTAGCATATGTTCAGTATGTTCCTGCTGCATTGATTTGAGCAGAAGGGCAAGTCAATATGGGAAAAGAACAGGTCAAAGTGTCATTCACTTGGAAATATTTTAATATATGCATGAAAGCTCTATCTCATTGCCTAAACATCATTTCTTATACCTCACTTCCTCTCAGCATCTTTCCATTAAAGAGTAAAAATTTCAATATAAAATTTGATGTGCGAATATATCCAAGGGCTGTAGAAATTGCTTGGTGTTTATGAGTATTTGCTATTCTTACAGAAGGCCTAGGTTAAATTTTTAGAACTCATAGAAGGGTACTAGCATCAGAAACTCCAATTTCTGTGGGTCTTATTTCCTGTTCTGACCTTTATGGTTATCAGGAATATATGTGATATGCACAAATGCAAAATATACATATACATAAAATAAAAATAGATTTAAAAATATATTTTCAATTGACAACAGATACTACAAGTATGGAATATCAAGCACCTAAAAAGCTAAAGAAACATTAAACAAACCTAAGGGTTAACATGACTAACATAAAACATGCAATATGAACTTAATCTAAACAAAGTCAGCCTGAGGACACTGTTACCTTCACAGAAATCCTACCAAAAATTGTTCTGTGAAGCAGTTTACAACCACAACAAAAATTACCAATATCTATATGTCTGAGCTAAAACTTACCAATGACCTCACAGCTTCCTTATGGCAAGGCCAGTCACAGGTCCATCAAGTTCCCATTCATCATCTTGCAAGTACTTAATTAGATGAATTGTTTGTCCTACTGATAACAAGAAGATGCCTATTATCTTGATTTAAACAAATTTAGTTAAGCTTCTCTCTTTCCCATGGTTCCCTGAACTCTGACTTAACCCTAAATTTAAACAAGAACTGGATGGCATAATACGCTCTCCTTAATGATTCTTTCTCAAAGCTGACTGACTACAGTCCAATAAATCTCGGACTCCTACTGCCAATTTTATTTCATAATCATGAAAATCTTATAAATGATTTTATCATGCCATGAATTTATCCCACTGCTTTATAACAGGTTGCTATTTGTCATATAATCTCCTGTCAGTGTAAAAGAACAAACTCACCTTAAAAAAATAAGCAGTTAATTCTGAAACAAATATTAGTAACTATGGTGCAAAATTCAATATGTAAGTTAGACTAATTACCATATAGTCAATACAGCAAGGCAGGGAAACATTTGGGATATGGTTATTTTGCTTTCATTTTATTTTTGTTTATTTGACTTAAGCCCCACTCACTGCCATTCTTCCCAGTCACCCCTTCCAAAAATCCTTTGCCCCCAGCTCTGTTCTGTGATAAGACATTCCCTGGGTATCCTACCAGCCTGGCACATCAAGTCTCTGTAAGTGTAGGCACATCCTTTCCCACTGAGGCTAAACAAGGCAGCCCAGCTAGTAGAACATATCCCATAGATAGGCAACAGCTTTTGGGACAGCCCCTGCTCCAGTTGTTCTGGACCCACATGAAGACCAAGGTACACATCTGCTACATATGTGTAGGGTTATCTTTATCACATCCTTACCTTTAAGGTTAATGGAGTCTAGAGGTAGTGTGTTACATTTCAAAAGTTCTATGGAAAAATGCTAAGATGGAAGTCAGATACAGAGGTAGCTAGAAAGTAAACAGGTTATTGTCATTGTTCTTCATTGATCCATCAGAGATTTGTAGACCCTGTTGATGAACACAGCACATAATTTTGTCACAGGACAAGGGTACTGACCCAGAAGCTTCTTCTCTGTTGGGTACCATTCATGTACCAAGAGTTTCAAGAGTCTGCTATGAGTCATATATGATTTTATCCAGTTTTGATCCCTATGAATCATAAAAATTACTAACAGGACAACAGCACAAAATATTCCTATGGGTGTAGTAGTGGCATTGATATTTTAGATATAATTAACTGGGTTTTTTATTGTACTTAAAGTCCTTTCCACAGGAAAGAATGCATACTAGTCCTATAAATTTTGCCAAGAATTCATAGTTGAACAGTTCACAGGTTCCTGGGGTAAAACTATCATTATCATTTTGTTAGGTAGACATAGAATCAAATTGCTTTCTAAATTCATGTCTTTGTGCCCATAGATTTGTGCAGCTCTTTGACCTCAGCAGAGAAATTTCTTTGTACAGTGAATGTTAATTAACACAGAAATGTACGGGTGTGTGTGTGTGTGTGTGTGTGTGTGTGTGTGTGTGTGTGTAGTCTGAACAAAATTATACACATTACTGAATAATGATGATGCCACAAGACAATAGTTAGTATATCAAAATATCAGTGTAAGATATGGGTTAACTTCTTACAGGGTATTGGTTAGAAAGGCACTAGAAGCACAGAAAATGCCATTGCTATTGTTCTTAGTAGCATATCAGAATTAGATAATACTATGCTTTTGTAAAGATACATACTTTGATTGCTGGGCACAGTCTTGAAACATCAATAAACCTTCCTTGTTAAGTAGGTTTCACAGGTACTAAGAGGGTGATGGGGGAAAAAGGGTCAGTAGTCATTTCTTACTCAGCAGTGGAGCCTGCATGCTACAATACCATTCTGCTAGTCAGGAAACACTCACTGGCACAAATGTGTCATGACTTTATGTACGAGGGTAATGAACTGCTATCCTGATTTTTATTAGATGCCTAGTCCATAGGAAGGAATTTGTGCTTGGTATTATGAACATGCACAAAAACCATGGCTAGAGAAACCATAATCCCCAAAGGAGACACTATCGATGTTGTTTATATAAATGGTCATATTGCCAAACTGCCTTCTAAACATTTGTGCTAACATAGATTTGTGCTGCTTTCAACTTTAATCAGAGAAGCTTTTTATTACAGTGGGTAGTGGTTAATGCAGAGATCATTACTTTTCAAAGTGCTAATAATAAGCTTCTTGAGCGCTCAACCATATGAAACTATTTATATAAACATCTATATAAACATAAGCCACAAACTATGCAAATATATTAAAATATATGTATATATTATTTAAATTTATTTATACATGCATATACATATATGCATATATGTATACATTCACTTGTAAGTGGACATTAGCCATAAAATACAGGATCTCCATGCTACACTCCACAGACCCAAGGAGTCTTGACAGGAAGGAGGTCACAAGGAAGGATGTTTGAGTCTCACTTGGAAGGGGGAATGGAATGGTCATGAGGAGGGAACTGGGTGGGAGAGGGAATCAGGTTGGGGGGGGGAAGTTTGGCCAGTTACTCATGAGAATAAGTGGAAATCTGCAAGTGATTGGAGTAGATACGGGGCATCTCCAGGACAAGACAGACTTGGGATAAGGGAGGAGCCCAAGAATCAATCAATGGGGGTGTCTTAGATGTGACTTACAACACTGGAGATATGGAGCCTAGGGAGCCTGACTACTCTGGTCAGGCAGCAACCTTGGTGGAGCAATAATGACATCAGCTCACCCACAAATCTTTTGATTCCACAGTTATCCTGTCTACAAGAAATGCAGGGATTTGGGATGGACCAGAGACTGAGGGAATGGCCAACCAATAACTAGCTTAACTCGAGACATATCCCGTAGACAAGCACCAGTCCCTGACACTATTAATTATACTCTGTTATGATTGCAAACGGGACTCTAGCATAACTGTCCTCTGAGAACTTCTACCCACCAATTGACACACAGATGCAGACAACCACAGCCAAACAGTGGCTGGGGCTTAGGGAAGGATTTTAGGCCCTGAAGTGAATATGAACTCCACAGGAAGATCGACAGAGTCAACTAACCTGGACCCTTGGGTTCTCAGAGTCTCAACAACCAACCAAGGAAAATAAACAGACTGAACCTAGGCTATACATATAGACATATGTATCAAACTCATACCAGCAAGGCCAAGGAGCATCATGGATTAGAGAGGTAGAGATGAGGAGTAGGGAAGAGGTGCTGTAAATTTCTTGTCTCTGGATATGACATCTCTGTTGCATAAAAGAACTCATAGCATCTGTGTTACCTACACATGACCTGTATAGCATCAAACCATTTAAAATGCCATTATGAAAGTAAGAAAGGACTCCCTTCTAGCAAAGGAAGTATTGACAATTAAAGGCTGATAGAGGAGGGAGAGTAACATTTCTTTATAATTATGACCATTAGTAGAAATAGAAAAATATACATTGAAATAGTTTTTAAACTAGAAGAAAAGTCAAAAGGGGAAAATAAGGAATATTCCATTATAAATTACTGTCATTTGCTGTGAAGTGGCACATTTTTTTTTAAGATCCAATTGGTGAAATATAATTGCCCACTTAAACATACAAAGCCCAGTACCATCCATCCCTTGAAAACATTAATAACAACCTGTATTACACAGAGCAGAATCTTAACATCACCTGCCATCTTGTCCTACCACGGCTTCTCTGCCTCTCTCTCCCTCCACTTCCTTTCTCCCTAGTCTCCTCCTTCCTTCAAACTCTCTTCCGCCCATCCTTCCTTCTCTTTCCTCCAATAACAGGCCTTCGGGATCCTGAACCTGCCCTCACCTGTACTTACAAATTCAATGGGGAGGTTCTGGTGAAGTCACCTGAGTTCTGAGTAGTGACTAGGCAGCTGTCCTTGGGGCAGTGGAATTAGTATCAAAATACAGATAACTTCAGGGCAAACCACAACATTTCCCCTTTGTCCAGTTAAAAAGCTCTTTTCACTTATATATAATTTGAGTACAATTATTACCCATCTAAAATTTATAAAGCATATGATATTCTCAACACCCAGTCCATAACTATATCAGTTAAACAGAACATTTAGTTATCCATTCCAGCTTAAGAAACATAATCATATTATATCTTGGCCAACTTGTATACTATCTGATGTAACCATCCAATTAAATATGTATATTTAGAGTTAAACAGCCTGATAGGCTATGAGACTATACTGTCTTCAACCCCTCCAGAAATCTGGGAACGACCAAATATCTATACACATAGGGAAGCCTAACATGACTTCCAGAACTGAGAGGTTGTAGAGACAAATCTCCACTAGCGCAGTCCCTGTTAGCAACATTTGTGCAAGTCTTCAGCCTTCTGGGCCAAAAAATCAACTGGACAGACTCTTGAAATGCAGATTTTGAAGGGCTGATCACCCTGTCTTGGCAGAGTTTATCAGTCAACTTTTCTGCATAATTTGTCCTTTTCTGGACAGTATTAGTCTGCAGCTGAAACAGGCAGTTTTGTCCAGTGGCTGCCTAGCCACAAGGTATTGCCTCACCTGGAGGTAGGGAGGTTCAAATCCTTCGTTAAATCCACCAAATGGGAACTGTTAGGAGCAGATATGTCTCAACAAAAGATAAATAACCTTAAATCTCAAATTTTGTGGATTTCTGACGTTTTTGAAAACCATCTACATATATAAGACAATCTCTACTGTTGTCTTTATATCTTAATAATATCTTGAAAGCACTCTCACAACGTCAGTAATATGTTTGCTATTTGGCCCTTAACTCACATGTGTAATCAACTCAGAAGTTTGTAATGACATCAATAGAAGGACTGGCTCTAAACTGTGTACTTTTAATCTCTTTTAACAAATAAATTCTATATCAAAACAAAGATATGATTTTAGTTTAGTTGACAAATAAGATTACAACTGTATAACTCAATCTACCTAATTCCTCCCTGTTAAATTACAACCAATTTTAAGTACCTAATAAAAACAACTTTAGAATAACCACTTTCAGCCCCCCAAAGTCCAGGGAATTGGGGCGACGACTCCTCCATAACTTCGTCAAGCTGTACATGGGCATTGAGATATCCTTAGGGGTAGGGGGTAGGAATAATGAAGCAAATGCTATAGCAGGATGTGTCCTGATTGGACCCAGCTGAAAGTCCTTGAGACCAGGATTCCAAGTAGGCATACTCTGTAAAATACAACTCTCAAGACAAAAGTTTAGAATCGAGATATCTTTTTGTTTGATTCTCCTGAATAAATTTTTTCAGGCAGTGTACTCTATCAAATCTGATCAGTATGACTCTCTGGAGGTTTCAGAGCCTAATCACACTTTTTAAAAACACAAAGACAAAATCTTTCTCCCAAAATACTGTGTTCTAGTCTGAAACCAGAAAAGTTTAGGTATCTTGTACTCTCCCAGAGTAATAATATAACCATAAAACTCAAAGTTGCACCCATCATGAAGACTAAACAATTTTTTAAAAAGGAAGTAAGCTAAACAATGAGCCTGATAGGCTTTTGTATTCTATGATATCAGGAAATTAACCCAAAATTCCCGTGGAGCCATGTTAAGAGAATTCGAGCTTCCTGTTGTGGTAAATATCAAAAGTAACCACAAACCCTCGCTAGCCAGCATCAACGAGCCATATGGCCTTTAGCAGGGTAATTAATAAAACAAACCAAATACCTTTTATCAATTCCAGTATCATTAAGCAACACATCAAACCAGGACTTTAGCCCAAAATATCTCAATCTGTTAACCTCTCTACCCGGAGCCATGAATTTTTATTTAACCTTAATAACTTTTATAATATATGCCTGCATTCACTCTCCCTGGTGTTATAGACATTTCATCACAACTCTCTACTTGGAGTTAGTGACTAATTTTTCCCTAAATTTGAACTGTAGATGAAAATCCCACCTGATTCCAGGCAACTCTTTTACTCTTCTTCTAAAACAAACCAATCACCTTTTAATAAAGATCTGTAATTAAGAAGCAGCTTCTAACTAGGATTTCAAACCCAAAATTCCAGTGGAGCCCACTTTAAAAATTATATGAGTATCCTGAAAGACTTTCTAAACAACTTTCTTTAAAAAGCAGCTTTTAATCTCTAACTCTCACACAGCAGGAGACCTACAGCCTGCCAGTCCAAGAGGCTTCCCCATTTCTTTGTTTGAATTCCCGCAGGTAAGATATCACATGACTTAACATGGCGCTGGCCTCCTCTTACTTAGAAAATAAAAACTTTCTCTCAACTCTCAGGATTACTAGTGGATTCTTGCCCATCACCTTGGCTCACCATCTGTTGTTGTAAAAGTATAAAAATAAATAGATTATGACTTGAGCATTTCCAGTGCTGTTCTTGTTGTATGAAAATTAGTGTGATGTACTGGGACATCCCTCTTATCTTGATTACTTCTTTTGCTATGATGAAATAAAAAGAATATGGCAGAAAAAAAAATAGTATGTGGTCTTTTTTCCACTTGGTCCGATTGACCAGTGCTTCCCAAGATATCTGCTAGATATCCCATCCGCACACTTTCCTACATTCAAAACCTCACATAAAAGAACAAACAACACAATAATCTTAGATCCAATTGGTAAGATATAATTGCTCACTTAAACATACAAAGCCCGGTACCATCCATCCCTTGAGAACATTAATAACAACCTATAAATACACAGAGCAGAATCTTAACATCACCTGCCATCTTGTCCTGCCAGGGCTTCTCTGCCCCCGCAATGTTGTTTTATAAACTCACTTGTAAAATCATATTACAAACTCAGCAGAAGCCACTAAAAGAATTTTAAGGGAAGCATAATATTTATGCTGTAAAAAAGAGAATATTTTAATTAAGTTGAAGAATTAAAACCACAGAAGACAACGTAAAAGGACTCAAAATTGGACAAGATTAATAAAGACGGGAAAAAAATAAAATAAAATATACTTTCATGCAAGTTAATTTTAAAAAGTGTACAAGAGAAAACAACAGATATAAGTAATTAAAACTAGTTGTAATATGGTAACTATCAACTCCACTATAATAAAAAATAATATATTAATTATGATTGGTCTAAAGAGACTAACAGATACTACCATATTGAATTCTAAAAGATAAGGCCCAATTACTTGTTGTCTATAAAAAGGGATAATGACAAATTATTTAATATTCTAATGAATAAGGATAGATCAAATGAGTTCAAATTAAAACATCTGACTCACAAACTCACAAACCTTTTAAATAAGAATCAGTTTGTAATTCAAGCAAGAGCAAGAAGAAAACAAAATGGATTTATGAAAAGCCTGAACATTGTTGAATGGCATTATTCATCCATTTTATTCACAGATTACCTAAAAAAAGATGATTTTTATCATTCAATCCTGAAAATTTTGAGTATCTAAGCCCTACACTGAATATATTTACAAAGAAAATTAATTTATATCCACTTACCAGTGAGGACATATGTGTGAGGTTTTTTGTTTGTTTGTTTGCTTGTTGTTGTTTTTGTTTTGTGTGACTGGGTTACCTCACTAAGGAAGATATCTTCTAGTTTCATGCATTTGCCTAAGAATTTCATGAGGCCATTGTTTTTGATAGATGAGTAGTACTCCATTATGTAGATGTACCACATTTTCTGTATCCATACTTCTGTTGAAGGATACCTGGGTTCTTTCCAGCTTCTGACTATATAAATAAGGCTGCTATGAATATATGGAGTATGTCCCCTTGTTGTATGTTGGAGCATCTTTTGGGTCTATTCCCAGCAGAGGAATAGCTGGGTTCTAAAATAGTACTATGTACAATTTTCTGAGAATCCTCCAGACTGATTTCTAGAATGTGTGTACCAGCTTGCAGTCCCACCAACAATGGAGAAGTGTACCTCTTTCTCCACATCCTCACCAGCATCTGCTGTCACCTGAGTTTTTGATTTTAGCCATTCTGACTGGTGTAAGGTGGAGTCTCAGGATTCTTTTGATTTGCATTTCACTGATGGTTAAGGATGTTGAGAGCATTTCTTTAGGTGCTTTTTCTCCATTCAATATTCCTCATTGGAGAATTCTTTGTTTAGATCTGTACCCCATTTTTAATAGGATTATTTGGTTGCCTGCAGTCTAACTTCTTAATTTCTTATATATATATATATATATATATATATATATATATATATATATATATCCTCTATAAGATGTAAGATTGGTAAAGATCTTTTCCTAATCTGTTGGTCGTGGTTTTGTCCTATTGACTGTGTCCTTTGCCTTACAGAAGCTTTGTAGTTTTATGAGGTCCCATTTGTTGATTCTTAATTTTAGAGCATAAGCCGTTAGTATTCTCTTCAGGAAAATTTTCCCTGTGCCCATGTATTCGAGGCACTTACCCAATTTCTCTTCTATTAGTTTCTGTGCATCTGGTATTATGTGGAGGTACTTGATCCACATGGACTTGAGCTCTGTACAAGGAGATAAGAATGGATCAACTTGCGTTCTTCTACATGCTGACAGCCAGTTGAACCAGCACTATTTCTTGAAAATGCTATCTTTTTTCCACTGAATAGTTTTAGCTACTTTGTCAAAGATAAAGTGACCATAGGTGTGTAGATTCATTTCTGGGTCTTCAATTCTATTCCAGTGATCTACCTGTCTGTCACTATACCCTACAGTTTTTATCACTATTGCTGTGTAATACCGCTTTTGAGGTCAGGGATGGTGATTCCAGAAATTTTTTTATTGTTGAGGATATCTTTTTGCTATCCTGGTTTTTGTTATCTCAAATGAATTTGCAAATTGCTATTTCTTTTTTTTTTTTTTTTTTTTTTTTTTTTTTGAGCTGGGGACCGAACCTAGGGGCCTTGCGCTTTGCTAGGCAAGCGCCTACCACTGAGCCAAATCCCCAACCCCTGCAAATTGCTATTTCTAACTCAATGAAGGATTGAATTGGAATTTTGGTGGCTATTACATTGAATCTGTACATTGCTTTGGGCAAGATCGCCATTTTTACAACATTAAACCTGCCTATCCATGAACATGGGAGCTCTTTCCATCTTCTGAGATCTTCCATTTTGTTCTTCAGAGACTCGAAGTTCTTGTCATACTGATTTTTCCCTTGCTTGTCTAGAGTCACACCAATTTATTTTATGTTATTTGTGACTACTGTGAATGGTGTCATTACCTGAATTTCTTTCTCAGCCTGTTTATACTTTGAGTAGAGGAAGGTTACTCTTTTGTTTGAGTTAATTTTATATCTACCCACTTGGCTGAAGTTGTTTATCATGTTTAAGAGTTCTCTGGTGGAGTTTTTGTGGTCACTAATTATACTATCATATCATCTGCAAATAGTGATATTTTGACTTCTTTTTCATTTTTTATCCATTTGATGTCCTTTTGTTGTCTAATTTATCTGGATATGACTTCAAGTACTATATTGAATAAGTAGGGAGAGATTGGGGAGCCTTGTTTAGTCCCTGATTTTAGTGGAATGCTTCCAGTTTCTCTCCATTTAGTTTGATGTTAGTTACTGCCTTGCTGTCGGAATACCCAAGATAAAATTTACAGACCACATGAAGAAAAAGAAGAAAGACAAAAATATTGATGCTTCAGGACTTCTTAGAAGGGGAAACAAAATACTCACAGGAGGAAATATGGAGACAAAGTGTGGAGCAGAGACTGAAGGAAAAGCTATCCAGCAACTATCACATATGGGGATCCTTCCCAAGTGCATTCACCAAACCCAGTCCCTACTGGGGATGCCAACATATGCATGCTGTCAGAAGCTGTCTCCTGAGAGGCTCTGCCAAAGCCTGACAAATACAGAGGCCAATGCTTGCGGCCAACCATTGGACTGAGAATGGGGTCCTCAATGGAGGAATTAGAGAAAGGACTGAGGTAGCTGAGGGTGTTCACAACCCCATAGGAAGAACAACAATATCAACCATCCAGACACCCCACAGCTCCCAGGGACTAAACCCACCAAACAAAGAATACACATGGAGCGGCTCATGGCTCCAGCTGCATGTGTAGCAGATGATGGGCCCTCTTGGGCATCAACAGGAAGAGAAGCACTTGGTCCTGTGAAGGCTCAATGCCCAGTGTAAGGGAATGCCAGGTCAGGGAGCCAGGAAGGAGTGGGTGAGTGGATGGGGAAGCACCCTCATGGAGGCAGGCAGTGGGGAGATGGAATGGGGTTTTCCAGTTGGGAAACTGGGAAAGGGGATAACTTTTGAAATATAAATAAAGAAAATATCCAATAAAAAACAATAATCTGTAATGCATGGAAGGTCTATGTATCCCAACTGGCCAACAATTCAAAAAAGGTAACCCCTTCCTGGTACTCAGGTTTTTATGTGCTAGCATAAGGTATTAGCTCAGGTTTTGTATTCCTGTTGTAAAATTGCTCCATTAAACTTCTAAAAGGCTTGCAGGCAGAGATTAAGACACCCTTTAAGAATAACACATTATAGTTGTGGACTGTATTTTATCATTACCTACTCTGATCTAAACCTCTTTCCGTCTTTAGAGATTTTATCAATAGGCCATATTAATAAAAGTATCTGTCTACATGATGTCTACCTTCTGATAATGGAAGTAAATTATATTATGTGAAGGACAGATTGTAATAGAGCAGTTCATGCTAGGAAGAGTAATTATAGAACCAGAAATTTCTGATGGAATTCTAAAGACAGCTTTTAAAGGGGGTTTCAGTGAGAAATTGTTGTTTAAGGGGACACATGGAACATTGTACTTTCACTAGTAGAGGTAGGTAAAGTGGTCAGTCTTAAAGGCTAACTGGTAGAGACCACAACTTCCAGGTATTAATCACACAGGAATCAGCACTGGAATGAAAAACAGTGACATTTCAACATTTTAATTGCATTAGAGGTATAATTATTTACCATTCCATATTGGAATCTAAGAAGGCCATAAGCTGAAATATATAATTAAAAGTATTTAATAGTTTCAAAAGATCATATTTATCCAGAATGTATTGTTCTATTCATATCACATATCAAAAAATAAAAAATAATTTATACTTTAATTAGAAAGTTTCAGAATTTTGCCTATGCAAAGATTGATTAAGAATAATTTTCAAGGTTTTTGCTTTGTTTTATTTTACTTTATTTTCTATGTATATTTAAATATAAAATGAATATAAGACTGAAAGTTTCTCACATTTTTCTTTCAGTATTTCCTACTTTGTGTGATTGATATTTGTCATTGAAAACAACATTGTTTATAAATGTCATCTGGTATTTCAATTTTAATTTCATATTTCATCATTTTAAAATAAAAATTCAATGACTTTAAAGTCAAATAACAACAAATTCATTATTCATTCATTCATGAGTATTTATTAAATACCCACATTGTTCTAAATATTCTGTGATGTACAATGGCTTAACAATACATCAGCCCATTTGTTCATCTAACTACCTTCTAGAGAGCTAATATCTTAAATGCTATACAACATATTTGAATGATTCCTTATCTCCTGTGACATCAAGTTACTTATGAACATCATATACTGATGAAAATAAAATCTGGGCCAAGTTTATAACCCAATTTTGCATTTGACTTTCAGGATAACTTCAGGAAATGGCATTGTTCTTGTTACAGGAATTATGTACTATATTTGAGTGATAAATGTTACTGAAAGCAAATTGGAAAACGACCAAAACCAGCTACTGAGTCCAATCTTGCTTGTTTAATTGTTAAGAATTTAATGGGCAGCCATTGATTTCTGTGTCTCCTTCTTCCATCAGACAGATACCAACGTTTTTATGAGAATTAGAACAGCTAAGATACTTAGAGTTAGTATTTGGGAAATGAAATTATCTATATAAATCTTAACACAAAAATGTATATGTTGATTTTGGACCTTAAATCATAATGAAAAGCATTTTAAGACTTTTTCAGAGTAACCTATCCATCTCATCATAACTATACAGAAAGTTAATATTTCAAAATAATGATATAGTCATTGGTGACACATTTCTACAATCCCGGTTTTGAGAAGAATAATAGCACATTATCAAAATTCCATAATGAGAACAATAGTACTAAATTATCTTTCTATAGCAAATTGTATTCATATCTTTCCTCTACCTGTCTCTCTTCTTTTCTTCTGTATTATATGTTTTCTTTGTTTGCTAATATATAAATATAACAGTATCTGAATATCCTGCAGTAAATCATAGAATTTTACTCTCATATATGAGACTACTTTTCCAATTGCTAGATGGACTACTCAATCTGTGAGACACAGATAATATTTCTGTGTGACAAAAATATTTTCATCTATATGTCTGCACCTCTTTGTACTTATCTAAAGAAGATATTACATCTCTTCTATCTCCTAAGATATATGGAATCTGTAATAGCTCACTATCAATATTTGCTAACAAATCAATTATTCTTCCCAGCACAAATACAAAGCTTTACTTAATATTCACTGCTTACACAAATTTTTGAAATACTCCCAAGTTAGCATTCTTTCTTTCAATGAAAATGTCCATTTAGAAATTCTGAAAGTTACTTCCATGCTTCTCTTAAGACATGTCAGCATTTCTCTATGACCTTAAACTTCAAATTTCTAAGAATAGAATTCAAGAATATTCTTTTTATCTCAACTTAAAACTTTCTCACAGGTTATGAAATTCAGGCTTTATCTTAACTTATGGATAGTCCTGATTGGGTGTTTTGTATATTAGAAATTTCACTAGTATGGAGAAGACTGGTAGACATCTATCATGCTCCTGGAGTACATAGAATTCTAATGCTTTATTTTTTAAGCTCACTGTGCTACATTTAATTGCTCTTAGGGGTTGATATTTATATTGTATATCCTGATTACTGTTTCCCCTCCCTCTACTCCTCCCAGTTTCTTTCCACCTCCACTACTATCTGGATCTATTCCCTTTCTATCTCCTGTTAGAAAACAAACAGACTTCTAAAGGATAATAATAAAATAAAATAATAAAATAAAACAAACCCATAGCTCCTTGCACCCAAGCCCTTTGGGGAAGAGAGCTGAACACCCAGAAGTGTGGACAATACTGAGACTGCAGGACAGACTGCCCCTTCTGCCCACCTCTGCCCACATCCTTGACCCAAGAGGAAACTACATTGTGCCTACGGATACAGGAATATAGGAGCAGTCAGCAGCAGGAACCTGCTGGTTCTGGCCTCTGCCTGGAATTGAACTGAATTGGTCAAACAGCTCCCTGCACCTAAACCCTATGAAGAAGAGAGCTAAATACCCAGAAGTGCTGACAATCCTGAGACCTCAGAACAGACCGCCCCTTCTGCTCACCTCTGCCCATATCCCTGACTCAAGAGGAAAATGCATAGTGCCTCTGGATACAGGAATATAGGAAGAGTCAGCAGCAGGGACCTGCTGGTTCTGGCCTGTGCCTGGAACTGAATTGAACTGGCCTCTCAGCTCCCTGCACAGAAATCCTGTTGGAGAGAGAACTGGACACTCAGAAGTGCGAACACTCCTAAGAACTTAGAGGAGACCATTCTCTGCCCATATACCCGACCCAAGAGGAAATCACCTAGTGCCATCTCTGCCCCCTGGGCATAGGGACTTTGGAGCAGTCAGGTGTAGAGCCCTTCACATTTCTGCCTTTGCTAAGAGCTGAAATCCAGTCACCTGGAGCGCCTACACACCTCAGAGCAGATCTCTCTGTTCCCAGATCTGGCTGAAAGAAAAAAGGTCTACAGAAGTACTGACACACAGGCCTAAAAAGAGGGTAAAGCCACTCTCAGAGACAGCAAGACAAGCTAACACCAGAGAAAACCTGATGGTGAAAGGCAAGCACAAGAACCTAAGCAACAAATACTATTTGGCATTATCAGAGCCCCGTTCTCCCACCAAAACAAACACTGGATATACAAACACCAAAAAAGCAAGATTTAGATGTAAAATCACATTTTGTGATGATGATGGAGGATTTAAGAAGGACATAAATGACTCCCTTAAAGAAATACAGGAAAACACAAGCAAACAAGTGAAGCTCTTAAAGAGGAAACAAACAAACAAACAAAATCCCTTAAAAAAATTATAGGAAAACACAACCAAACATGTGCAAGAATTAAACAAAACCATCCAGGATTTTAAAATGGAAATAGAAACAACAAAGAAAGCACAAAGAGCAATGAATAGCCTAGTAAGATCACCAGTGGAAGGGGAAGCCCTTGGTCCTGCCAAGACTGAACCCCCAGTGAATGCGATTGTTGGGGGGAGGGCGGTAATGGGGGGAGGGTGGGGAGGGGAACACCATATAGAAGGGAAGGGAGAGGGTTAGGGGGATGTTGGCCCTGAAACCGGGAAAGGGAATAACAATCGAAATGTAAATAAGAAATACTCAAGTTAATAAAGAAAAAAAAAAGCCCTTTAAGGCAAGTTTTCTTTCTAAATAAAAAAAAAATAAATAAAAAATAAAAAAAAGAAAGCACAGAGGGAGACAACCCTGGAGATAGAAAACTTAGGGAAGAGATCAGGACTAATAGAGGCAAGCATCACAAACAGAATACAAGAGATAGAAGAGAGAATCTCAGGGGAAGAAGATACCATAGAAAATATCAACGCAACCATCAAAGATAATGCAAAACACAAAAACCTCCTATCCCAAAACATACAGGAAATGCAAGACACAATAAGAAGATCAAACCTAAGGATAATAGATATAGAAGAGATTGAAGACTCACAATTTAAAGGGCAAATAAAATTCCCAACAAAATTATAGAAGAAAACTTCCCTAACCTAAAGAAAGAGATGCTCATAAAAATACAAGAAGCCTACAGAACACCAAATCAATTGAAACAGAAAAGAAATTCCTCCTGCCACATAATAGTCAAAACACCAAATGCACAAAATGAAGAAAGAATATTAGGAGCAGTAAGGGGGAAAGGTCAAGTAACATATGAAAACAGACCTATCAGAATTACATCAGATTTCTCACCAGAGACTATGAAAGCCAGAAGATCCTGGACAGATGTCATACAGACCCTAAGAGAACACAAATGCCAGCCCAGGTTACTGTATCCTGCAAATCTCTCAACTAACATAGATGGAGAAACCAAGATATTCCATGACAAAATCAAATTTACAAAATATCTTTCTATAAATCCAGCCCTCCAAAGGATAACAGATGAAAAACTGCAACACACATAGGGAAACTACATGGTGGAAAAAGCAAGAAAGTAATCTCTTTGCAACTAAACGAAAAGAAGAGAGACAAACCAACATAATTCCACCTCTAACAACAAAAATGACAGGAAACAACAATCATTATTCCTTAATATCTCTCAACATCAAGAGACTCAATTCCCCAATAAAAAGACATAAGCAAATAGACTGGATACATAAAGAAGACCCAGCATTTTGCTGCATACAGAAAACATACTTCAGAGAAAAAGACAGACACTACCTCAGAGTAAAAGGCTGGAAAACAACTTTCCAAGCAAATGGTACAAAGATACTAGCTGGCACAGCCATTCTAATATCAAATAAAATCTACTTTCAACAAAAGTCATCAAAAAAGATAAAGAAGAATACTTCATATACATCAAAGGAAAAAAAATTCACCAAGATAAACTCTCAATCCTAAATACATATGCTTCAAATGAAAGGGCCCTTACATTTATAAAAGAAACCTTACTAAAGCTCAAATCACAGAAAGCACCTCACACAATAATAATAGGAGATTTCAACACCATATTCTCATCAATGGACAGATCATGGAAACATAAATTAAACAGAGATATAGAGAAACTAACAGAACCAAATGGACTTAACAGATATTTACAGAACATTCTGTCCTAAAACAAAAGGATATACCTTCTTCTCAGTACCTCATGGTACCTTCTCCAAAACTGACCATTTAATTGGTCTCAAAATCAGGTCTCAAAAGATATAGGACCTTCTAAATAATCCCATGCATCCTATCAGGTCATCATAGACTAAGGCTGGTGTTCAATAACAACATTAAAAACACAAAGCCCACAAAAAATGGAAGTTGAGCAATGCTCTACTCAATGATAACTGGGTCAAGAAAGAAAGAAAGAAATTAAAGACTTCTTAGAATTTAATGAAAATGAAGGCACAACACACCCAAACTTATGGGACACAATGAAAGCAGTGCTAAGAGGTAAACTCATAGCTCTGAGTGCTTGCAAAAAGAAACAGGAGAGAGCATATATCGGCAGCTTAATAACACACCTAAAAGTTCTAGAACAAAAAGAAACAAATTCACGCAAGAGGAGTAGAAGGCCGGAAATAATCAAATTCAGAGCTGAAATCAACCAAGTTGAATCAAAAATAATTATAAAAAGAATCAACAAAACCAAGAGCTGGTTCTCGGAGAAAAGTCAACAAGATAGATAAACCCTTAGCCAGACTAACAAGAGGGCATAGAGAGTGTGTCCAAATTAACAAAATCAGAAATGAAAAGGGAGACATAACTACAGAATCAGAGGAAATTCAAAAAATCATCAGATCCTACTACAAAAGACTATATTCAACAAATTGAAAATCTGGAGGAAATGGACAATTTCCTAGACAGATACCAGGTACCGAAGTTAAATCAGGAACAGATAAACCATCTAAACCATCCCATAACTCCGAAATAAATAGAAGCAGTTATTAAAAGTACCCCAACCAAAAAGAGCACAGAACCAGAAGGGTTGAGTGCAGAATTCTATCTGACCTTCATAGAAGACCTTATACCAATTCTGTCAAAACTATTCCACAAAATAGAAACAGAAGGAGCACTACCAACTTCCTTCTATGAAGCCACAATTACTCTTTTATCTAAACAACACAAAGATCCAACAAAGAAAGAGAAATTCAGACCAGTTTTCCTTATGGATATCGATGTAAAAATATGCAATAAAATTCTTACAAACTAAATCTAAGAACACATCAAAATAATCATCCATCATGATCAAGTAGGCTTCATAGCACAGAAGCAGGAATGATTCAATATACAGAAACCCAACAGTGAAATCCACTATATAAACAAACTCAAAGACAAAAACCACATTATCATTTCATTAGATAGTGAGAAAGCATTTGCCAATATTCAACACCCTTTCATGATAAAAGTCCTGGAAAGATCAGGAATTCAAGGCCCATACCAAAACATAGTAAAAGCAATATAGAGCAAACCAGTAGCTAAAATAACACTAAATGGAGAGAAACTTGAAGTGATCCCATTGAACTCAGGGACTTAGTCAAGGCTGCCCACTCTCTACCTACTTATTCAATACAGTACTCAAAGTCCTAGCCAGAGAAATCAGACAATGAAATGAGGTCAAAGTGATATAAATTGGAAAGGAAGAAGTGAAAATATCACTATTTGCAGATGATATGATAGTATACTTCAGTGACCCCAAAAGTTCCACCAGAGAACTACTAAACCTGATAAACATCTTCAGCAAAGTGGCTGGGTATAAAATTAACTCAAATAAATCAGTAGCCTTCCTCTACTCAAAGTATAAACAGGCTGAAAAAGAAATTTAAAAATGACATCTTTCACAATAGTCCCAAATAATATAAAATACCTCTGTGTGACTTTAACCAAGCAAGTGAAAGATAAGTATGACAAGAACTTCAAGTCTCTGAAGAAAGAAATTGAAGAAGATCTCAGAAGATTGAAAGGTCTCCCGTGTTCATAGATTGGCAGATTAATATTGTAAAAATGGCCATTTTGTCAAAAGCAATGTACAGATTCAATGCAATCCCCATCAAAATTCTAACTCAATTCTTCATAGAGTTAGAAACATCAATTTACAAATTCATTTGGAATAACAAAAAACACAGGATAGTGAAAACTATACTCAACAATAAAAGAACTTATGGGAAAATCACCATCCCTGACCTCAAACAGTTTTACAGAGCAATAGTGATAAAAAACTGTATGGTATTGGTACAAAGACAGGCAGGTAAATCAGTGGAATAAAATTGACAACCCAGAAATGAACCCACACACCTATGGTCACTTGATCTTTGACAAGTAGCTAAAACCATTCAGTGGAAAAAAGATAGCATTTTCAACAAATGACGCTAGTTCAACTGGAGGTCAACATGTAGAAGAGCGCAAAGATTAAGTAAATCAAGGACCTCCACATCATACCAGATACAGTCAAACAAATAGAAGAAAAAGTGGGGAAGAGTCTCGATCACATGTGCAGTGGGAAAAATTTCCTGAACAAAACACCAATGGCTTATGCTATAAGATCAAGAATCAAAAAATGGAACCTCATAAAACTGCAAAATTTCTGTAAGGCAAAAGACACTGTCATTAGGACAAAACGGCAACCATCAGATTGGGGAAAGATCTTTACCAATCCTACTTCTGATAGAGGGCTAATATCCAAAATATACAAAGAACTCAAGAAGTTAGACCCTAGAGAGCCAAATAACCCTATTGAAAAATGGGGATACAGAGCTAAACAAAGAATTCTCAGCAGAGGAATATCAAATGGCTCAGAAGTACCTAAAGAAATGTTTTTGTATCCTTAGTTAACAGGAAAGTACAAATCAAACAAACCCTGAGATTCCATCTCACACCAGTCAGAATGGCTAAGATCAAGAACTCAGGTGACAGCAGATGCTGGTGAGGATGTGAAGAATGAGGAATGCTTCTCCATTGTTGGTGGGATTGCAGACTGGTACAATGACTCTGGAAATCAGTCTGGAGTTTCCTCAGAAAATTGGACATTGAACTACCTGAGGATCCAGCTATACCTCTCTTGGGCATATACCTACAAGATGCCCCAACATATAAAAAAGACACGTGCTCCACTATGTTCATAGCAGCCTTTTTATAATAGCCAGAAGCTGAAATAATCTAGATGCTCCCTCCCACAGAGGAATGGTAACGGAAAATGTGCTACATCTACACAATGGAGTACTTCTCAGCTATCAAAATCAATGACTTCATGAAATTCATAGAAAAATGGATTGAACTAGGAAATATCATCCTGAATGAGGCAACCCAATCACAGAAAAATACATGGTATGCACTCACTGATAAGTCGATATTAAGCCAAAACTTGAATTACCCAAGATACAACCCACATGCCACATGAAGCTTAGGAAGGGGGATGACCAAAGTGCAGATGCTTCACTCCTTCTTAAAAGGGGGGGGGGCAAAAATATTCATAGGCGGGGTTATTCAGGCAAAGTTTGGAACAGAGACTGAAGGAACGGCCAACAGAGCCTGCCCCACATGTGACCCATAAATATACAGCCACCAAAATTAGATAAGATTGTTGAAGCTAAGGAGTGCATTCCAACTAGAATGGAATATAGGTGTCTCCTGAGAGACACAGCCCGAGCAGGTCAAATATAGAGGCAAATACTAGCAGCAAATCACTGAAGTGAGAACAGGACCCTTGTGGGAGGAATTAGAGAAAGGGTTGAAAAAGCTGAAGGTGTTTACAACCCCATAAGAGCAACAATGCCAATCAACCAGGGCTCACAGTGACTAAACCACTACACAAAGACTATACATGGATTGACACATGGCTCCAACTGCATATGTAGGAGAGGATGGCCTTGTTGGTCACCAACGGAAGGTGAAGCCCCTAGTCCTGCCAAGGTTGAACTCCCTGTGTCAGGGAATGTCAGGGGGACGGGTAGGGGAAGTTTCCTTATAGAAAATGGAAGGGCAATGGGATAAAGGCTTATGTCCAGGAAACCGGGAAAGGTAATAACATTTGAAATGTAAATAAAAAGATAATAAAACAAAATCCAACACATCAGAATAGGACAAAATGAGCAAAAGGAAAAGAGCTCAAGAGACCCACTCATCACTTAAGTAATTGAGATGAGAAAATAAGCATTCATGAGTAGGGATGTAGCTCAGTTGATGGAAAGCTTACCCAACATGCATGAAACCTGGGTTCTATCCCCCCAGTACCACAGAAACTAGGTATAGTGGCTCACGCCTGTCATCCTAAGCACTTGGGAGGTGAAGGCGGGAGAATCAGAAGTTCAAGGTCATCCTTAATTACCTAGTGAGTTTGAGGCCAGTCTGATATTTAAAATGCTGTCTCAAATAGAAATGTCTCTGTTGGTAGTTATATAGGTCCTAGCCAAGCCTGTCATTTTCATTTGGAACATACAATGATGATGCATTTATGATGTATTCTCAGTAAGGTTCACAATCTGTAACTCAGGTCAACACAAATCTCTTGATCTTTAAAAGGTATTTGAAGTAATTTAAGTAGGCATTCAAAATTATGAATTAGATGTTTTTAAATTTCTGCATAGTAATTTTGCACTGTAAAATATGTCCTTTTTCCCATTTCCTTCTGCCATTCTGATATGCTTATTAAAATATTTTTGTAAACAAAAAAAAGAGACCCACTCATTCACAAACTCAGGAATCCCATAAAAATACTAACCTGGAAGCCATAATATATATGCAAACATAAATATTTTTCCTTTGGTGGTAAAAAGAGAGAAACAAAAATAAATACATAATATAAAAATAAGATAAACTCTAATAAAAATTAATCTGGTATGCTATTATGACACAAGGAACTTCCAAAGATGCCACTGGGTTCATTTTACTGGGACCATATACAGGTGGGGATACAGGCTACCTTTAAGAGTAGTTTATTTCCCCAGTGAGACTCTTTGGAGAAAACGAAAATTTTATTTGCAAGCTCTTATCAATTGGAAATAATTTCTAGGTTAGGGATAGGGGTATGTTTACATTTCTCCTCTCAGTTGTAGAATGCCATCTGGTGCATACCCATGCAGGCTCTGTGTATTCTGCCTCAGTTTCTGTGAATATATAGATATAGATGATATAGATATAGATGATATAGATATAGATGATATAGATATAGATATAGATTATATAGATATAGATATAGATTAGATATAGATATAGATATAGATATAGATATAGATATATAGATAACCTGGTGATTTATAGGGCTTTTGGTTTTGTGTTTTTATTGCTGGTTTTGTTTTTTTTGTTTTTTGTTTTTTTGTTTTTTTTGTTTTTGTTCTGTTTTTGTTTTTGTTTTTGTTTTTGTTTTGTTTTGTTTTGTTTTTTTGGTGTCTTCTATCCCCTCTGGTTCTTTAAACCTTACCACCTCTTTTCTGCAGTGTTCTTTGAGCCTGGAGCATGGGGTGGGGGGAGCAATTTAATGGAGACATCCCAATTATGGCTGAGTGTTCCAAGCTCTCTCACTCTTTAAATTGTCTGGTTGTAGTTGTAGTTCTGTGTATTTGTTGCCATCTGCAACCAGAGTAAGTTTCTCTGATAATGGCTGAGCAAGGCATTGACTGAAGAGTATAGCAGAATGTAAATAGGAATCATTTTTCCCTTTTTTATTGGATAATTTTTATTTATAATTCAAATGTTATTCCCTTTCACAGTTTTCTGGACATAAGCCCCCTATATCATTCACCTCCCCTTCTTCTATTTTTTGCTATGTTCTTTCAGTATTTGAGTTTACCCCAGGAATCTGAGCTATCTAATCTCAGGTTCTTAGTTATCCAAGCATTGTATTGTATAGGTTCCCTCTCATGGAGAGAGCCTTAAGTCAAATCAGATATTGATCACTTTCTCCCACAAACTTTATGGCACCATTGCACTAGCAGATTTTGTAGACAGGCCATGGTTGTAGATCATATGGTTTATGGATTGCTTGTTGCTTATGTAAATCTTTTGGTAACATGCAGGATACATTCCTGAACCAAAGACTCTAGAACAAAGGGCTGAAGGCTATGTAATAATCAGCTTGACTTCCATGTTCAATAAGTTATGTAAGTATTCTCAACAATGTGTACTTACCATCAATTTCGAGAGGGGAGCCTATAGTTGGTGGTTCCTGTGGGACCTCGTTGCCATCAACTCAATTAGATGTAAGCCATTCAAGATAGTGGAAGCTTCATTTAATGACAGATGCCTAATTGTGGCTCTCTCTCTCCTACTATTTGGCCATTTCATTTAGATTGATTTAATATATGTACATATTTTAGGAAGATTCTAAATGTATTAGGTTTTCATATGATCCCTCAAATGGGTCTTATTATTAAGCATCTCTTCTTGTACTCTGTCCCTCATCTCTCTGTTTTCTCTCCCTTTTTACTTGATCACACTTTTTTCCTAAGGATCATAGTCTGTATGCATTATTGACAAGAGTATAAGAGAACAAAGAGATTATTTAGAAGGTTTGGGATATAATTTACATGGTAGAGAATGATGGCATAAGTTAGGGAAAAAAACAGTGAAGACAGGGAGATGATATAAGATATTGATACATTTTAAAGATAAACATAACAATATCAAGAATTTAATTACATGTGGTATGTAAAAGCAGAGTCTAGTGAATTTCACAGTTCTATATACAAGAATCTGGTAGAATTTTATCACCCCTTTCTGTACAGGTAAATTTAGAAGAGGAGTAATTTGCGTAAGGATGCCTATAGCTCACCTTTTGAATATTTTAAATTGGAGCTGCTATTTGACATCTAAATGTTTAGAAGGAAAAAATAAATTACTACACTACTAGTTATGGAGTCCAGAGGAGATTATTGAATAGAAATTAGATATTATGAGCATCTAGATGTTATTTATAGCCTGAACCTAGATGAAGGTATTGAAGGTGTATACAGCAATGAGTAGCGGGTGCAAGATCATTCCTTAAAAACAACAATGTTGATAAGTCTGTAAAATGTGAAGGAAACCAAGATTTGAGTTACTGAAATTTAATCTACAAAATTCATTGTTCTATAAAGATAGTTGGAAAACTATCTCAATGAGGAGAATAATTTTGTAAAATACTATTATCTTAGGGCTTCTACTGCTGTGAAGAAACACCATGACAATGCCAATTCTTATAAAGGAAAACATTTCATTTGAACTGCTTCATACTTTCAGAGGTTTAGGCCATTATTTTCATGGAAGAAAGCATAGTGGCATGTAAAAGGCATGATACTAAAGAAGGAACTGAGAGTTCTACATCTTGATCTGCATACAGCAGAAAAGAATGTCACACTAGGTCTAGCTTGAGCATATGAGACCTCAAAACCCACCCCCACAATGACACACTTCCTCCAATAAGGCCACACCTATATCAACAAGGCCACAGCTCCTAACAGTACCACTCCCTGGATCAAGCATTCAAACACATGAGTCTATGGGGGCCATTCCTGTTCAAACTACCAATACTGACAAGGAAAATATCCTGCAGAATACAGTAGTTGGTGCCTGTGATGAATGTACTTCTCTGATTTTCTGTTGCCACATAGTAAATTGATTCCAAACATAATACTTTAAAAAACAGTGATACTCACTTAATCATCCTCCTTTACTCATATTGTTGTGGTCAGATGTTCAACAAGATAGAAGTTCTTTCATAGTCTTCTACATTAATAGCTTAAGTAGTATGTTGGATAGCTCTTAAGACTGTCAACTATATACCTTTAAATGGACTATTAATAAAACCACAGTTTCTTGTCGCATGGCCTCTGGCTTCGGAGAATGGACTTGTCAGAAAAAAAAAAAAACAGATAGAGAGTAGCACTTCTCATGAGCATACTTAAAAATAAAATAACACATTCTTTCTGTGGCCTTTTCCACATTATAACTGAGACAAGAAAGTTATCCCTACTCAAGATGAGATAAATTATTCTCAATTTCTCTGTGAGAGAAGAATGAGTAGAAGTATTTTAAGCAGTACAAAAGAATTCAGCAGGAAAATGTACATGTTGTAGGAACTAAAAGGGAATTACAGGGTAAATTAGATCAATAGAAACAAGTCTTGAGGACTTTGAAATCATCAGGGAAGGTTAAGAAATATGATAATAGCTAGGAAGTAAGAGAAGTCAAAGGACACCTTTTGTTTAGAAGAAAAAAAGCAGCATGTTTTCACAGTGATTGGTAATGACTCACTAATAAGAAAAAATCTCATGAAAAATGGAAAATAAAATGAAGCAAATTATCTGAACAAATGTGTAGTGGGGTTGGATTTAGCTAGGAGAAGTAATTCTTTTGCACAAAGTGGTTTGAGTGAGTTTAGATATATAAACATACAGTTAAAGAATGATTACTTTGGGAGTTGTTTCTATCTTTGTGTGAACTAGGAAAAAAGGTCAGGTAGAATGGGGATGATATGAGAGGTATTAAAAATTTGAAGGGAAAGGAGAAACCCTGACATAGTTACCTGGAGGAGTGAGAGAGTTAAAATTTAAGGATCTATAACTGTTGTTAATCACAATTGAAGTTACTACTTATATTGAATATCTAATACTACTTCTCCGAATGGCTGTGAATGTGTTCTGGTTTGGTTTGGTTGATTAAGTTGGCACAGGATAACTGCAACAAATAGTTCCATGGTCCTCTTGACTATGAATTGTATTATGAGTGTGAAATGATTTGAGAATATGAGTGGAGTGACAGATACAGATGCAGTTTATAGACTCGGTACATCACTGAGTTTAGAGGTTTCAGAGGAGGCTGCTCTAGTTGCATTCTGTTGTTTTGACAAATACAATGATCAAAAGCAGTTAGGGTAAATTTTGGACTTATAAGTTCTCATCTATCTTTTAGAGAAGTAAGGCCAGGAACTCAAGCAAGAACTTGAAACAAACCGAGGAGGAGTGCTGCTTGCTGGATCACTCATAGTTTCATTGTTATACTTTATTTTCTTAGAAATCCCAAGAATGCTTTCCTAGGGAGTGATGCTACCCACAATGGACTGGGCTGACCTATGTCAAATAACAATCAAAACAACTCACTACCAAGGCATTCCTATCATCCAATATGATCTGAGCAATTCCTTCTCAGTTAACTCTATGCTATGTAAAGTTGAAAATTAAAGCTAACATGTAAAGAGAACACTGTTTTAACCAGTCCTCCTTGACCTGTGATGTTTACAATCTTTCTTCTGCCCTTGTGTGATAATCCTGAGCCTTGAGATGATTGGCTATCATATACATGTCTCATTTATGCATGAGTACCCCATAGACATTTATTCTCTGCACTTTGATTAGATAGGAGTTCCTATATTATTCTGGAGTACTGTTCATCTTAAAAATAAGTTACTCTGGTGAGTGCTGAAAGCTGATTAATCTGTGTAGATATAAATATTTGGAAGGCATCTTGACATCATGGCCACTTATCAAAATAATGTTCTAGATTCACTCTTAGAATCTATGATATAGCCATGGTTAGGGGGCTTCTTATTTTTGGTCTTGAGGCATTTGTGTTCCTTATATATTTTGAAAATTAGTCTACTAACAGCTCTAAGTCTCAAAATTCTTTTCATGTTTTCTATAGATTGCCTCTATTTTGTTGACTGTTCTCTCTGTTGTTGGCTGTTGTTCTTTTTAAATATAGTAGTATTTAATTTATTGTCTTCTATGGTTTTGTTATTGTTATTGATGTTTTACTTTTTGCCAGTGTCTTGGATTTAATACTTAAGAAAATCTTTTCAAGTACAGTGACATGAAACTTTTTTTCTTATGTTGTCTTTGTAGTGTTTGTTAGCCCATATAAAATTTTAATATATTTTGAATTCATTTTTGTATACAATATCCAGCTTCATTCTTTTGCATGTGATTACCCAGTTTCCATAGCACCACTTGTTGATGACAAGGTAATATATTTATGAAGTATTTCTTCAAATAAAGGAGGAATGATAAGCGTATGAGAACAGTGGGATAAGTTGACTTGCCAGGAGAATGTAGAGTTCTATTTGACCCCTAATAATGGATTGGTCTATTTCTGTTGAAAGGTCTAATTTTCAGGATTTACATTCTTTCTTGATCTTCAGTAAAGGTCTCTAGATCAGGAGTATGATGCTTTTCTGTATCTATGTATAGTCTCTTTATATCTGCTATAGTATCATGCAAAGAACACTAAGAATATGGAGCTTTCATTGATTCATGAAAAAGGAAGCCTCTGATTTTAATTCCATTTGCCTTTTACTCTACAAGTTGTTTACATTTTTCTTGTTTATTAAAAAATTAAGTTTGCAGAAGAGCTGTCCTCTCAACCTATGTGATGTTATTTCAGAAAATTCATCATATTTTGAAATTTCACTGTAGATTTTCAAATTTACTCCTCCAATGAATTTCACTTGTACACAACTATAATAGAAGTGAACCAAATAAGTTGTAGTAAAATGTGTACACAGAATAAAACATTAATACTTGAGGTGATAGAAAAAACTGGCAGGTAGTTTTTAAACTAAATTTGAAACTGCTTATTGTCTTGACAACAAAATAAGATAAATATGAGAAAAAACAGATAAGTCTTCGATGAAATTGCTATAACAGTCATTGTTTTCCTGAAGTACAGATTGATGGGATATAAGTTTATTAATAAGACTAAAAGTGGAAGTTTGAGTTTGTAGCAGACCTAATAGAAAACATGTTAAAAAGTCTGTACTCTGTTCTGTAATGGTTAAAATGCAAATAGAAGTCTCTGAAACAAGTAGGGGTCATAAAGCACTATATGATTTTGATACTGATCTTATTTTTATTGTTCTACTAAACATTTATTACCTCTATTTATGGCTTATTTTATTTACATTTATATTAGTTTTTCACCTCCAGTATGAATATTTTTAGAACTTCCGTTAGCATTAATTTCTTTCATATATGTCAATAAACATTAAAATATTTAATTATATACCAGGGCTTTTGAAAGCAACAATGTTATTTCTCCAGGACCTCCCCCCAAAAAAAATACATAGCCTTACCCTGAAACAGCAAAAATTTGAGTAGATCATAAAAAGCAGCATAAAAGTCCAAGAATGGCAATTAGTTAAAATATATGCAGAGGAAGCTTAACAACACTGTTATACACTAGGACATTAGTTTTCTGTCCACATCATGTGAGTAGCTGCTTGAAGTAATCGATTTTCTGCAAAGAGGCATGAAAGTGCTCTCTCTTGCTTTGAAAGGATAGCACACCCAGGGCATCTTTCACTCTTATTGATTTTAAATCACATTCAGTGACTGACTTTGAATCATCAAGAGTGTTTCCCTGTAGTTAAAGCACCAGAAAGATTTAATTAGAGACTTACCGTCTAGATAAAAGACACCAACAATATCAGACTTAAAATCTGAATGAAAGTTCTCTTGTGGTGCTGATGAATAGAGAAAAAAACATGTTTTAATTGTTTCCAAAATATTTGCTGAGGACAGGTGGAGTGCCTGAAGCTTAGGGGTTCTGTATTACACTATCTCCTTGTCAGTAAAGTCTGCCAGATGTCCTGACCCTAACCATCTTTTTGGTTTTCAATTTCTTTGTCTAAAATGTCTGCTAGCATTTTAAAGACATTGCAAAAGAAATGCAATCCCTAAATTAAATATTCCATAGTCTAAAGTGATTTACAGAAGTCTAATTCACAGTAAATATAAATATCTCATGTTTAAGACTAAAAGGGAGCCAAACATATTATGTGGTAAGCAGTTAAAATGTGCAACTAGAAGGAGGTTTCAAGTGTCACCTAAAAATGATTTCAGGTATGGACTTCAGCAATATTTATAGTTCCTGTCATGTTGTTATATTTTTCCTTCACAATGTATACATTGTTTAAAAATTTATGAGCCTGAAGGAAATTTTCTCTGGGACAAAACTTCCATGATTGTAATTATTAGAATTTAAGATATGCATCGACTTGCTTGATTAATCACTATCCATTTACTTTTGCAAATAGTTGCATCTGTATGCAGTCTGCATTCTTATTGACAGTACAGTATCCTATCACCTCAGTCAAATAGGACATTATCAAGCTTTCTAATTTTTTACTATTAAATAAGAAGCACATCTCTGTGTATTTCTATGTTATGTTATTGAAGTAATTTAGATTCTTTGTCCTGAGGTCACTTGCCTAAAGAAAATCTGAGATCTAGATGTATCCCCTGAAGTATTATAATTTCCTGTTTCATTTAACCTAGAGGTTGGGCAACTTATTCAAATAATTTCTTTCCTTGGGGAACTGCAGTTTATAGAGTATTGAAGTAGTTAGGTCCCCACCTAATTGTCCATCGGTTCTTGTTTTTTTGTTTGTTTTGTGTTTTGTTTTTGTTTTTGTTTTTGTTTTTGTTTTTTGGTCCAGAACTGAGGACCAAACCCAGGGCCTCGTACTTGCTAGGCAAGTGCTCTACCACTGAGCTAAATCCCCAACCCCTGCCCATCAGTTCATAATCATTAGAGATTGTTAACAAGGTTTAACGTAAACCTAGAATTGTTGGGTTTTTTTTTAAATCAGACAACTAATACAGTTGATTCGATACAACTATAAAAAGAGGATTTGTTTTATTTCATTTTTATTAGTCATGTAAACAAGAACTAGAGGACAAAGAATTGGCTCAGTGGGTAAAAATGTGTATTGCAGTTGAGTTGCAGTGGACACAAATTTGGTTATTAACACCTACATAGGGTAGCTCATGATCTGTAACTCCATCTTCAAGGAATTTGAAACCCTTAAATAAATATATTCGATGATTAAAAACTCTGGCAAAATATGCTTCTGATCCTTTGTAAGCAGTAAATAGTTGTTTTCCACTGTAGTTGTCTAATTTCCTTCATATCTCTTTGTGTACAGTGAGTTCTCTTGAAAGGTTATGAATTATGTTTAATATGTATGTAAATCACAAAAATCAAGCTAATGTGTAATTTAACCTATGGTAGTGAATTTTTGTGCAAAATTAAACTGCTCACATAATCCCCTGGTCATATATTTTCAGAGGTAAACCTTACTCTTAATGTTTTTTACTTTACATGTAAAATAAATATTATGCCAACTTCTTAAACATAGATTTAATATATTTATTTTCTGTCATTTAACATTTTACTAATATTTTAAATACATAATTTTCCAATACATGAAATTCACCTTCATGGAGAGTGGTAAATATCTAATTACTATCTATGTAGGGGAAATGCCACAATCAGTAATATTTCTGTATTTCTGAGCATCAAACATTCCCAAATTCTGAACTTGGGCAATGCATGTCATGTCACTATATAGAGAATTAAGAAAAAAATTATAAGAAACAGCTTTTCTAAAACATACTTATAGGACTATAAGACAGCACCAGCTGCATCATTTTGAATGTGATTTTTTTTTGCAAAAAACTTTTAAGGACAACACTGCGAGCTCTGAGGACACAACTATTTCTACTGACATTCCTAACCCAAGAGGAACCCACCCAGTATCCTCTGTCCCCTCTGAGCACAGGAACCTAGGAGCAACCTGGGGCAGGACCCTTCTGGTTTCTACCTGCTCCAAGAGCCAAAAGCCAGACTCCAGGAACAGCAACACACCTTAAAGAAGAGGTAAGACCAACTCTTCTGCTCCAAGCAACCTGCTTGGTAGCCTCAGGAAACACAAAGTCAGAAGTAGTCTGGGACAAGACATGTCCAGTTTCTGGCTGTGGCCAGAGATGAACCTCTCCTACAGCTCTCTGTACCCATATCTCTTGGGGGAGAGAGTTGGACTCTCAGAAGTGCGGACAATCCTGAAAGCTCAGGGGAAACCTCCACTTCTGCTTACATTCCTGGCCCAAGAGGAAACTGCCTAATGCCCTCTGGATACAGGAACTTGGAACAGACAAGGGGAGGACACTTCCAGTTTCTGCCTGAGCCCAGAGCTAGAAGCCAGTTACCAGGAGCTCTGACACACCTGAGAGCAGAGATAAGACCAACTCTTCTGCTCCATGTGACCCTACTGGATGGTTCAGGCCACACAAACCCAGGAACAACTATCTGTTCCCAGATCCAGCTGGAAGGAAACTTGTTTACAGGACACAAAGGCTTACAGGGGGGTCAAACCACTGTAAGAGAAAGCAAGACAAGCTAACACCAGAAACAACCTGATAATGAGAGGAAAGTACAGGAATCTAAGCAACAGAAACGAAGACTACTTGGCATCATCAGAGCCCAGTTCTCCCACCAAAGCAAATACTGGATATCCCAACAAACCAGAAAAGCAAGATTTGGATATAAAATCACATCTCATAATAATGACAGAGGACTTTAAGAATGACATAAAAAAAACAAACAAACAAACAAAAAAACCTCTCTTAAAGAAAAACAGGACAACACAGGTAAAGAAGAGGAAGCCCTTAAAGAGGAAATGCAAAAATCCCTTAAAGAATTACAGGAAAACATAAACAAACATGTGAAGGAAATGAACAAAACCATCCAAGATTTTTAAATGGAAATAGAAACAAAAGAAAGCAGAAAGGGAGACAACCCTGGAGATAAAAACGTAAGAAAAAGATCAGGAGTCAAAGAAGCAAGCATCACCAACAGAATATAGGAGATAGAAGAGAGAATCTCAGGGAAATATGATACCATAGAAAACATCGACACACCTGTGAAAGAAAATGTAAAATGCAAAAAGCTCTTAACCCAAAACATCCAGGAAATCCAGAACACAAGGAGAAGATCAAACATAAGGACAATAGGTATGGAAGAGATTGAAGACTCACAACTTAACAGACCACTAAATGTCTTCAAATAAATTAGAGAAGAAAACTTCCCTAACCTAAAGAATATATAAACATAAATAGATTGGACCAGAAAAGAAATTACTCCCATTATATAATAGTCAAAAGACCAAATGCACAAAACAAAGAAAGAATTTTAAAACCAGTAAGGGAAAAAGGTAAAGTAAGATATGAAGGCAGACCTATCAGAATCACACCAGACTTTTCGCCAGAAACTATGAAGGCCAAAAGATCCTGGACTGATGTCATACAGACCCTAAGAGAACACAAATGCCAGCCCAGGTTACTGTATCCTGCAAAACTCTCAATTAACATAGATGTAGAAACCAAGATATTCCATGACAAAACCAAATTTACACAATATATTTCTACAATCCAAACCTACAAAGGATAATAGATGGAAAACTACAACACAAGGAGGGAAACTACACCCTAGAGAAACCAAGAAAGTAATCTCCTTGCCACAAAACCAAGAGAAGAGAGACACACAAACATAATTCCACCTCTAACAACAAAAATAACAGGAAGCAATGATCACTATTCCTTAATATCTCTTAACATCAATGGACTCAATTCCCCAATAAAAAGACATAGATAACAGACTAGATACATAAAGAGGACCCAGCATTTTGCTGCATACAGGAAACACTCTTCAGTGACAAAGAGAGATGCTACCTCAGAGTAAAAGACTGGAAAACAATTTTCCAAGGAAACGTTCTGAAGGAAAAAGCTGGATTAGCCATTCAAATACCGAAAAAAAATTGACTTTCAACCAAAGTTATCAAAAAAAAAAAAAAAAAGATATGGAAGGACACTTCCTATTCATCAAAGGAAAAATCCAGTAAGATGAACTCTCAATCCTAAATATCTATGCTCCAAAGGCAAAGGCACCTGCATTCATAAAAGAAATCTTACTAAAGCTCAAGGCACACATTGTACCTCACAAAAAAATAGTAGGAGATTTCTAAAACACCCCACTCTCATCAATGGACAGATCATGGAAACAGAAATTAAACAGAGATACAGACAGACTAAGAGAAGTTATGAACCAAATAGATTTAACAGATATTTATAGAAAATTTTGTCCTAAAACAAAGAATGTACATTCTCCCCCTCACCTCATGATACCTTCTCCAGAACTGATATATATTCGATCACAAAAGTAGCCTTAACAGATACAAGAAGTTTCAAATAATCTCATGCATCCTATTAGATCACCATGGGTTAAGGCTGGTCTTCAATAACAAAAATAGCAACAGAAAGCTCATATATACATGGAAGTTGAACAATACTCTAGTCAATGATAACTTGGTCAAGGAAGAAATAAAGAAATGAAAGACTTTTTAGAATTTAATGAAAATGAAGGCACAACATACCCAAACATATTGGACACAAGAATGCAGTTTAAGAGGAAAACTCATAGCTGCGATTGTCTCTAAGAAGAAATTGGAGAGAGCAAACACTAGCAGCTTGATAGCACACCTAAAAGCTCTAGAACAAAAAGAAGCAAATACATCCAAGAGGAGTAGAAGACAGTAAATAAACAAATTCAGGGCTGAAGTCAACCAAATTGAAACAACAAGGACCATACAAAGAGTCAACAATACCAGGAGCTGGTTCTTTGTGAAAATCAACAAGATAGATAAACCCTTAGCCAGACTAACCAAAGGGCACAGAGAATGTACCCAAATGAACAAAATCAGAAATAAAATGGGAGACATAACAAGAGAAACTGAAGAAATTAAAAAAAATCATCTGATCCTACTACAAAAACCTATATTCAACGAAACTGGAAAATCTTGATGAAACAAGATTTTCTAAACAGATACCAGGTAGCAAAGGTAAATTCAGATCAGATAAACCATCTAAACAACCCCGTAACTCTTCAAGACACAAAAGCAGTTATCAAGTCTCCCAACCAAAAAGAGCCCAGGACCAGATGGGTTTAGCAAGAATTCCATCAGACCTTCATAGAAGACCTCATACCAATACTGTCCGAACTATTCCACGAAATAGAAACAGAAAGAACACTACCCAATTCCTTCTATGAAACCACAATTATGCTTAGACTTAAACCACACAAGGACCCAACAAAGAAAGAGAACTTCAGACTAATTTTCCTTATGAATATCGACACAAAAATACACAATAAAATTCTTGCAAGCCGAATCCAAGAATACATCAAAACGATCATCCATCATGATCAAGTAGGCTTCATCCCAGGCATGCAGGGATGATTCAATATATGGAAATTCATCAAAGTAATCCACTCTGTAAACAAACTCAAAGGGAAAAGAAACTGATGGTCATTTCTTTAGGTGCTGAGAAAGCATTTGACAAAATTCAATACCTCTTCATGATAACAGTCCTGGAAAGAACAGGAATTCAAGGCCCATACCTAAACATAGTAAAAGCCATATACAGTAAACCAGTAGCCAATGTTAGACTAAATGGAGCAAAATTTGAAGCAATCCCACTAAAATCAGGGACTAGACAAGGCTGCCCACTCTCTCCCTAGTTATTCAATATAGTTCTCTAAGTCCTAGCCAGAGAAATCAGACAACAAAAAGAAGTCAAAGGGATACAAATTCGAAAGGAAGAAGTCAAAATATCACTATGTGAAGATGATATGATAGTATACTTAAGTGACCCCAAAAATTCCACCAAAGAACTACTAGGCCTGATAAACAACTTCAGCAAAGTGAATGGGTATGAAATTAACTCAAACAAATCAGTAGCCTTCCTATACTCAAAGGATAAACAGAATGAGAAAGAAATTAAGGAAATGACACCTTTCACAATAGGCACAAATAACATAAAACAGCTGGGTGTGACTCTACCCAAACAAGTGAAAGATCTGTATGACAAGAAGTTCAAGCCTCTGAAGAAAGAAATTGAAGATTTCAGAAGACGGAAAGACCTCCCATGCTCACGGATGGCAGGATTAATATAGTAAAAATGGCCATTTTGCCAAAAGCAATCTACAGATTTAATGCAATTCCCATCAAAATTCTAATTCACTTCTTCATAGAGTTAGAAGCATCAATTTACAAATTCATTTGGAATAACAAAAAGTAACCTCAACAATAAAAGAACTTCTGGGGGAATCAACATCCCTGATCTCAAGCTGTATTACAGAGCAATACTAATAAAAACTGTATAGTATTGGTACAGAGATAGGCAGGTAGATCAGTGGAATGGAATTGAAGACCCAGAAATGAACTCACACACTTGTAGTACCTTGATCTTTGCCAAAGGAGCTAAAACTATCCACTTTAAAAAAGATAGCATTTTCAACATATGTTGCTGGTTAAACTGGAGGTCAGAATGTAAAAGAATGCAAATCGACCCATTCTTATCACCTGTATAAAGATTAATTACAAGTGGATCAAAGACCTCCACATAAAACCAGATACACTCAGAGTAATAGAAGAAAAAGTGGGGAAGAGCCTTGGACACCTGGGCACTGGGGAAAATTTTGTGAACAAAACACCAATGGCTGATGTTCTGTGATCAAGAATCGACAAATGGGACCTCATAAAACTGCAAAGTTTCTGTAAAGCAAAGGCCACTGTCATTAAGTAACCAACGGATTTGAAAAATATCTTTACTAATCCTACATCTGATAGAGGGCTAATATCCAAAATATAAAAGGAACTCAAGAAGTTAGACTCCAGAAGTTCAAATAAACCTATTACAAAATGGGGTACAGATCTAAACAAAGAATTCTCAGCTGAGGAATATCAAATGGCTGAGAAGTACCTAAAGAAATGCTCAACATCCTTAGTCATCATGGAAATGCAAATTAAAACAACCCTGAGATTCTGCCTCACACCTGTCAGAATGTCTAAGGTCAAATACTCAGGTGACAACAGATGTTGGCAAGGATGTGGAGAAAGAGGAACACTCCTCCATTGTTGGTGGGATTGCAGACTGATACAACCACTCTGGAAATCAGTCTGGAGGTTCCTCAGAAAATTAGATATTATACTAACTGAGGACCCTTCTATACCTCTCCTGGGCAAAAACCCAAATGATGTTCCAACATACCACAAAGAAACATACTCCATTACATTCACAGCAGCCTTATTTATAATAGCCAGAAGCTGGAGAGAATCCAGATGTCCTTCAACAGAGGAATGGATACAGAAAATGTGGTACATCTACACAATTGAATACTACTCACCTATCAAAAACAATGACTTCTTGAAATTCATAGGCAAATGGATGGAACTAGAAAATATCATCCTGAGTATGGTAACCCAATCATTAAACACACACACACACACACACACACACACACACACACACACACACACATTGTATGCACTCACAGATAACTGTTTATTAGCCCAAAAGCTTAATTACCCAAGATAAAATCCACAGACCACATGAAGCTCAAAAGAAGGACAATCAAAGTGTGGCTGCTTCAGTCCTTCTTTAAGGGGGGAACATGTTCATAGGAGGGGGTATAGAGACAACTTTGTAACACAGTCTAAAGGAACAACCATTAAGAGATTGCCCCACCTGGGGATTCAGCCCATATAATTACACTCACCATAAGTAAATAAGATTGATGAAGCTAAGGAGTGCATGCTGACAGTAGCCTGATATAGATGTCTCCTGAGAGGCTCAGCCAGAGCATAAGAAATAAAGAGGTGAATGGTCTCAGCAAACCATTGAACTGAGAACTGGGTCCCTGTTGTAGGAATTACAGAAAGGATTGAAGGAACTGAAGGGGCTTGCATCCCCATAAGAACAACAGTACCAACCAACCAGAACTCACAGGGACTAAAACCACTACCCAAAGACTACACATGAACAGACACATGGCTCAAACTGCATATGTAGCAGAGGATCACCTTGTTGGGCACCAATCGAGGAGAAGCCTTTGTCCTGCAAGGCTGGACCCGAGTGTAGGGAATGTTGGGGTGGAGGCTGGAAGGTTGGTTGGGAGGGGGAACACTTTTTTTTAGAAGGAGGAGATGGGATGGGTGGCTTATGGAAGGGAATAGGGAAAGAGAATATCATTTGAAATGTAAATAAAAAATATCCAATTTTTTAAAAAAGGGAGAGAGACATGCTCTCCCAAACGCAAAAAAAAAAATAACTTTTAAACAATTACAGGTTTGTAGACCAAAATGATAATAATATGCAATAAGAAAATCTCTGGACATAATTGTAAGCTAATAAGTAATAATATCACATTTCCTCTGAAGCTATTAAGTAATATAAAGAATATATAACTTTGTTGTAATGTTTTCTTACAGAAAAATTACAAGTATAGATCACAAGTATAAAGAACACTTGTAAAAATCACACACATGAAGATAAATACAGATGTGTTTGGTTTACTCCTGAGTAGAGAAAAACATTAATTATCAAGCTTTTGTATAAAATAATTGGGATGCTAGTTATTTTATTTTTTTTGCAAGAATTCATGTATTTTTTACAGCATTTGCAAGTTAAATTCAAGTTTTGAAAGAACTTCATTTCATGACTGATTCTACAATTCTGTAGTTATTTTTAAAAGTATTCTAAACTCAAGACAACTCAAGACAAACTATTTAACAAACTGGTTAAATAATATGTGATTATTTGTCTGAATGGCAATTTTCCATTGTTTAAATTCTTCAATTTTTAAAACTTGTCTATTTATTCACTCAGGGATAACACCATTATTTTCTACAATGTGACTTTAAGATAACACCACAGTAACACCATGAAAAATCATTGCATTTCCATTTTAATGAACTCTAACATTAAATCTAACTAATATTTAATTATGCAATAGTCACTTTGTGATTTATAATTGCATAATCAGCAAAATATTTAATAGATGAGTGTTAAATATTAAACAATTTCAACTGACTCAAATATTATCTAGATAACAATTAATGTACAATAATTTAAAAACATGAGTTTCATGCATAAAAACATCTGAGTGAAAAATTTGACATGTTAAGTAAATAGAGAATGTATAAAATATACTTAAAAGTAATTTCTAAAGATAAAAATGCAGTTGGGCAAAGATAAACTGAATGCTGTCAACAGTTGATTAAATATTAATGATTAAAATATTAATGAACCAATAAAAGAAAGAAAAACATCTGGAATGAAGCAAACAATAAACTGGAGAAATAAAATTCAAATAAAATAGATATTAATAGAGTATTCGGAATACCTATATTAAAAAAAGATGGAAAGAAGACTTGTAACATAATAAAGTGTGATCCTTAGAAGAACATTATATAACATAGAAGATAAAAGTTATATCAATCACTTCCAAAGGAAGCATCAAGAAAAATACTCTAAAGCAAAAACTAACCAATGTGTTCAAAGCCTTTCAAATGTGAATTAAAAAGTCATACTACATTCAATGGAATAAAAATAAGAATATTAGAACTTGTTTAAAAGTCATACTGAAGTGGGTTTAATGGTACCTGGCTGTAATTCTAGCAATTTGGACACTGAATCAGGAGGATTTCTGTGACCTAGGGGTCAACTTAGACCCTATAGTGTGAACCACAATTATCCAAGCCTACATAGCAAGACTGTATTTCACAAGAGAAAAATGGAAGGAAAAGATGTCATATGGTGAACAAAAGTTTAGCAAGTTAAAATATCAGCAGAGTTCTTACCATAAACACTGAAACTCAGAAGAGACTGCAGCAAGAGTTGTCAACCTACAATAGTGTAAACATTATAAACTTTTGGATTGCGTTTCCATAACTATTAATGATTCTGACCATGTTTTCATGTATCTATTGGTCATTTGATGTTTTCCAGATATGTTTACATTAGATATTTTGCCCATTTTTATTAGAATTGTTTGTGCTTTTGTTGTATATTAGATGGAGTGGGGAGAGAGGGGGGCGATCTAGAATATATGTATGTGAATGACTGGAAAGAGGAGAACTATATTTGCATCACTTTGACAAAATACCTAACAAAACAATTTATGGGAAGAAAATATGTATTACTATCCATATTGGTAGGAATGGCATGAAAGACTTAGAGGCATTATTCTGTGGGGTATGTTGTAGATTCAAGCCATATCAAGAACTTTATATTAGAATAAAAGAGGAAGACTGATAGGAGAAGAGTGAATGGAGAAGGTAATGGAAGGCAAATATAAGCAATGTATATGATACATGTGTAAAGATGAAATAGTGGGAACTATTTTGCATGCTCTTTAAAAAGATGTGTTCCTTAAACCAAAAATATCATGCACAAATCCTTGCCTTGTCTAGGCACACACCAATAGTGTTCCATCTGTAATGCAGACACTGATGTCATGTTCAATCCTATGGCATATATCAGTTGCACCACCTTCTTTTCTTTTTGCTTTCGTATGTAGACTGTCATAGAAGGAAATATACTTTTAAAAATTAGTGTCTAGTTCCATTATCGTTTGTCTCAAAATCTGTCTCAGAAACTATGCATTTAACAGCTACCCATCCTTCACACCTGCATTTTCACTTCCCACCATCACAGAATTCACAGAAACGTTAATATTACCTTCCTAGAACTTCATTTTATTTTTACTGCAATCATCATTATGCCCTGTTGATATATGATTTAATCTTTTTATACTAAACCATTTTCAGGCTCCAAGAAATACTACAAATTTTGGCAAGTTCTTTTATCTTTTTGGTATGTTGGTCTTCATTTGAAGTGACAAACTTATCCAGGGCTTTATTCTGAAGATAGCTATATATGGGTCTTATTTTTTATTTTGTTTCTTACTTTGACATCTTCTCTTAAGTTGACTCCTTTTCTTAGACTGATACTGTCTTTTTATTTCGTCTCCTTTCCCTCCTTTCTTTCCACTTCCTACTTAACATATGATAACAAACATATATTGTTGGTCTTATTGATCTTTTACGCTTTTTTGGATGAACATTATATGTTTGAACTTTTTTCCTTGTGCATCCTAGGGATCGTTTTGTCTTCACTCTTGTCCTTGGTACCTGGAAGAACAATAAGGGAAGCCCAGAAAGACATTAGTTTACAAGAAATATTAAAAACTTGATTTGCATGCAGACTTCACAAAAAATATATAAATTCATACAATAATAGTGAAGAAACTTGGGACAAAGTTAATGGAGAAGAATGATTGTCATCATCCTACCTTGAAATGTAATTGACATCTTAGTGGAATAAATGGCTTCCGTTTCTTCCTCCTTTTAGTCCTTGGAGTCAATGTTACTTTAGCCCAGTTTTGCTTCAGTGATTTTCTGGTCACTTTAGTCATGATGAAACCAAAAACTGGTCTGCCCAGGAGCTCCTGACACACCTATAAACTCATTCTCAGCACAATGAAAAGCCAAGTCCTTCCATTTTATTGGTGAGCAACTTGTTCATTCTAGCCAGTAATGTCTTAGGGAACCACAGACATCACAAAACACTACTTCTGACATCTCTAAAGAGTAGAGAATCCAGCAGGGACATTATGAGTCTTTGACATCACAAAGGAAATCTCCATGGAGAATCTTAAAGGAAAAGGTACTATAAGTGGTTATGAAAAAGTGAGATTTCCCTGATACCCTTTGAAAATTTTTCCCAAACTGACATTCCAACTCACTTTATCACTCCAGGTTCAAATCTAGAGTCCCCTCAAAAAGAGATAAACAATTTTTTCAAAGCATTTTCTACTCTAAAAATGTTCACCATTACTTACTATTGTGCATGTCTTATTTTTAAATCTGTATGAGCTAATATAGCAATATTTAAAATCTGGATGGAGAGGTAAATTTTTAAAGACTTACTTTATTTAGTGTATGTAGTTACACTGTCACTCTCTTTAGACACACCAGAAGAGGGCATCAGATCCCATTACAGATGGTTGTGAGCCACCATGTGATTGCTAGGAATTGAACACAGGACCTCTGAAAAAGTAATCAGTGCTCTTAATGGCTGAGCCATCTCTCCAGACCCAAGATATAAATTTTTTATTCTTTGAGAATTTCATAAATGTATACAATTTATGTTAAGCATAACTGGTAATCAGAATATTCCTCCAGTTTGCACTGGACCCCACAAGTCAGTCTACCTCTGACCTTCATACTTTGTTTTACATTAATGACCCACCAAGTTCAATTAGTACCACTTTAACCACCTTGGTTTTGTGCAAATAACCAGTGCTGTTGTGAATAAATGTCTTTAACAGCCATGCCATGTACAGAGCATCTCATTTCACAAGACTCCTCATTTTTTCTAGCTGCTTCTCAACTTCTTCTGAGTCTATTCATTGATTAATAGATTGGCATAGATAACTACATTTATAGTTGGGAACTCAGTCACTGTTTCTCATGATTCTTACTAGTTAATAAGTCTCTGCTTTAACCACTGTCCACTGCGTGAAGAAGCTTCTCTAATGAAAGTTAAGAGCATCACACATCTATTAGTACAAATATAAACATAATAAGTATAATTTAGAAGGCAGTTTAAGGGCACAACCATTTAAGAAAACAGTGCCTGTAGATTTCTCCCTCGGGCCTATCACCTTTTTAAGAATGGGGTATTTTCCAGAGGTACATACAGTACTAGCTGTGAAACCACTTTTATCGATCAGCTCTCAAATCTAATTAGAAACAGTTGGTTACCCCATAACCATTGTAGCATTATTGTACCAGCAGACACATCTTGCCCGCTAGGTTGGCCATTTATCATGCATGGTCCAGCACTCACTAAGACCATTGATATTGTCTTTTTCCAGCAGTGTACATTCTATCTTTCTGTGCTATGAAAACTTACCAACAGATGGAGAGTTTCCCAGTTAGAGATTGATTTTTTTCTATGCCCTACAAGTGATATATTTAGCAATAGGGTAATACTAACTACTTTCTACCTTCTCCTCTCCCATATCACTGCACCATAGATGACTTTTAAAATAATATTTTAAAAACAATAAGCACCAAAGATGTGAAAAACTTGAATTCATATATAATGATAAGCACAAGGAGTTAAAAATCACTTTGGAAAACTGCTTGCCAGGTGTTTGCTTATTCTTCCATTTGTTTGCTTTAAGACTGAGCAAACCTCCATATGGCCCAGCCAGTGTATTTTATATATTTAATGGTAATTAAAACACAGCTATACAATGACCTATATGAAAATATTCATATTGGTTTTATGTATAAAATGCAGTTACTACAAATAATTTAACCAAATTTTCACCAATTAGTATTTAGATGAGCAAGTCTTTGCAATGTCATACAATAAAACAGTACAGATAATAAGACTTAACATGGTCATAGCTAATTTTATATGTTAGCTTGACTAAGTTTACTTAATCATCTACTCTAATCTCATGAGTAATTACAATTAATATATTGTCTCCATAATGAGTTCCAGGACAGCCAGAGCTACGGAGTGAGACCTTGTCTCAAAAATAAATCAATAAATTAAATTCAAAATATACAGATTGCATTTGTGAGGAAAGAAAAAGATAGCTTTCTAAGGAAGGAGCAAGGTGTGATTATATATGGCTGTGATTCCAAACATAAAGATCTTCAGTTAGACGTTACCGTAAAGGTGAATATTAAGCACCAAACAAGCTTCCTTCCACAATAGTGTATTTAAGATATTTGTTTTACTTTTTGGAGAATCTTTACAAATAGTAATTTCAAAAGAAATGAATCTCAAAAGAATTATAGGTAACTGAAAAGAAGCCAGAAAAGGTAAAAGTATGATTACATTTTTATTGAACGTGCACTCAGAAACAAATCTATAGTAACAGAAAGCAGACCATTAGCTTCTTGGACCTGTGGGTTGTTGCAAAAGAGGGAAGAAAGTTATAAATGGCGTGTTAAATATATGCAGTTAATTATGCCAATTACAGCTCAATGTTGGTGTTAGAATATAAACAACAAAGAAACAGCAACAGCAAAGCACTGGAAGGGATAAAAGAGATGACATTCCAACAGGTTGCCTCTAGCTTTGATCTTCACATAGAGAGGCTTATAGAGATACTGCAGCCAAAGTCAGGAATCCGTGTGAAATCGTTGCCAATTACCTTAAAGCAGACAAAATGGTTGGCAAAGGCAGAAGCTGTAGGGGGAAAAGTACATAATAATAATCCTGGGCCTGTTTTCTAGAAGCAGAATGAACTTTGTCTTCTGTCTTCCAAACCTCACACTAACATATGCCTTATTTTGTGATCAAGATCTATATGGATCTCAGCTGGCAAAGCAGTCTGACATACACAGATCCAAATTACCAAAGTGCTAGGGAAAATAAGGTAGATGATAAAATGCAAAATCCTGAATGCCAATAGAAATACTAGGCTCAGTATAAAACTGTGAGCATCAAGGAAATGTATATAGTTAATTAAGTATAAGAGACGACATATTAGATAACTACATGGGCAAAACATGGAAACTGGTACAGAATTTCTTTTACTTCTAATGTAGAGTTTACTATCCAAATTCCCTGCTTATAGATAGCCATATCATATTATCATACAAACTGGGACACATTTTCCAAAATAAAATGATAATATTGATAATAAGATTTGGGTGAATAAAATAAACTTGTTCTTTGGTTGTATTGATCAAGAAAGGAGGAATAGTCAAGCTATTCAAATGAGCAGTACCTTCTGCACAACTGATTTTATACAGTATAGTCTCAGAATTCTGTATGCTATATACCTTGACAGATGGCCATAAAAGATCTCTAAAGTTATTAGGAATCCTCTAATCATAGTGAGTCTTGAGAAAAGTAGTTTCACCTAGAGTATTTTGAAAGCCAAGTGATTTGTCAGAATCATTTCATCTGTTCTTTATTATCAAGCCTTTCAGGAGACTAACTCCAGTCAGAGTAAGTAATAATAAATCTGTGATGAGCATTAAAGGGCTAATATTTGTGGAAATGTAAATAAATGTTCTTTAAGTAACTACAGTCAAGATACAAATTTTTATGTGTATGGGTATTTTCTGTGCATGTATGTTTTCAAAGCATATTCATGTCTTGTGTCTACATAGGCCAGAAGAAGGGGTCAGATTTCCCTACAGGTACAGTAAAGGTAGTAATATAGATGATTTCAATGTGCCCAATACGTTTGAGACAATAAACAACATTAACCATAGTGGAGGAATTAATATTGGAGTGACTGATTCTAAGTGAGATCAAATTTAGTTTCCTGTAGCCTATTCTATAACAAAAGTGTAATACCGTAATGGTTACTCAGTTTTTAAAATAAATGTCAATTGCAGAGATAAAACAGTTTTTTTTTTGTTGTCCACACAGCTAATGAAGAGTCAGAATTGAGCATTAACTGTCCTTGACCCAAACTTAGTGATCATTCTACAAACTTATTGGTAAACCTATGACAGTATTTTAACATTTCTTTCCTTTTTACAAATATAATTCTGTATATGGGACTGTTAATAAATAAGACACTAATCCTCATTGGAATATTTTCAGTGTTCTTTGAAAAACATCATTGTAAATGTAGGTGCCAGAACTTTGTGACATTGCTTTTTAAGTTTTCATGGGCTTAGGAAAGACATGTAGACCATATGTGATAGAACCTTGCAGTCACCAGAGGATGCTTGAGATTCTACATTTTCAACAAGTCCATGGATGAGGCTTATACCAACTAAATTTTACAAAATGAGGTTCTAGAATATGAATTTTCCTACACTATTTTTGAAAACACTTTCAATACATTTTAATTGGGTCATTGACAGGAAAAACATTTGCCTCTTTTATGTGTAAAGTGAATTGGACTTAATGTTTTAAAATACGTGTGAAATGTGATCATTTATCATTTTTTATTTTTTAATTATGTATTTTATGTATATGAGTAGTGCACTGTAGCTGTCTTCAGACACACCAGAAGAGGGTATTGGGTCCCATTACAGATGGTTTGTGAGCCACCATGTGGTTGCTGGGAATTGAACTCAGGACGTTAGCAACTCAGGTTGCTCTTAACCGTTCTTCCTTGTAGTGTATTACTTCTATGACGTAGTAAGCAAGCTATGAATGACCATACACATATACATTTTTTGGTTATATTATTATTTATTTAAATTCCAAATGTAGTTCCCCTTCTTCATATTCCCTCTGTAAATCCCCTTCCTATTCCTCTCCCCCTGCTTCTATGAGGGTGCTACCCCACCCACACACTCCTGCTTCATTGCCTTAGAATCCCCCTATACTAAAGGCATCAGGACTGACAGGACCAAGGGGCCCCCTCCCATTTATGCCAGATAAGGTTTCCCAGACATAAGACCCACCCATCCCTCTCCCCTTCTTCTATAAGGGTGTTCCCCTCCCCATCCTCCCTTCCCACTCCCCCAACATTCCCCTACATTGGGGCGTCCAGCCTTGGCAGGACCAAGGGCTTCTCCTCCCATTGGTGCTCAACAAGGCCCATCCTTTGCTACATATGCAACTGAAGCTATGGTACTCTTTAGTTGGCCGTTTAGTCCCTGGGAGCTCTGAGGGGTCCAGTTAGTTGATAGTGTTGTTCTTCCTATGGGGTTGCAATCCCCTTCAGCTCCTTCAGTTCTTCCCATAACTCTTCCATTGGGGTTCCTGTACTTAGTCTGGTGGTTGGCCATAAGCATCCCCATCCAGCCTGAATTGGTCATGCTCTCACAGAGCCACTCTGGGGATAGCTATGCCCGGTTCTTGTCAGTAAGCACTTCTTGGCATCACCAATATTGTCTGTGATTGGCAGCTGTATGCATATGGGCTGGATTCCCAGGTGGGCAGTCTCTAGATGCCCTTTCCTTCAGTCTCTGCTCCACTTTTTGTCCCTGTATTTCCTATATTCAGGAAAAAATCTGCCTTAAAGTTTTGGAGATGGGTGTTTGGTCCCATCCCTAAACTGGGGGCTGTGCTTAACTTCTGTATATGGTCTTTATAGGTTCTCCCTTCCCACTGTTAGGCATTTCAGCAAACATCATCCTTGTTGGATCCTGAGAGCTTCTTGCTTTCCTAGCATCTGGGACTTGCTGGTGCCTACCCCCAGTTCCCCATCTCCCATTGCTACACACCTGTGTTCAATTTCCTGACCCTCTGCACATCTCCCATATCCTCCCACAGCTGATCCTATCCCCCTTTTTCCTCTCCCCTTCCTCTCTCCCTCCCAAGTCCCTACCACTCTCTACCTGCCAGATTATTTTGTTCCCTTAGATTGCTTTAAACAAACTAAATACTGAAAGACCTGGGATTATATAGTGATCTATAACTGCCATTTAGAAAGTTGTGTGGGAAAACTATAGATATGGCTTTGAGGAATGAAATGTTTCTAGGAAGAGAAAAAAGATGAATACATGATTACTACGAAGTATTTCCCCTTTCTCTTTTTAATGATGAAAAGAGTAAGATTACCAATACTTTATCTAAGAGCATGTAATAGCAAAAGAACTTTACCAGCCTTCATGTTATACCAGCTACTCCCTCTTTCTACATTGTTTCCAATCTGCCATGAATTACTTCCATACTTAAATGTATTAAATTCTTGTGGAAGTCTTTCTAGTCTGATATTGGTGATTACCTTAAAAAAAAAAAACTTTCACCTCACGGAAATGAACAATTGAATAAACAGACATTGCTCAGGTCATTTATTTAATGTTCATTCTCTTCTAAATATCATATTATGTAAGAGTATCACTCAGTTGCCTTGGTAGTCAGGCTCTCACAGTTCCAAAAAATTTAATTGTGTTTTCATAAGGAAAACATAACCTAGACTCTGGAGATTTTAAAATATTCACTCACTGATAACTAGAACCCACATACTTCACTTGGCGAAATAGATGTGTTGGGTCCTCAAAGATTTTTCAGAAATCACTAGTGTGCAAATTGATCCATGAGATCATAGGAAAATCCTGGTTTCTTTGAAATTTCAAAGTGTTTTCATCTATTTTTCTGAAGGATCTTCAATTGTTAGAAAACCCTTCAATGGCCCTCTTTAGCCATGCGTTGTAAAGGACCTGTAAATAGCTCGGAAGGTAAGTAGAAGAGGAATTTGAATATGTCAGTTTTTGAGATTTGCTTGTTCATGTTTTTGCTATATCATTTTGGGCTTCTGTGACATTCCCCTACAATTAAATTGGAAGCAAATCAATAATGTCACCCTATTAAGACTTGTAAAATCATCAGGGAAATAGTTGTACTAGACAAGGACTTTGTTCACCTCTCCTGAGATTCTCATTTCAGCTACGTTTTGAGAGTGTCTTTGAAGTCACATCTTTTTTGGTCAGTGCTAAAAGAAGAGGATTTTCTGACTGTGAAGGCTCTTCCTTCTTAGCAACTGATAATACCACAACTCCAGAAGAGCTACAAGCTCTGTGCTCTGTCTCTCTTAAATAATCGTTGACAATTTGCTTGGTCTCCCTTCACCTACCTTCTAGTTAATAATTACCTAGAGTTAGAATCTTTAGGCAGCTTTGATTTACAGCTATTTGAATAGGATATAATTGTGCTCAGCATAATTGACATGAGTCCCATTCCCCTTACTTGACCAACCTTAAGCCAACATGTGAACTACCTCATTAAATTTTGTCTTCAGTATAAAAGAAAGTTATACTCTTTGCTGTTCTGTCTTAAAGTATTTTAGTGTGTATTTCAAATACCAAAATATACAGTGTCATTGAAATGCTCCGAGTGAAAAAAATTGAGTTCCCAATATAATGCAGATGAAAGATATAGTTCATACATACCAATAATCCTGATATGTCTGATTTCAGAAAAAGCATTATTTTGAGATATTTTTTTCTGTCCAAAAGCATAGCCAGACCTTTCCAGATTGCTGGGCTTTGTGCCTCAGTACACATATGTTCTCAGTATGTAGTACAAGAGCCAAGTCACACAGTTTGACTCTTTGCTTAGTATGTTGCAGTGCATTTCTTTATAGACATTTGAGAAGCAGTTCAGAAAGAACACGACATTAGCTTTTCATCTCAGATTAGGTATAGGTAAACAGGAATGAGGAGTGTAGCTACTTTGGCCTCAGTGTACCTATTTTCAATTTTAAATATTGGCTTAGGTTATATCTCAGATCATGTCAAACTAAAGATATCAAAATAGTCCAGCAATTGATATGAATTTTACAAGTATATCTGAGTAGAGTAAAACTGCATATCATTTGTGCCCTTCTTTCATGGACAAGACCAACTGATTCAGACAAACATCTGACAAGCACACTCCAAGAGCATTTTGTAAGAAGAGATATTTCATGGATAATGGCAGTTTTAAAATATTATAGAAAATTTTAAATGTGCTGACTTGAAATTTTGATGTTATGTTAACATTTGTGTATCAATTTGCCTAGGAAATACATCCAATTACTCAATTCAACAGCAATATAGGTGTTAATCTTAAAGCTTTGCTTTTTTTGTAGCTGATGCTAGATAGCAACTAGAGATATTTGACTATTATTAAAGCAGGAAGCAAGTTACCCTAAATTTTTTGGGTGTATCTTAGGTAGTGATTTGGCTTTTCTTTTTATTTATTTATATTTTCACTCCAAATTTTATTCCCCTACCAGTCCACCCCCACCCATGAGAGTTCCACTTCCCATACCTCCTCCCGACCCCACACCTCCTCCCCATCCCATCCCAATCTCCACAAAGATGTCCCTACCCCACCCACCCCACCTGACCTCTAAACATCCTGGGGCCTCCAGTCTCTTGAGGGTTAGGTGCATCTTCTCTGACTGAAGCCAGACCCAGGAGTCCTCTGCTGTATGTGTGTTGGAGACCTCATCTCAGCTGGTAAATGTAGCCTGGTTGGTGATCCAGTGTCTGAGAGATCTCAGATGTCCAGGTTAATTGAGACTGCTGGTCCTCCTACAGAGTTGCCTTCCCCCTTAGTTTCCTCCAGCTTTTCCCTAATTCAACCAGAGGGGTCAGCAGCTTCTGTCCATTGGTTGGGTGTGCATGTCTACATCTGACTCTTTCAGTTGCTTGTTGGGTCTTTCAGAGGGCAATCATGATAGGACCCTTTTTGTGAGCATCCCATATCCGCAGGAATAGTGTCAGGTCTTAGGACCTTCCCTTGAGTTGGATCCCACTTTGGGTCTGTCACTGGACCTTCTTTTCCTGCATTTCTTTCAAATGGGAAAAATTATGGGTCAAAGTCTCGACTGTGGGATAGCAATCCCATCCCTCTTTTGATTTACTGTCTATCTGCTGGAGGTGGTGGATTTAATAAGTTCACTCTCTCTACTGTAGGGCCTTTCATCTAGGCTTCTCCGCCCCTTTGAGTCCTGAGAGCCTCTCACTTCCAAGGTCTTTTGTACTTTCTAGAGGGTCCTCCCAATCTCCTTTCTCCTGTGGTTGCCTGTTTCCATTCTTCCTGATGGCCAGCAGGGCTTCAGTCCTTTCCCTTACCCATTACCAGATCATGTTCCCCTCTTTCCCCTCACCCATCCCATTTCACTCCCTTCTCCATCCCTCTCTCCCCTCTTGTGGTTGCTTTCTTCTCCCTCCCAAGTGGAACTGAGGCATCCTCACTTGGGCCCTTCAGCTTGTTGACCTTTTTGAGTTCTGTGAACTGTATCTTGGGCATTCTGTACTTTGTTTTTCTAATATCAACTTATTAGTGAGAACATACTAGGCATGTCCTTTTGGGTCTGAGTTACCTCACTCAGGATGACATTTTCTAGTTCTATCCATTTGCTTGCAAACTGCAGAATGTCCACCTTCTTAATAGCTGAGTAGCATTCCATTGTGCAAATGAACCACATTTTCTGTATCCATTCTTCTGTCATGGGACATCTGAGTTGTTTCCAGATTCTGGTGATCACATATAAGGCTGCTATGAACATAGCAGAACAGGTGCCCTATGGCATGGTGTGGCATATTTTGGGTATATTCCCAAGTGTGATAATGCTGGGTCTTTAGGTATGTCTATTTCCAATTTTTGGAAACTCCAAATTGATTTCCAGAGTGGTTGTACCAGTTTGCAATCACACCACAAATGGAGGAGGAGTGTTCCTCTTTCTCCACATCCTCAGCAACATGTGCTGTCACCTGACGTTTTGATCTTAGCCATTCTAACTGGTGTAAAATGGAATCTCAGGGTCATTTTGATTTGCATGTCTCTGATAACTAAGGACTGAACATTTCTGTAGGTGCTTCTGAGTCATTCTAGATTCCTCTACTGTGAATTCTCGATTTTGTTCTATACCCCATTTTTTGATTTGGTTGTTTGGTTTTTTGGTGGTAACCTACATGAATTCTTTATATATTTTGGATATTAGCCTTATATCAGACGTGGGGTTAGTGAAGACATCTTTCCCAATCTGTAAGATGCTGATTTGTCTTATTGACTATATCCTTTGCCTTACAGAATCTCTCCAGTTTCATGAGGCCCCACTTATCAATTCTTGATCTTAGAGAGTGAGCCACTAGGGTTCTGTTTAAGAAATTTCCCCATGTGCCGATGAGGGCAAGGCTCTTTCTGACTTTCTCTTCTATTAGATTCAGTGTATCTGGTTTTATGTTGAGGTCCTTTATCCACTTGGTCTTGAGCTATGTGCATGGTGACAAATATGGGTTTATTTTCATTTTTCTACATACAGACATCCGGTTAGACCAGCACCATTTATTGAAGATGTTTTCTTTTCTCCACTGTATATTTTTGGCTTCTTTGTCAAAGATCAAGTGTGCTTAAGTGTGTGGTTTTATTTCAGGGTCTGCAATTCTATTCCATTGATCAACCTGTTTGTCTCTGTACCAGTACCATGCAGTTTTAATCACTACTATTTTGTAGTAGAGTTTAAGGTCAGGGAAGGTGATTCCCCAAGCCATTCTTTATTGTTAAGAATTGTTTTGCTATTCCACTTTTGGTTTGTTTGTTTGTTTTTTGCCTTTCAAGATTAATTTGAGAATTGCTCTTTCCATGTCTTCAAAAAATTTTGTTGGTTTTGAAAGATCCCAAGAGAGACCCTTACTCAAGTCTCGGGAAATTGCGGACCCCAGACACAGAGAGACCATTTTGGATGTAATACACGTAGGTGAGGTTTATTACAGACATCTATTACGGAGATCTCTGGTCCGACACATATCCCACGCAGGAGAAAGAGGTGTCGACCCCAAGTCGCTGGGAGAAGGGCTTTTTAAAGGAAGAAGTCACAAGCTTCAGGAGATGGGGGGGATGTCAGAAGGAAATACCAAAAATGTCACAAGGAGAAACTTTCAAAGTCACAGGATTGTCCTCATGATAGTGTTTTATGGTCAGCTAGTTCCTGGAACAGGGCTATTGAGGCCAGAGGAAGGTCAGGTCATCCTCATTGTTCCCAAAGCAGGCCTCTTCTTTGTCCTTTTGGGGTAAATGTTTGTTAGAGTTGATGAAGCTCCTGCACCTGATAAACATCTGGATAGGCTTTGCTCCGTCTCCCTGGAACTCCATCTGCAGGACACAATGACAAGAGCAGTATACAATAAGGACTTGGACACTCATGTCCCGAGTCATTCAGAGGGCCGGTGAATGAGTCAGTACCAGATGCCCTGGAATTTTAAATTTCTTATCTGCCTTAAGACGCCATCTCTCAGTATTTTGATGGGGATTGCTTTGAATCTGTAGATTGCCTTCAGTAGGATGATCATTTTTGCTATGTTAATTCTGCCAATCCATGAGCATGGAAGTTCTCTCCATTTTCTGAGATCTTAGATTTCTTTCTAGAGAGTCCTGAAGTTCTTATCATAAAGATCTTTCACTTGTTTCACTAGAGTTACTCCAAGGTATTTTACATTATCTGTGGCTATTGTGAAGGTAATTGTTTCCCTAATTTTTCCTCAGCCTGTTTATCATTTGTATATGGGAAGGCTATTGACATGAGTTAATTTTATATTCTGCCACACTGTTGAAGTTGTTTTTCATCTGGAGAAGTTATCTGATTGAATTTTTGGGGCCACTTACGTATGCTATCAAATCATCTGCAAATAGTGATACCTTTAATTCTTTTTTGCCAAGTTTTATCCCCTTGATCTCTTTTTGTTGTCTTATTGTTCTAGCTAGTATTTCGAGTACTATATTGAATAGATATGGGGAGAGTGGACATCCTTGTCTTGTCCCAGATTTTAGTGGGATTGCTTCAAGTAGCTCTCCATTTAATTTGATATTAGCTGTGGGTTTGCAGTAAATTGCTTCTATTATGTATAGATATGGCCTTGAATTTCTGATCTCTCCAATACTTTTAACATGAAGGGGTGCTGTATTTTGTCAAGTGCTTTTTCTACATCTAAGGAAATGATCATGTGATTTTTTTCTTTGAGTTTGTTTATATGGTGGATTATGTTAATGGATTTTAATATATTGAACCTACCTTACATCCCTGGGATGAAGCCTCCTTGATTGTGATGAATGGCAATTTTGATGTGTTCTTGGATTCTGTTTTCAAGAATTTTATTGAGCAGTTTTGCATTGACATTCATAAGCAACATTGGTCTGAAGTTCTCTTTTTTGTAGGGTCCTTGTGTAGTTTAGGTATCAGAGTAATTGCAGCTTCATAGAATGAATTAGGTAGTGTTCCTTCTGTTTCTATTCTATGAAATAGTTTAAGGAATATTGGTATCGGGTCTTCTTTGAAGGTCTGGTAGAATTCTGAACTAAATCCATCTTGTCCTGGGCTTGTTTTCGTTTGGAGGTTTTTAATGACTTCTGTTTCCTTTGGGGATATGGACCTGTTTAGAAAGTTTACTTGCTCTTGATTTAACTTTGGTATGTGGTATATGTCTAGAAAACCATCCATTTCATCTAGATTTTCTAGCTTTGTTGAGTATAGACTTTACTATTAGGATCTTATGTCTTTTTTTTTTTTTAGTTGCTTTGGTTTTGCTGGATTTGTATTGTTCTCTTTGTTTCTATTTGGTTGATTTCAGCCCTGAGTTCGACTATTTCCTGCCTCTACTCCTCTTGTGTGAATTTCCTTCTTTTTGTTCTAAAGCTTTCAGGTGTGCTGCTAAGTTGGTAGTGTAAGGTCTCTCCAATTTCTTTACCAATGCACTTAGTACTATGAATTTTCTTCTTAGCACTGCTTTCATTGTGTCCCATAAGTTTGGGTATAATGTGTCAACATTTTGATTAAATTCAGGAAGTCTTTAATTTCTTTCTTTATTTCATCCTTGACCAAATTGTCATTGATTAGAGCATTGTTCAGTTTCCACATGTATGTAGGTTTTCTTTTGCTTTTGTAGTAATTGAAGACAAGCTTGAGGCCATGGTGGTCTGATAGGCTGTGTGAGATTATTTCAATCTTCATGTGTAAGTTGAGGGTTGTTTTGTGACCAATTATATGGTTGATTTTGAAGAAGAGACCATGAGGTGCTGAAAAACAGGTGTATTCTTTTGTTTTATGGTGAAATGTTCTGTAGATATCTGTTAAATCCATTTGGTTCATAACCTTTAGTAGTTTCACTATGTCTCTTTTTAGTTTCTGTTTCAATGACCTGTCCATGGGTGAGAGTGGGGTGTTGTAGTCTCCTGCTATTATTGTGTGGTTTTCAATGTCTGCTTTGAGCTTTAGTAAAGTTTCTTTTATGAGTTTGGGTGCCCTTGCATTTGGGGCATAGATGGTCAGAAGTGAGACTTTCTCTTGTTGTATTTTGCCTTTGATGAATATGAAGTGACCTTCCTCATCACGCATGATATCTTTTGATTGAAATTCTATTTTATTGGATATTAGGATGGCAACTCCAGCTTGTTTCTTTGGTTCATTTGCTTGGTAGACCATTTTCCATCCTTTTACTCTGAGATAGTGTCTGTCTTTGTTAATGAGGCATGTTTCTTATATGCAGCAAAATGCTGGATCCTGTTTGCATGCCCATCTTATATCTTTATATAGGTGAGTTGAGTCCATTAATATTGAGAGATTTTAAAGGCAGATAGTTGGTTCCTGTTATATTTGCTTTTATAGGTAACATTATGTGCTTGTGGTTTTCTCCTTTTGGTTTTGTTGTGAGATACTTAATATCTTGTCCTTTCTTTGGTACAAGTATCTTTCTTGCATTGGAGTTTTCTTTCTAGACTGCTCTGTAGGTCTGGATTGGTAGATAGATACTATTTGAATTTGGTTTTGTCCTGGAATATTTTGGTTTCTCCATCTATGTTGATTAAGAGTTTTGCTGGGTATAGTAGCCTGGGCTGGCATTTTTGTTCTTTTTGAGTCTGCATGAACTCTGACCAGGCTCTTCTGGCTTTTGTAGTCTTTGTTGAGAAGTCTGGTGTAATTCTGATAGGTCTGCCTTTATATGTTACTTGCCCCTTTCCCCTTGCAGCTTTTAATATTTTTTGTTCTGTGTGTTTAGTGTTTTGACTATTATGTGAAGAGAGGATTTTCCTTTCTGGTCCCATTTATTTGGTGTTCTATAGGCCTCTTGTACCATTGTGGCCATCTCTTTCTTTAGTTTGGGGAAGTTTTCTTCTATGATTTTGTTGAAGACATTTTCGTGTCCTTGAGCTGGAAATCTTCATTCTCCTCTCTTCCAATTATTTTTAGATTTCTTGTTTTCATTGTGTCCTGAATTCTCTAGATGTTTTGGGTTAGGAATTTTTTATGCTTTGTATTTCCTTTGACTGTTGTGTCAATCTCTTCTACCGTATCTTCTACACCTGAAATTCTCTCTTCTATTGCTTGTATTCTTTTTTTCTTTTTTTTTTTATTATTAACTTGAGTATTTCTTATATACATTTGAAAGTGTTATTCCCTTTTCGTTGCGGGCAAACATCCCTGGCCCTTCTTTATGGGTGCTCCCCTCCCCATCCTCCCCCCATTGCCACCCTCCCCCCAACAATCTAGTTCACTGGGGGTTCAGTCTTAGCAGGACCCAGGACTTCCCCTTCCACTGGTTCTCTTACTAGGATATTCATTGCTACCTATGAGGTCAGAGTCCAGGGTCAGTCCATGTAGTGGTCTTTAGGTAGTGGCTTAGTCCCTAGAAGCTCTGGTTGCTTGGCATTGTTGTACATATGGGGTCTCGAGCCCCTTCAAGCTCTTCCAGTTCTTTCTCTGATTCCTTCAATGGGGGTCCTATTCTCAGTTCAGTGGTCTGCTGCTAGCATTCCTTATCTTTTTTGATGAATTTTAGTTGAATATTGATTTTATTTGATATTAGAATGGCTACTCCAGCTTGCTTCTTCCTGACCATTTTTTGGAAAGTTGTTTTAGCCTTTCACTCTGAGGTAGTGTCTGTCTTTGTCTCTGAGGTGTGTTTCCTGTAGGCAGCAGAATGCAGGGTCCTCGTTGTGTATCCAGTTTGTTAATCTATGTCTTTTTATTGAGGAGTTGAGGCCATTGATGTTGAGAGATATTAATGAATAGTGATTATTGCTTCTGTTATATTCATATTTGGATGTGAGGTTATGTTTTGTGTGCTTTTCTTTCTTTGTTTTGTTGCCAAGACGATTAGTTTCTTGCTTCTTCTAGGGTATAGCTTGCCTCCTTATGTTGGGCTTTACCATTTATTATCCTTTGTAGTGCTGGATTTGTAGAAAGATATTGTGTAAATTTGGTTTTGTCATGGAATATCTTAGTTTCTCCATCTATGTTGATTGAGAGTTTTGCAGGATACAGTAACCTGGGCTGGCATTTGTGTTCTCTTAGGTTCTGTATGACATCTCTTCAGCATATTCTGGCTTTTATAGTCTCTGGCAAAAAGTCTGGTGTGATTCTGATAGGTCTGCCTTTATATGTTACTTGACCTTTTTCCCTTACTGCTTTTAATATTCTTTCTTTATTTTGTGCATTTGGTGTTTTGACTATTATGTGTCGACAGGAGGTGTTTTTTTCTGGTCCAATCTATTTGGAGTTCTGTAGGCTTCTTGTATGCCTATGGTTATCTCTTTTTTTAGGTTAGGGAAGTTTTCTTCTATGATTTTGTTGAAGATATTTACTGGTCCTTTGAGCTGGGAGTCTTCACTCTCTTCTATACCTATTATCCTTAGGTTTCATCTTCTCATTGAGTCCTGGATTTCCTGTATGTTTTGGACCAGTAGTTTTTTCTGCTTTACATTATCTTTGATAGTTGAGTCAATGATTTCTATGGAATCTTCTGCTCCTGAGATTCTCTCTTCTATCTCTTGTATTCTGTTGGTGAAGCTTGTATCTACAGCTCCTTGTCTCTTCTTTTGGTTTTCTATATTCAGGGTTGTTTCCATGTGTTCTTTCTTGATTGCTTCTATTTCCATTTTTAATTCCTTCAACTATTTGATTGTGTTTTCCTGGAATTCTTTCAGGGATTTTTGTGACTCCTCTCTATGGGCTTCTATTTGTTTATTTATGTTTTCCTGGAATTCTTTCAGCGATTTTTGCAATTCCTCTCTGTAGGCTTCTACTTGTTTATTAATGTTTTCCTGTGTTACTCTAAGGGAGTTCTTCATGTCTTTCTTGAAGTCCTCCAGCATCATGATCAAATATGATTTTGAAACTAGATCTTGCTTTTCTGGTGTGTTTGGATATTCCGTGTTTGCTCTGGTGGGAGAATTGGGCTCCGATGATGCCATGTAGTCTTGGTTTCTGTTGCTTGGGTTCCTGCGCTTGCCTCTCACCATCAGATTATCTCTAGTGTTACTTTGTTCTGCTATTTCTGACAGTGGCTATACTGTCCTATAAGCCTGTGTGTCAGGAGTGCTGTAGACCTGTTTTCCTGTTTTCTTTCAGCCAGTTATGGGGACAGAGTGTTCTGCTTTCGGGCATGTAGTTTTTCCTATCTACAGGTCTTCAGCTGTTCTTGTGGGCCTGTGTCTTGAGGTCACCAGGCAGGTCACTTGCAGCAGAAAAGTTAGTCTTACCTGTGGTTCCGAGGCTCAAGTTTGCTTGTGGGGTATTGCTTATGAGCTCTCCACGGCGGCAGCAACCAGGAAGATCTGCCCCGCCCTTTCCGGGTGCCCCCGTGCACCAGGGTTCCAGATGGCGTTTGGTGTTTTCCTCTGGAGTCAGAGATGTGTGCAGAGTGCAGTCTCTTCTGGTTTCCCAGGCATGTCTGCCTCTCTGAAGGTTTAGCTCTCCCTCCCACAGGATTTGGGTGCAGAGATCTGTTTATCCGGTCGGTCCCTTCAGGTTCCTGCAGTGTCTCAGACGTAGTGGACCTGCTGCTCCTGGGCCCTCCTCTATGGGAACCCAGAGGCCATATACAGTTTCCTCTTGGGCTAGGGATATTAGAAGGGGTGGGCAGTGTTGGTGGTCTCTTCCACTCTGCAGCCTCAGGAGTGCCCACCTGACCAGGCGGTGAGGTCTCTCTCCCACAGGGTTTGGGATCAGAGAGCTGCTGCGGGCAAGGATCTGCAGGTTTGGGACTCCCGCTAACCACCGGAAGTGCCCGGTCCTAGAGGAATTTTGCCTCTGTGTGTCCTGAGTTCACCAGGCAGGTCGCTTGCAGCAGAAAAGTTGGTCTTACCTGTGGTCCCGAGGCTCAAGTTTGCACATGGGGTGTTGCTTTTGAGCTCTCCTTGGCGGCAGTAACCAGGAAGATCTGCACCCCCCTTTCCAGGTGCTTCCATGCGCCAGGGTTCCAGATGGCGTTTGGTGTTTTCCTCTGGAGTCAGAGATGTGTGCAGAGTGCAGTCTCTTCTGGTTTCCCAGGCGTGTCTGCCTCTCTGAAGGTTTAGCTCTCCTTCCCACGGGATTTGGGTGCAGAGAACTGTTTATCCGGTCGGTCCCTTCAGGTTCTGGCAGTGTCTCAGACGCAGTGGACCTCCTGCTCCTGGGCCCTCCTCTACGGGAACCCAGAGGCCATATATCCTATCTCTTGTATTCTATTGGTGATACTTACATCTGTAATTCCTGATCTCTTTCCTAGGTTTTCTATTTCCTGGTTTGCTTCCATTTGTGTTTTCTTTATTGTTTCTGCCTCCACTTTTAGATCTTGGATTGCTTTATGCAATTCCTTTACCTGTTTGATTGTGTTTTCCTGTGTTTCTTTACGGGATTTATTTGTTTCCTCTTTAAAAGCTTCTACCTGTTTACCTGTGTTTTCTTGTATTTCTTTCATTGAGTTATTTATATCCTACTTAAAGGACTCTATTATCTTCATGAGATAGGATTTTAGGTCAGCTTCTTGATTTTCAGGTGTGTTGGTTTATTCAGGGATTGCTGTGGTGGGAGAATGGGGTTCTGCTAATACCCATGCATATTGGCTTCCGTTGCTTATGGTCTTGCACTTGCCTCTCACCATCTGGTTATGCCTAGTATTTGGTGGTCTGGATGACTCTATTTGAAGTCTGCCTCTTTTGGCCCTGGGTTGCAACAGGCCTTCTGGTAGGCCTGTGGCACTGGCTGTAGATAATCTCCTGTGAGCCCTTCCAACTGGAGGATATTCAGTGGGGCAAGGAAGCTGCTGATTTGTTGCCCTGACTACAGTAGATCTCCTGGGAGGCCTTCAGAATATTGGGTCTTCATAGGAACAGTCACACTGTTGTTCTGGGATAAGCTGTTCTTGGAGGGGTCTGTCAATGTACTGTGGTTTCTGTTTCCTTGTGTGCAGCCACACTCCAGGAAGGCTTTCAGTCTTTTGGTTCAGTTACTCTGAATGCCTCAGAGCTACTGGGGGGTCTTCAGACTGTAGTGTCAATTGCCCAGTTTCCCTGTGTTCAGAGGAATTCCTGGGATGCCTTCAAGCTCTGACGTCCATGGATCTGGTGGGATGTCTCCAGTTGTGTCAGATGCCCTGGGTGCTGCAAATCTCCTGGGATGTCTCAGGATGTGGTATCAAATATTTTGAGTACAGTGGTTCTTCTGATATGCTTCAAGATACCTCTAGCATGTCTGAGGATATAGCCTCTTCCAGGGAGCAGACTTGCTTGCAGTCTATCCCAGCAGAAAGGACCAGACAGAAGGGGATTGGTATTCAGTCTATAGGGTTTTGGGGGGATGGGGTGTCCCTGAGTCCACTGGCCCCCAGCAGCTGCTGCGAGACTTTTGGGGGAGGGGAGTCTTATTAAATGTTAAATGCAACAGATTCTCTGATATATCTGAAGATATATCCTCTTCCAGGGAGCAGACTAGCTAGTTAGAAGGTCTGTCCCAGCAGAAAAGACCAGGCAGAAGGGTGTGATTTGGCTCAATAGCAAAACTGGAGTTTCTCTCAAGAATCATTCTTGCTTATGGATAACAACCCCAGTCCATGCTCCAAAGTTCCCAGCTTCATATATGTCTCACTTGCCTAATGAAATTCTCTAGTTACCTGACCCAAAGGTCTCCCTCTGCTCTATGCCTCTGCCTCTCCTTCTCCTTCTTTTTCTTTTTCTCCTTCTCCCTTTCCCTCTTCTTATCTATCCCTTCTTTTCCCCCTATAATACATACATATAGGTTGGACTATTCCTCTAAAATGTTGAGAACCTAACCACAATGTCAGGGACCGGACTGCTGGACTAGGCAAAGCTAGAGCCCTGCCCTGAGCAGATTCCTGAGAAGGGCTTGACTTTTTCAAAGAAAGAACAGGTTCCCAGAAGACTGTTGCCTCATTGTCTAAGAAGACTATCTTGCGGTTTAGTGATTCACCCTACATCCTTGGGCTCTTCCCAGTACTCCCCCCTCCCTAAGCTTCAGTTCCTGCTTTCAATTCCTGCTTCAGGGATTTAAATATGGTAAACTCCTCTCAATATACAGACCTTGACAAGGACCATGCTTGGTCTTGCTCCTCTTTCTTGCCCGTTCTCCCGCAGGTTTGGGTCCCCCTCAACCCCCATGAATAACTGGGTCCCCACTGGCAGGGGTACCACAAGATCTTGTCTATGAACATCACCTTACTTAGAAATAGAGGATCCACAAAGACACTCATTAACATTGGGTGATTCCAGAATAAGGTGGACTCTAAATCCAATGACTGTGTATTTTGCTGAAGAAATAGAAGTTTGAAACACAGGAAATACTTACATAAAGATGAATCTGATTTTAATGATTGTCAATAAACATTAGAAAATATAGGAGCCTAGAAAAGGCTGATCAATTATGGGCTTGCTGACACCCTCATTTGCCCTTCATGCTTCTAGAAGTAGGAACAAGCAAATTCTGTTATTTTTTTCCATCTAGCTTGCGGTAATTTGCTACAACAGTCAGAGAAAAATAATATGGTTAATAATTCTACCTATTTTTTTTTTCAGTTCAGATTGACACACTGCTCTTTTGGTGGAAGTATAATTTATGAATATAATCACAAGATTATTTTCTCAGTCTGTCCCTGTAACCACTGTTTCACATCTAGTACTACTTAGGAAAATGATAGTAAAATACAAGTCTTGACCAAATAAATGTAAAAAATATTTGAAATTGTTTGCATTAGTTTCTTCATTAGCATTTTTCTCAGATCCTGTTTTGTATGCCTCTTTTTCCAATAGTGGCCCATAGGGTTCATATTTTTCTAAATAGTGTAAATATAGAAATTCTCTTTACATTAACACAATAATGTCTCAAACAAGTAATCTTTCATAGAAAATTCACTAGATGTGCTTTGTTAGACTAAATTGTTTTCTTTGATGTTGTCATTTGGCAAGAGCTGAGCTATTGTTGATCATCAATGTAAGGATAAACAACACAGAGTTGAAAGTAAGTATATACCAAAATGTGCTACAGATCAGTGAGCTCCTGTATGATATAGCAGTTCTTGGAATTTGTGATAACCCTGAGAAACTCAGAAAACATACTCAGAAAGACTATAGGTGTTAAAAGTAAGTAATATTGAATTCATAGTGACTTTACTCAATAAAAGTGAAATTGTTACTCAGGTCAAAAATCTCTAAGAACAAGCTGTTTTCTAAACACTGTCTATCTTTGGTATTGGGTTGATAACATCTACATCCAGGCCCATCTTTTCTAGCCATGCTGTGGGAAAGGAGTAAGGAGAAAGCACACACTGCTAACTGTCTTGGTCTGTTACTCAAATGAATAATTTTTTTAACAGCTAGAACTCATCATGCAGGTCTATTTCATTGCACACTCCAATAATCATTTTAAAAGCATGGTCATCCTAGATCCAAATTAATACCTTTTCTTCCTAAACTTCAGATCGAAACTGTAACAACCTGGTTTTCATTTAGAGACTCTGAATATTATATAAATTACCTCTGAGTATTTTATTACAGCTAAACTCTGGATTATTTCACTATAAGATTATTTACATAGCAATCACATAACTGAAGTTTATGTGAACAATTACAAAAGTCTCAGAGAGGGCTGGAGTAGTGTGTAAAAATGAGGGTAGATACTTTCTCTGATTTTTTTCTGTTATCCACACCCAAAGAATCTTATTTTAATATTAGACCACAGGTAAAATTCCTATGCAAAATAAGGTATCAGTGCCTTTCAAAATGTTATAGTTTGTTCACTTCAATACTTGTTATTACTGAATAGATGATGTTATATATCTTTCTCGGATAGTTCCTCTAATACACCACTGAGTGTTTCAAATGGAAACCTTCAATCATTTTATCCAATGTGTCTTTCATAGTTGGTTGAAGAGGAACAAATAAAGGAAATGCACTTCCATTCCTGATGAGATATCTGTCCAACTGTATAGCTGTACTTTTATAATCAGTATATTTCTAACAAGTAAAGGATCATAACAAATGTAGAGAAACAGGAACTTATATTTGTCAAAGTGTTCACAGTGTGGTTTTTAATGCAGTATTTATTCTCACCATGCTTCTCCCTTCTTCCAATAGGTACAGCAAAGAGTCATACCTTTTTCTTAGCACCTGGGATATCTAAAAGAAATGTGCTACTGACTAAATTAATTAAATTAATTCAGTAAAATTCTAAGATATATATATATGTATATATATGTATATATATATATATATATTCTGTCATTTGTGTAAGATCACCTTTAATAAGAGATGAGGCACAATCTGGGCTGAATCACATCTCTCTGACCATTGACAGGCTAATTACAAAAATATTCTGTCTTTCAGAACCTCAGGGACCACATCACAAATGTGGTATATGATAATTTGTTTAGAATTTTCTCAGAGCAAGCAGACAGTATTTTGCCTTTTATAACTATTTTCTACCCTAAAAGAACATTTATTTTGAATAATTTCAACTACAACTACAATGCTTCATATTCACATCTTTCTCTTGGCACTGCATTCTTTTTAATACTTAGCAAAATGTGAGTTTTATACAAAGAAAAATGCAAGATGGTTAAAAAGGTAGTTTTTAAATAGTTTTCAGAGGACTGTATTTTTTTTATTTCTTAGACATAAACACATTTCTTTGATGAACAAATAATGGTACAAATAGTTTTTAGTTCAGATATTTCAAGAACATAAACTGAATATACAATTGAAAAATAAACAACTTAACCTACAAAATATACAAAGAACCAACACATATGATAAGCATGTTATTCCATGTTATTGACCACAGATAACTAAATGAATTTGGAATCAATTAGCAAACCAAACACACATACACACACACACACACACACACACACACACACACACACAGAGAGAGAGAGAGAGAGAGAGAGAGAGAGAGAGAGAGAGAGAGAGAGAGAGAGAAGTATTTAATCAAGGTCATTGAACAAGGGGTCATATTTCCTGAACTTTCCCCTCTGCTTAATGAGCTACTTTCAATTTGTATATTCCTTTGTATATTCATTGTTTTTTTCTAACAACATTAACATCTGAACCACAACTGAATTACACAATATGCCTTTCTTTTCAACATTATTTATGACTGTCTTTTGGAAGTCTACCATTGGCAGTTAACAGTGTAAGTAGGGTTGAGAGGACTGAGACAGGTTGAATCCATACAGGCTTCAAAATGGCAGTTCAGGAGAAGAGTCCTAGATCTTGGTCTCCCACAACTGGGCAAGTCCAGGCAAGACAGTTACTTGAAAAATCCCTGGCCTCAAGCAGCCAATCAGAAACTGTCCCCCATCAACAGAAGCTGCCCAGCCTCCTGGCCTGAGGCAAGGGCAATGAGTCATCAACAGTTTCCAGGTTTCCTTAACAACTGTTACCAGCTTCCCCAGGAACAATTGCCAGCCCCCAGCCCCCAGCAGTGGTACTGGAATGTCCCTAGAGATAAAGTCAACCAATTAAGATAAAGTTCATCTACCCATTCTTGGAAGTCCCCCAATGTGCTTTAATTTGGGCTTGTGAGTTCACCAGGGTACCTACATCTTAGTAAATGGTAGACCACAGCATGCTGGAACTCTGCAGAACAAAACTCTATTTGTGTTTGCATACTATTTGAGTGTAGGGTACAATTGTTCAGCAAATTATGGACACTTACAGGATCTTTAATTATAATAATGATGAAAACCACAGTTTCATGGAAACTAAAATATTAATTTATAATGCATAAACAGAAAATTGCTCAAGTTGTCATAAACCGTATCTATTGATTGCCTAACTCATATCAAATGAAAAATCCTATATTGTCATAAACCATCTTAAACTAGACCTCTATAATCTGAAGATAGAATTTTGTAGACAGCATAGCTTGATGCAGTCAGACTGAAGGACCCTAGGGCCTTTCGCCAGCCTTTCACCCACACCTCGGTTCAAGGCTAGACCAAGTTCCATTAGCCACCCACAGGAACATTCTTGAGTAGAAAATTCTGAGAATGTACTGACTGCTTGTTAGCCAATAGATTTAAAGGTCAACATGCTTAATCAATAAATTTAAATTGTAACCTTACTGAGGTAACCCATGTCCCCTAAAAAGTTTAAAAACTGCTTGTAATAGCCATTCAGGGTCGCCTTCTAGTCACTCTCCTCAAGGGACTGATTGAGGGTCAACCCTGAGGCGCTGGAAAATAAACCTCTTGCTTTTGCATCGATCTGCATCTTGGTGTCTCACTGGGGGTGGGGTGGGGAGCATCTTGAAGTAAGTACCACTGATCAATGGTCAGGTTCTTACAATACCAATGACAAAATACTGGACTGACCAGGTTTTAAAACAGACTTCAAACAGTATGGTATGTCAGAATCAAATGAAAATATTTGTGACTTTCTAAGATGTCAAAATTTATTAAGCTTCAATTAATTCACAAAGTATCATGGTCAATGGCACAAATTTGTCAGGTATTCCTAACATTCCTTGATAACCTTGGCTGAAGTAAATACAAGTTTTTTATTCCAGTTATAACTAACAATGTGAAATTTCATATCACCCATTACACAGTGGGTTGTGTATACATAGATTTTAGATGGCTATAAAGGGTTAAGAAGCCACCTGATTGTTCAAGAGGTTTCAAAACTTCTCAGAAGGAAGGAAGTTGATAGAAATGTAAGTTGAATCTGCATTGGCAAAATAAGGAAATACACAAAGCTGTAGAGACATTGGAGAAGTTACAAGAGGACACAGCAAATCACAGGTTTGACAGAGAAGTTGCAGATTCTGCCTGCACAGTCAAAAGGTCAGAACTGGGTCTAGATAGAGGAACTAACAGACAGGCAGGTGTACTGCAGATACAGACTGATAAACAGCACAGGCTGAAGACAATTCAGCAGCCTTCAACCATAAGGACAAACCCAAAGAAAAGATTCTGGGAACAGTCAACAATAGAGTCTTCTTTGCGTCCAGGCCTTTGGTACACAATAGTGGTGGTCAGTTTGTGTTTTCACTATCACTGTGCCAAGAGTTCACCACTTGTGAGGGTTCAGGTGAAGGCATTACACTCATTCTTCAGTCTAATAAATCTTGTTACTTCTCCACTTGTTTTTCTATGTTCCACTGCAGTCTTAGTTGGCAAACATAAATTTATATTCTATTTCTTGGAATAAGACACTTAATACTCCATGCTTAGGCACAGAGTACTACATACAGATAGTGCTGTGGGATGATGTCACAGGTGAGGCAGGTATAAGATAGAAGGAGGCCTCTCATTGGACAAGAAGGAAGGATGGGTGGGTGAAAAGTTTGAAGGAAGAGGAGGAGACTGGAACAGAAATGAGGAGAAACAGGAGGGAGAGGGCAAGAAGCCATGGCAGGTGACGTTAAGATTCCACTGTGTGTATTTACAGGTTATTAATGTTTTTAAGGGGTGGATGGTACTGGGCTTTGTATGTTTAGGTGAGCAATTATATCTTATCAATTGGATCTGAGGTTATTGTGTTGTGTGTTCTTTTATGTGACAGTTTGAGTGTAGGAAAGTGTGAGGCGGCTGGAGACACTGGGCTGCCGCAGTGGAGTTGGGATGTGTTTCCACCAAGATATCTAGCAGATATCTTGGGGCACTGTCATGCTGAACATAGTGAGGCAAAAGGCACACACATTTTTTTTATCTTTTATATTTTACAACAACATAGTGCCACTCATGTAGTTATCCAGGAATACAATAATCCTCCATTCTCAAAATTGAGTCAAAATATGCTGGCAAAATGCAGTCTACCAGGACAACATACTGTAAAAAATTAGTTTTGCACAATAGAGAACAATTTGAGACAGGGCACAGCTTGATGTCAATCCATAGAACAATCTAAAGGCAACATATTTGATACAGTTCTTGATTCTAACCACATCCTATACATATTTTAGCAAATGTGAATTGAACACAATGAAATCATTTTTACAGAAATGCCCTCTTGTTAATATATCCTTCAGCATTTGAAGAAAACTACAATCATTTTCTTTGGTTCATGCAGAATAATGGTGGATGGATGAGAATGTAACTTCTGATACAGGCAGTAGTATGTCATAAGAAACATAATGACCCTAGGCCAGACTTAAAGTCAAGGAGCAATAAATGGGCCATTTATAGGGAAGACTGTGTGAATGATCTCAGTGTTCAATTTCTATGTGCATTCCATTCACATTGCTCACTCACTCTTAAATGGGAACATTCCTTTTCCAATTCAGTGCATGTATATTCTCTTACTATGCACATTCCCAAAGACTACACTAATTCCTTCCAAGACCTCACTAATTATCCTAAATAAGACATAAAATGTTGATGAGATAATGAAGTGTTTTAAAAATATATGTGCTATCTTTGGCAATTCCTTTCCTTGTTAATAGCTTTACTAATCTCCAGAATAAACTAAGAAACAATACACTGAATTACTGACAAGTGCTCTATATGTGCTACTACTGGTATAGAATATAAAGCAGAATGTTTGCATTATGTGATGAAATAGTAATAAGGAAATAATCCTTATTATATATTTTCAAAAGACATTAGTCTGTACTACCATTCTCACTGCCTCTTTTTTTTGTCAGAAGATTTCATTTCATGTAAAGTATGTTTTCTAAGGTCTTCAAATTCACTATTGAGTACTCAAGGACATACAATAGTGGCAATGTCCTTGACAATTGTGCACCTTGAAAAAAAAAAGATTAGCTTCAGAAAAAAATCCAACTTTTCTTAAGGCTAAGAACAAATCAAAAGGCCATTGTTAAAGGCCACTATTCTTTCATGTGATGAAAAATTGAGGTAGGTTTACCATTCAGTTTGATGTAAGGAAATGCAAAGGTTAACTATTAAGATGAACTTTTTAATGTGGTATATAAATGCCATCCAAAATACATGAACATTTGCTACATTCTTTGCCTACTCATGGACTCAAATTTACAATTCTCTTGCTTAGAGATAGTTGTCTCTTTGAGAAAGTTATTAGGTTTGCACTATAGGTACCTGCATATGTAAAATTGCAGCTTTGATTTTGTTTTTAATCTATTTATTAATATAATGTCAGCCCATTGTCTCTACACATAAAACTATTTTCTAAAAAGAGAACAAAAAACCTCTAAGACATGTTATACCCAAGGAAGATTTATAGGTAGTTTTAAATGGAATTCTGATGCACTCAGAGTTCATGAGCAGTGGCTATTTGTGCACAGTATAATAAACCTCCTTAGTTTAGGGAAATCTGTAGCCAAAATAGAAAACCACCAACACAGGGAAACAATTCACTATTGTTATGTAAGTAACTACTGAATCCTCTGATTTCCTTATGGTATACCTTGAATAGTATACATTGCAAAGAATATATTAATATGCACAGTTAAGAATCGACATAGAACAACAGTGTAGGGTTCATAGGCTGGCAGAACATAGAACTGATTCCTTCATTCTGGAGTCAAACCTACACATTGTAGTGCAGTATACTTCCTATTAGTGCTTTTCTTGAGGATTTTTTACAGCTACAAAAAAAACAGCCTAAGTACATTTCATTACGCTAAACTTTGTTCTTTTAGCTATTCATCATATCTGGAAATAAAGTAATGTGACTCGTTAGCCTAGTAGTTGTGAGGAAATTTTCTGGTTCCAGTGTTTCCATTAAGTTACAAGTAGGACTTACAGGGTTTTAATGTTATTTTCCCAAGCCATATTCTTTCCTATACCCTGTTCTCCCAAAATTTCCCCAATTTAAATCCCCCTATTCCATTAATACACTTTAAGCCTTTATACAAATTCATCTATCCATTTTCCATTGAACAACCATTCCTTACTAATTTTCTAACTTCTATGAATACTTCAAATTAATCACAAGTACTTAAAGACCCAAAACTAATATCTATAAGTGACAGAAAACATGTAACATTTATTTTTCTGGGTCTTGGTTGCCATACTCAGATAACTGTTTCCAGTTCCATCTATTAATGTAGAAATTCAATAATTTCCTGGCCTGGTATTACAATCCACTCATACAATAGTAGTATGAAATCCATTAAGAAAGCTAATTACTTTCTGATTAAATACCAATCCCCAAGTTGAAAGCCATATCTGGTACCATTATTAGGTCAAGAACCTGTGACTAGATAAGTTCTAGAACCTAGGATAGAACCTATGACTATTATTCTCTCTAAATGGATGTAGTATTAAATTAACACCTAATGGCTTATTTTATGCCTATAAATTAATGAATTTCTCAACCATCATCAGAGATAGTTTAATATACAGTAAAAACATACAAAATAAACATACAAGCTATCATACCATTCATCATGTTATTCTGTCTTATATAACCTCATTTTCAAAAGGGAGTATATTTCAACTAAACATTGTATACACGTACACGTGTATCAAATTCTCAATTCAAAAACCAAAACCAGGATTGTAAATTATATATTGTAGGTATATTTGAAATTTTCAGCTCAGATACAAGAAGAGAAGAATGATGTCCTGTTGTAGAATATTCAACTCATATTCTGTGTGGATTTAGTACAGTTAGTCAAACATTGGGCAAATGGTAGAATGAATTTTAAGTAATAAAGTACATTTGTTTGAAGTATACTTTCTTCATTCAAAATTTTCCATTCCAAAATCTGCACTCTAGTTTTGCACTCCAAACCCATAGAATTTTAGAGTGCATGGCAGCATGAAACTAGTACTAGCTAGATTTTTGTCAATTTGACATAGGCTAGTGACATTTTGGTAGAAGGAACCTCAATTGCAAAATGCCTCTAATAGATTGGCCTATAGCTAAAAAAAAAAAAAAAAGCTTCATTTTCTTGACTGAAGAGAAGATGTGAAGGGCTCAACTCAGTGTGTGAGGTGTCACCCTGGGCTGGTAGGGCTTTTTGTAGTACCCAGGGTATGCAAGCCATGGAATGTAAGCTGCATTAGCTCTTGCCTTCTAGTTCGTACCCTGTTTGAGATCTTGCCCTGACTTCCCTCAGCAGTGGAATATGACCCAAGAGTTATATGCTAAAATAAACCCTTTCTACCCTGAGTTGTTATGGCCATGGTGTTTTATCACAACAACAGAAACCTAAACTAAGATAAGCCTTCTGAGTATTAGGAGAGTCCAGTTCTAGCCATAGTCATTTAAGATGTATTATGATCAGATGCCACATTTAAAAATATTATACCATTCCTAGGGAACAAGTACATAAAGCTCAACAATGTATTAAATCCTTTGCAAGATAAAAAGATGAATTTCATATGGTCTGTGGATAAATGAGTTTATTATTTGAATGATAACCTACCATTTCCCAATATTAATTATTACAGTAATTTCATTATTGTGTCTTTATTCTGTTAATTACATATTGCCAAGATACCACCATATGGGATATATAGCACATACATATCGTAGTACATTCAATTGTTTCCTGACAAGGCATATATTTCAAGAAGCTGTCTTCAATCTGAAGTACACGTAACGACATTGATATATAGGCCTTATGTTACTTGTAAGGTAGAATTGATAGTTGTTGTTGTAATAATATAAAAATAAAAGAGTATTGATGTCTTTTACCTCGCTGGGTCCATACTGCGGTGTCCCAAGATATCTGCTAGATATCTTGGTGGAAACAGCCCAGTGTCTCTGGCTGCCACACACTCCATTACATTACTTAAATCTACACATTAAAGAACACACAACACAGTAATCTTTGACCCAATTGGTAAGATATAATTGCCCACTTAAACATACAAAGCCTGGTACTATCCATCCCTTAGGAACATTGATAACAACCTGTAAATACACAGAGCAGAATCTTAACATCACCTGCCATGGCGTCTCCCCTCTTTCCGTCTCCCTTTTTCTTCCTCTCTCTCCCGCCCATCCTTCCTTCTCCTCCAATGACAGGCCTCCTTCTATCATGTACCTGCCCCTCACCTGTACTAGGTAGCTGTCCTTGGGGCAGTGGAATTAGCATCAAAATACAGATAGCTTCAGGGCAAACCACAACAGATAGTTAGTAAAGTGTTTTTAAAAACTCTTCAAAAGGTACAAGGTATGACACTTCATAATTGGCACACATGAATAATCTCTACACAAGAAATAACATTAATGTCCTAATGTTATGAACAAAAGGAATTACTTACTGAAAAACATCTGGCATATTCTGACCAGATTGGCAAATGAATCCAGTGTTTGCTCCTGAGATTTCCTAACTTACGTGAAGCACTTTTGGAACTAATATATTTTTCAATCTATATCTTTAGACATAAGGGTTGAATGCATGTTATGTGTATTTTTCACCAAAGTTGAATGTGTTAACATATTTAAAACCTCTGAAAGTATCAATAAAATGAAATAAAAATACTTTCTTCATCCTTTCTCCTAGAATAGTCTTGCATGCACTGAAGCATGTTAATAAAATAAATCCAATTTAAGTTTATGCAATTGTAGTAATAATATAAATTCAAGGAACAAACTAATTTTGATTAGTAAATTATGTAAACTTGAGTGCTAGGTTACCTCCATTCAAATACCGGCTACTCAAATTTTTAGCTGTGTGATTTTGGGTAGTTGTCCATATCTTAAATTTCCCCATTTATAAAACAAGAAAGATAATGGCTCTATTCTAAATTATTAAGTGTTAGGAAGGATCTAGTGATGCAGTTTATTTAAATCACTTAAAACCCAGTACACAGTATGAGTGAAATAAATAGTAGCTATTTGTATTACCATTTTCTTCAGGAGACAGAAGCAAATAATTATTCATGTTATATAAATGTTCATGACCCTCACTGTTTTTCTTGCCTGTGGCTGCTCATACGGATGCTCAACTTGGAAAGGGAGTCCCATTTTAAGTATGGAATTCGAACTTCCCTGGTGTTAGTCCAATGGCAGAGATGGCATTTAATACTCATAGAATAGCAATTTGTGGTAGTTCCTGTCTTCTTGATAAATTCCAACTGCTGATTAAAACATATGCTTCTGAGAGATGGCATCTTAGAGCAGATGAAAAAATTAAAATATTCCAGGGCATCTGGTACTGACTCATTCACCGGCCCTCCGAATGACTCCGGACATGAGTAAACAAGTAATAAGTCCTACCCCTGTGATGTTTGTCCAAGTTTTTATTTTGTTCTAAGGATGCTGTTCTAGCCATTGTGTCCTACAGATAGAGTTCCAGGAAACAGGAGCCAAGCCTATCCAGATGTTTGTCAGGTGCAGGAGTTTCATCAACTCTGACAAACACTAACCCTGAGAGGACAAAGGAGCGGCCTGCTTCAGGAACAATGAGGACGTCCTGACCTTCCTGGTGGAGCTGACTGATCATAAAACAGTATGATCAAAGCAATGAGGACTGTCCTGTGACTCTGGGAGTTCCTCCTTGTGGCCTTTTTGGCATCTCCCTTGACGTCTTCCCCTACCCCTAGGTCTTGTAGTGGTTCCCTTTAAATAGTCCCTCTCCTAGCTGCTCGGGGTGGACACCCCTGTCTCCTGTGAGAGATACATGTCAGCCCGGAATCCCGAAAATAAACCTTGCCTCTGCTTATTGCATCAAGATTGATCTCTCGTTTGTCTGGGGCCCGCGACTTCCCGATACTTGAGGGAGGGTCACCCTGCGGAGATCTTTCACTTCTATAGATGTTAGAACAGCAAGATCTATTTTGATACAAAGTCTGGGGATTATTATGACTTTTGCAATATAACATTACCTTAGATATTTTTTCATTTTTACTTGCTTTAAAGACTGTCCAGTTTTGTATAATTATAACAAAAAGTAAAATAACTATATAAATTATTTTAAATAGAACCAAAGACAGTGAACATTCACTATAACAGGTATGCTTAGGATTTAAGGCTAGAAATTATGATTCAAGGTTAAGATAATGGGAAGTTTTCATGTCACAATAAGGAATATTAGCTCATCCTTATACTTGGAAGACACTGAACTAAGAATTTGAAGAAAAAGAATGGTAAGAGAAAGTACCTATTTGAGGACATGATTACTTGAAGTAAATAAGTAGGACCAAGGAAATGAAAAATGAAATAAAACGATAGGAAAAAATGCTTACCACTGTCAGGTTATTAAAGGAATCTGAAACTTCTGAAAAGAAGAGAGCAGCTTCAACTAAAGACTCACAATTGAGCATAGTACCCAAAGACCCAGCTATACCCCTCCTAGACATATACCCAAAAGATGCCCCAACATATAACAGGGATAACATGCTCCACTACGTTCATAGCAGCTTTATTTATAATAGCCAGAAGCTGGAAACAATCCAGATGCCTTTCAACAAAGGAATGGATACAGAAAATATGCTACATTTACACAATGGGGTACTACTCAGCTATTAAAAACCATGACTACATGAAATTCTTAGGCAAATGAGTGGAACTAGAAAATATAATCCAGAGTGAGGTACAAAAGAGTGCACATGGTATGTGCTCACTGATAAGTGGATATTAGGCCAAAAGCTAGGAATACCTACTATAAAACTCACAGACCCTAGGAAGTTCAAGAAGAAGGAAAACCAAAGTATGGATGCTTCAGTTCTACTTAGAAGGGGGAACAAAATAAACATGGGAGGTAGAGAGTAGGAGGGATTTAGAAAGAAGAAAGGAGGGGGAGGAGGAAAAAAAGGGGTCAGGATCAGGTATGGGATGAGACTGGGGAGATGTACAGAGGGTCAGGAAATTGAACAGGGGTGCTCGCAATGGGGGTGGAGAATTGGTGATAGCTCCCCCCCAACAAAGTCTCAGATTCTAGGAAAGCAAGGGGCTCCAAAAACCTAACTGGGATGACATTAGCTGAAAAACCCAAAATAGGGGAGGGAGAACCTGTAGAGAGCATATCCAGAGGTTAGGCATGGCCCCCAGTTGAGGAATGGGCCGCCCACCCATCTCCAAAATTTTACCAGAATTGCTCCTGTTTTAAGGAAATAAAGGGACAAAGAATGAAACAGAGACTGAAGGAAAAACCATCCAAAGACTGCCTCATCTTGGGATCCATACCATATGAAGACACCAAACTCACACACTATTGCTCATTCAAAAAAGTGCTTGCTGACAAAAGCCTGATATGGCTGTCTCCTGAGAGGTCCTACCAGAGCCTGACCAATACAGATGGGGATGCATGCAGTCAACCATCAGACTGAGCACAGGGACCCCAATGGAGGAGGTAGAGGAAGGATTGAAGGAGCTGAAGGGGTTTGAAACACCATGGGAGCAATAATATCAACCAATCAGATCCCCCAGAGCTCTCAGGGTCTAAACCACCAACCAAAGAGTCTACATGGAGCGATCCATGGCTCCAGCCGCATATGAGCAGAGGATGGCCTTGTTGGGCATCAGTGGGAAAGGAGGCCCTTGGTTCTGTGAAGGCTCAATGACCCAGTGTAGGGGAATGCCAAAGTGGGGAGGTAGAAGTGGATGGGTGGATAAGGGAGCACCCTCGAGAAGCAGGGGGAATGAGATGGGATAGGTGGTTTGCCGAGGGGAGACCATGAAAGGGGATAACATTCAAAATGTAATAAAATAAAATAACCAATAAAAAAATCACAATGTTCTCGGTGAAAAAGAATAAAGAAAAAAAGCTTGTACTGTATCTTGGGATACAGTAATACTTTTCAAACAACTAGGAAAATGTAAAAGTGTAAGACTAGAAACACTTTCAGACAGCCTGCCATGCCTACTTGATTTCCAGAAAGTAAAAAATTAATTAATTTGATGTTGAAGCAGAATATTTGCCTTCTCTTGTGTAGCTGATACATCATTATTATGATTTCAAATATGTTTTTAATTACTTTCTTTCATTGATGTACTTCAAGTTGTTGCAAGCTTTTGCCGGTGATAGAAAAGATGATTAACAATGATAAAAAAGGAAAAAATCAAGTAGCTATACAAATATGTGAGAAAAAAAAATCAGTGAAAAGGAAACTTTTTAAGGCTTCAAATGTCATAAGTATATATAAGAGTAAAAGCTCATAGGACATCTTGAATTTGGCAATCCAGACATTGTAAAGTGTGAGAAGTAAAATGTGTTGTTTATCAAGAATAAATATTGGGGTATCTTGATATTTTACTGGAAAGCCAAAACTGGGTACTACAATGAACATTTTCTCTTTGTAAGTTACTTATCTCACATATCTTGATATAGAACCAAGTCCTCTATTTTCTGCATTTATTATCAAAACAAATGACACAATTATAGTACCGCATCTACTGACTGTTAATGCATGGTCACCACAAGAAAACTGTGTGCTTCCTTTTAACACAGAACCTGCTGCTTGGCTAGAAACAGAGAGAAGAATGCAAGACAAATTGAGAGAAAGCCACTATGTTTCATTTGTCATTAGACTTAAGTTTAGTTTTATTGACGTACTTACACTATAGTACATTCATAACAGCTCTCATAGAGCTGTTCCAATTTGTTTTCTCCTTAAGACTTGTTAATACTGATAAAAATGACAACCATCAACTTTATAGTAATGATACTTAACATTTGTTGATAAGTTCTGTGTGGCAGACGCTCTTAGCTATGATTTTATCTATTCTAAATAAACTCTTATGATGAATGAAATAAAGCCATTAAAACAAATAATCCAAATTTAACAAAATTCTTACATGATAAAAAATGTAGATAAATGTATAACTCAGCTCTGATACAAAAAATATACACCTTTGATCTAGTCAATGAATTTTGTGAGAACTGTCTATAAATTTACAGTATGTTTTCTATACATTCTTCATTTTCTGCATGCTGACCTTTAATATTTGTGTTGTATTTATGATAATTTCTTTAAATTCTCACAATTTTCCCATTATTGATTTTTCACCTTTATACTTTTTCATTCAGTGATATTTAAATTTAAGAAGATGGGATGAGAATGTTTGTGTGTGGGGTGTGTGTGTGTGTGTGTGTGCGTGTGTGTGTGTGTGTGTGTGTGTGTGAATCAAGTTCCACTAGAAACCAGCATTGGAAAAGCTACTTACTATCAGGGCTACTTTTTACCTGAATAAGCCATGATTTTAACTATTTATAACATCTCTTCTTCGATTTAGTTTCTAAACTAATGAATCTAACTTTTTGAGATTTTGAGGGTGATTTTCATGGTTTGCATATACTTGGCCCAGGGAGTGGCACTATTAGAAGGTGTGGCCCTGTTGGAGTAGGTGTGTCACTGTGAGTGTGGGCTTTAAGACCTGTCTTAGCTACCTGGAAGTCACTATTCTGATAGCAGTCTTCAGTTGAAGATGTAGAACTCTCAGATCCTCCTGCATCATGCCTGGCTGGATGTTGCCACACTCCTGCCATGATGATAATCGACTGAACCTCTGAACCTGTAAGTCAGCCCCAATTAAATGTCATCCTTTGTAAGATTTGCCTTGGTCATGCTGTTAGCAATAAAAACCATAAGACAGTGATAGATTAAAAGTACTCATAAACATTCATTTTTAATCTTGAAATCAACTCAGGAATACTATTTATATTTACTGAAAGTCATTCATTATTTGTTCATCTTTTAAGTTTTATAATTTTATTTTACTATTACCAGTTTGTGCGAGTGTGTATGTGCATAAATGTGTGTATATGTGTGAATACAAAAAAAAAAAAACCCTAGGAATTTGGTTCTCTCATTTCAGCCTGAGCATAGGAGAGTGAACAGGAAACACTCCTACTTGTTGGCCCGTGGCCTACTTTGTTCCTTTTGATATTTCTAAATATGTTTTGCATTACAATATAAAAACATTTGTTTTGTAAGCTTAGCATCAACCTTCAAACAAAAGTCATTAAAAAGCAAAACAGCTAACAGAAGCATTAATATTGTCTCGCCTCCATTTTAAGATTCATCGTTTTTAAATAGTTACATTTATGAAATAAATATGAAATTAATCCTTCAATTTTTTCTATGACTTCCTATATAAAATAATGATAGAGAAAACAAGTGTTTTCCATGTTTTTTAATCATTTTTATTGGATTTTTTTTATCTACATTTCAAATATTATCCTTCCAGTTTCCCTTCAGAAACCCCTATCCAATTCCCCAATCTCTGCTCTCTCAAGGAGGGCTACCCCTCCCTACTCCCACCTGCCTACTCCTCCCACCTCCTCCCTAGCATTCCCCTCTGCACTAAGGCATCAAGCCTTCACCAGGACCAAGGGCCTCTCCTCCCATTGATACCCAACAAGGACATCCTCTGCTACATATGCAGCTGTAGTGGGTCATGGGATGCTCCATGTATACTCTTTGGTTGGTGGCTTAGTCCCTAGGAGTGCTGGGGTGTCTGGTTGGTTAATATTTGTTGTTCTTCCCATGGGGTTGCAAACCCCTCCAGCTTCTACTTATTCTTTCTCTAACTCCTCAATGAGACCCAGTTACAATCCAATGGTTGGTTGTAAGCATCTACCTCTGTATTTGTCAGGCTCTAGCAGAACCTCTCAGGAGACAGCTATTTCAGGCTCCTGTCAGCATGCACCTCTTGGCAACCCCAATAGTGACTGGGTTTGGTGACTGTATTGGGATGTATCCCCATGTGTGGCAGTCTCTAGATGACCTTTTCTTCAATCTCTGCTCCACATTTTGTCTCCATATTTCCTCCTGTAAATAATTTGTTCCCTTTGTAAGAAGTAATGAAGCATCCATACTTTGGTCTTCCTTCTTCTTGAGCTTCATGTGGTCTGTGAATTGTATCTTGGGTATTCTGAGCTTTTGGGCTAATATCCACTTATCAGTGAGTACATATCATGTGTATTCTTTTATGATTGGTTTACCTCACTTTTCTAGTTACATCCATTTGCCTAAGAAGTTCACAAAGTCATTGTTTTTAATAGCTAAATAGTACTCCATTGAGTAAATGTACCACATTTTCTGTATCCATTCCTCTGTTGAAGGGCATCTGGGTTCTTTCCAGCTTCTGGCTATTATAAATAAGGTGGCTGTAAACATAGCAGAGCATGCGCCCTTGTTATATGTTTGGGCATACTTTGGGTATATGCCCAAGAGAGGTATAGCTGAGTCCTCAGGTAGTACTATGTCTAATTTTCTGATGAACCTCCAGACTGATTTCCAGAGTTCTTGTACCAGCTTGTAATCTCACCAACAATAGAGGAGGTTTTTGTCCCTCACCAGCATCTGAGTTTTTACTCTTAGCCATTCTGACTGATGTGAGGTGGAATCTCAGGGTCATTTTGATTTGCATTTCCCTGATGGCTAATGATGTTTCTTTAGGTACTTCTCAGCTATTCAATATTCCTCAGTTGAGAGTTCTTTGTTTAGCTCTGTACCCATTTTTTAAATAGGGTTATTTGATTCTCTGGGTCTAACTTCTTTAGTTGTTTGTACATATTGGATATTAGCCCTCTATCAGATATAGGATTGGTAAAGATCTCTTCCCAATCTGTAGGTTGCTGTTTTGTCCTAATGACAGTGCCCTCTGCCTTATAGATGCTTCTCAATTTTATGAGGTCCAGTGTTTTCTTTATTACTATCTTAGGAACATCATGAATCTGTTTTATTCAGATAAAGAATGTATCTTTTACAATTGTACAAAACTAAAAATAAATGATCGTAAATTTTGTTTTTGAATTTCAAGAATTTATAGTACCTGAAAAAACAATATCTCATATTTTTCTACTCTCAATATATCAAAAGTATTATAGTGATAGTTTCCATTAATGATTATGATGATGATAATAATAATAATAAAATTATATACTTGCTTCTCAGTAAATAAATTACATCTCTGTGAAAAAATTTTCAGAGTGTTTTGGGGGGGGGTGTTTGTTTTAAATTCACACAAATCTTCCATCCCTGCTGGAAAGCTTTTATAGAGATGGAAGGTATTATCGGGTCTGCTGAGCAAAAGGAAAGACATGAATGAACTTATCCAGTACAGAACACTCTATGTCAACTTAGTAACCTGTCAGGTAAGATATGACCTCTGGCAAGACAATGGCGTGACTATTGCAGGGTAACTAAGTGCTTCCTGATTTGACTTTAGGCTTGCTCTATGATAAGGAATTTCATGTCTGGTATTCTAATACTGATCCAAAGGCCATGACTAGCCATGTCATAGGCCATAACATATAATTTACTATTGCTGGAGAGATAAAGCACATTTTCTTCAGGACTCTAGTTTATAGTAGGTTCCCATGCCTAAAAGAATAACTTGTCACATCTATGCATGTATGGACAGTAGTAATTGGAATTATTGGGTTAAAACATGAACAAACAAATACACTTAAATGGAGGGTTTGCTGACTCACACATATGCATGCGCCATCACACATGTAAACACAAATACACAGATAAAGAGTATACACACACACACACACACACACACACGAGTATCTGCTATTAAAACCTTAATAAAGACTTCTCAGAAACCTTGTTTCAATATCTGAAAATTCAACGTCCAATTGACTATACATAAAACTACCTTTCTGTAGGGTTAACACTTTTAACTAGAAATTTTAGAATCCTATATAAGTCTTATACTTGAATAGAATCTCTGAGCCACCAAATTACAATAAAGCCAGTCTTTTGTAGGGAGTGAAGAGAAGCTATTCTGTTTAGCAATACCATATTATATAAGGAATACCTGTGAGCTAAAAACTCATCTAATTAAACATAACACTAATAATATAAAAAATAGTCATTTGTTTACTTTTTACTACATGCCAAATAAGCAAATTAGAGCATAAATGATCAGGAAAAATCTGTGGTTGAGCTTCTTAGAAGCAGTGTTTGACACATGGATTCAAGGGGTAAATCCTATTTGGGATTTATGGAACTTGGCAGGAACTAGTAAAGATCTAAGTAATCCTGTGGTCTCAAGTAATATTTAACTTTCATTTGAGACACAGTATATGCTGATGTGGTCCCTAGAGATAGCATAAAGCATACACCACTGCTCCTCTTGCCTTCTGTGAATATGGTTGCAGAAATTTTTAGCTTCATGACTTAACAATTAATCCTTTTCCATCAGAGAATTGAGATATTGCTAAAGTTTTGTAAGGTTTAAGTGTATCCTGCCAAACATTTCCCCATTCTGAGGTTGGTCTCCAGAGTGGCAATACTAAGAAATCATGAAAACGTTCAAAAGTGGGGCCTCATGAAAAGTCTTTAGGTCATAGCAGGGACTGTTGTCAGAAAAGAATATTATGAGCTAGTGAAGTAGCCCAGTAAAGACATTTATTCTATTGCTATAGGTTATTCAATTCCCCTAACCTATATTGGGGAAGGAGAAAACCGACACTCTCAAATTCTACTTTGTTGTCCACATGCACAATATGGAATACACACACACACACACACACACACACACACACACACACACACACATAAATATTACCCTAGTTTTCTTTACATTTCTGTGATTGACATCAAAAATACATTGGGGTAGAAACAGTTAATTTGGTTTCCATGCAATAACCTTAGTTGATCAGTGAGGGAAGTTAAGATTAGGGCAGAAACTCCAGCAGAAGCAGAGGCAGGAACCATGGAAGAAAGCTATTTAATAGCTTGATCTCCATGGCTTGCTCAACTTGTTTTCTTCTACATCCCTGGATCACTTGCTCAAGGCTTATTCTACCAACCGTGGCCTGGGGCCTCATATATAAATCATTAATCAAGCAAATGTCCCACAGATATATGCACAGGCCTTTCTGAATGGGTCCCTTCTTTCAAATAACTCTAATTTATGCTAAGTTGACAAAACTAACCAGCACAATTGATTGTTTATCAAGTTTACACACAAATACATCACTATCAAGTAACCAAAATGTAACCATATGGGTAAGCAAGATTTTAACAGGACTAATTAGACTAAAATGAGTTCACTAGAGTAGGTTATAATATAACTTGGAGAAGGACAGTTTGAAACACAGATATAAAGATATAGTTACCTAAAACCAATAAGAGAATCATGGAATATATCCCTCCATCATGGACCTCAAAAGAAAGCAAATTTTCAGATGTCACGCTTTTGGAATTCTGCCTCTGTTCTGTGAGGTAGTACTTTGTTTAAGACACCCAGTCTTTTTAGAATACAGTTCATAAATGCAGTCATATGAAAATTCTGAGTGCTCATGAAAAAATTCTCAATCACCAGCCTCAAAGTTTCCTCTCCTAACTCAATTTCCAAGCCCTTGACTAGCTGTCTACCATAGCTCTCTAAGTAGTTTGCCAGCCTCTAGGCTTTTATTTAATATATTCAGCACATGAAAATAATAATACTTCAGAAACATAATTGTCTCAGTTGAAAAATTATTGCTGGGAAAAAACACCATGACTAAGGCAAGTCTTATAAAGGACAACATGTTATTGGGGTTGGCTTACAGGTTCAGAGGTTCAGTCCAGGATCATCAAGGTAGGAGCATGACAGCATCCAGGCAGGCATGGTACAGGAGGAGTTAAGAGTTCTATATCTTCATCTAAAGGCTGCTAGCAGAACGCTAACTTCCAGGGAGCTAGGGTAAGGGTCTTAAGCCCATGCCCACAATGACACACCTATGCCAACAGGGTCACACTTCTTTTTCTTTTCATCTTTATTAAATTGGGTATTTCTTATTTACATTTCAAATGTCATTCGTCTCTATACAGCGGACACTGATCGCGCTAGGTGTTTTCCTCTAGAGTCAGAAATGTGGAGAGAGAGTAGTCTCCTCTGGTTTCCCAGGCATGTCTGCCCCTCTGAAGGTCTAGCTCTTCCTCCACAGGATTTGGGTGCAGGGAACTGTTTGACCGTTCAGATTTCTGTGTAGTCTGGACCACAGGGCTCCTGCAGCTTGACTGCACCTATCTTCCTGTACCCAGAGGCACTATACAGTTTCCTCTTGGTCCAGGGATGTGGGCAAAGGTGGGTAGAAGTGGCTGTCTCTCCTGCCCTTCAGTCTCAGGATTGCCATATATTAAACCATCCCTGCATGTCTGATGTGAAGCCTACTTGATCATGGTGGATGATCATTTTGATCTGCTCTTGGATTCAATTTGCCAGAATTTTATTGAGTATTTTTGCATCAATATTCATAAGGGAAATTGGTCTGAAGTTCTCTTTCTTTGTTGAGTCTTGCTGTGGTTTAGGTATAAGAGTAATTGTGGTTTCATTGAAGGAATTCGATAGCACTCCATCTGTTTCAATTCTGTGTAACAGTTTGGATAGTATTGGTATGAGGTCTTCTATGAAGGTCTGATAAAATTCTGCACTGAACTCATCTGGACCTGGGCTCTTTTTGCTTGGGAGAGCTTTACTGACTGCTTCTATTTCCTTAAGAGTTATGGGGTTGTTTAAATGGTTTATCTGTTCCTGATTTAACTTCGGTACCTGGTATCTGTGGAGGAAATTGTCCATTTCCTGCAGATTTTCAAGTTTTGTTGAATATAGGCTTTTATAGTAAGATCTGATGATTTTTTGAATTTCCTCTGAATCTGTAGTTATGTCTCCCTTTTCATTTCTGATTTTATTAATTTGGACACACACTCTGTGTCCTCTCCTTAGTGTGGCTAAGGGTTTATCTATCTTGTTGACTTTGTCAAAGAACCCAGCTTTTAGTTCTGTTGATTTTTGTATAGTCCTTTTTGTTTCTGCTTGGTTGATTTCAGCTCTGAATTTGATTATTTCCTGTCTTCTACTCTTCCTGGGTGTATTTGCTTCTCTTTGTTCTAGAGTTTTTAGGTGTGCTATCAAACTGCTGATACATGCTCTCTCCTGTTTCTTTATGCAGACACTCAGAACTATGAGTTTTCCTCTTAACACAGTTTCATTGTGTCCCATAAGTTTTGATATGTTGTACCTTCATATTCATTAAATTCTAAGAAGTCTTTAATTTCTTTATTTCTTACTTGACCAGGTTATCATTGAGTAGAGCATTGTTCAAGTTCCATGTATATGTGGCATTCTTACCTTTATTGTTATTGAAGACCAGCTTTAGCCCGTGGTGGTCTGATAGGACTCATAGGATTATTTCTGTCTTCCTGTATCTTTTGAGGCCTGTTTTTTGACCAATTATATGGTCAATTTTGGAGAAAGTATCATGAGGTGGTGAGAAGAAGTTATATCCTTTTGTTTTAGGGTAGAATGTTCTATAAATATCCGTTAAGTCCATTTGATTCATGACTTGCTGTTAGTCTGTCTATGTCTCTGTTTAATTTCTGTTTCCATGATCTGTCCATGGATGAGACTGGGTTGTTGAAATCACCTACTATTATTGTTTGATGTGCAATGTGTGCTTCGAGCTTTAGTAACGTTGCTTTTACGTATGTAGGTGCCCTTGTATTTGGAGCATAGATATTTAGGTTTGAAAGTTCATCTCGGTGGATTTTTCCTTTGATGAATATGTAGTGTCCTTCCTTATTTTTTTGATGACTTTTAGTTGAAAATCCATTTTATTTGATATTAGAATGGCTTCTCCAGCTTGCTTCTTCCGACCATTTGCTTGGAAAGTTGTTTTCCAGCCTTTCACTCTGAGGTAGTGTCTCTCTTTGTCTCTGAGGTGTGTTTCCTGTAGGCAACAGAATGCAGGGTCCTCATTGCATATCCAGTTTGTTAATCTCTTCTTTTACTGGGGAATTGAGTCCATTGATATTGAGAGATAGTAAGGAATAGTGATTGCTGCTTCCTGTTATATTCTTATTTGGATGTGCTATTATGTTTGTGTGCTTTTCTTTTCTTTGTTTTGTTGCCAAGACGATTAGTTTCTTGATTTTTCTAGGGTGTAGCTTGCCTCCATATGTTGGGATTTACCATTTATTATCCTTTGTAAGACTGGATTTGTAGAAAGATATTGTGTAATTTGGTTTTGTCATGGAATATCTTGGTTTCTCCATCTATGTTATTTGAGAGATTTGCTGGATACTGTAACGTGGGCTGGCATTTGTATTCTCTTAGGGTCTGTATGACATCTGTCCAGGATCTTCTGGCTTTCATAGTCTCTGGTGAGAAGTCTAGTGTAATTCTGTTAGGTCTGCCTTTATATGTTACTTGACCTTTTTCCCTTACTGCTTTTAATATTCTTTCTCTGTTTTGTGCATTTGGTGTTTTGGCTATTATGTGATGGGAGGAGTTTCTTTTCTGGTCCAATCTATTTGGAGTTCTGTAGGCTTCTTGTATGTTTATAGGCATCTCTTTCTGTAGGTTAGGGAAATTTTCTTCTTTGATTTTGTTTAAGATATTTACTGGTCCTTTGAGCTGGGAGTCTTCACTCTCTTCTATACCTATTATCCTTAGGTTTGATCTTCTCATTGAGTCCTGCATTTCCTGTATGTTTTTGTGCTTCCTGTTTACTGGTCTTTATCCATTTTACTTTATCTTTTGACAGTTTTGTAGAAGATTTCTATGGAATCTTCTGCTCCTGAGATTCTCTCTTCTATCCTCTTGTATTCTGTTGGTGATGCTTGTATCACAGTTCCTTGTCTCTTCCTTTGGTTTTCTATATCCAGGGTTGTCTCCTTTGTGCTTTCGATTGCTTCTATTTTCATTTTAATTCTTCACCCTGTTTGATTGTGTTTTCTTGGAATTCTTTCAGAGATTTTTTGTGATTCCTCTCATAGGCTTCTTTACTTGTTTATTTATTTTCCTCCATTTCTCTAAGGGAGTTCTTTATGTCTTTGAAGAAGTCCTCCATCATCATGATCAAATGTGATTTAAATCTATATCTTGCTTTTCTGGTGTGTTTTGATATTCCGTGTTTGCTTTGGTGGGAGAATTGGGCTCCGATGATGCCATGTAGTCTTGGTTTCTGATGCTTGGGTTCCTGCGCTTGCCTCTCACCATCAGGTTGTCTTTGGTGTTACCTTGTTCGGCTATTTCTGACAATGGCTAGACTGTCCTATAGGCCTGTGTGTCAGGAGTGTTTAGACTTTTTTCCTGTTTTCTTTCAGCCAGTTATGGGAACAGAGTGTTTTGCTTTCAAGAGTGTAGTGCTTCCTGTTTACTGGTCTTTATCTGTTCCTGTGGGCGTGTGTCCTGAATCCAACAGGCAGGTCACTTGGAGCAGAAAAGTTGGTCTTACTCTCTGGTCCCTGGCCTCAAGTTGCTCCTGGGGAGGTTGCATTTGAGCCTCCATGAGGTGAGCAACAACCAGAAGGGCTTGGGCTTTTTCCCCGGAGGCCCCTGGCCAGGGGTCCCAGATGGTCCAGATAGGTGCTTTCCTGGAGTCAGAAACGTGGGCAGAGTGTAGTCCTTCTGGCTTCCCAGGTGTCTGCCCTTTGAATGCTTTTAGCCTCCCTCCCATGGGATTTGGGTAAAGTAGAGCTGTTGACCAGATCCCTTCAGATTTGAGGGTGTCCAGACCACAGGGACCTGGCAGCTTGAGTGCCCCTTGTCTTCAGGTTCCTAGAGGCCCTATACAGTTTCCTTTGGCCAGGGATGTGGGCAGGTGGGTGAGCCAGGGTCTCCCGCTTGAGTCTCAGGAGTGGCCGCATGTCTGGGAGGTGAGCTCTCCCAAAGGGGTTTGGGAGCAGGAGAAGTGGCTGACCAGTGAGGTTAGGGGTCGCATCTAAAATCTGAAACCGTCCCAGAGGAATTTTTGGCTTCTGTGTCCTGAGTCCTGTCAGGCAGGACACTTGGAGCCGAAAAGTTGGTCTTACCTCTGGTCCTGAGGCTCAAGTCCTGGCCTTTTAAAAAAACTATTTTCTCTCATTAAACATAGATTATTTTATCATACAATATATTCTGATTATAGTTTTCCCTTTTCCTCTTCCTAGGTCACCCCTTCCTTCCCCTCCAGATCTACATCCTTTCTGTCTATCACTAGAAAATAACAGGCTTCCAAGAGAGAACTTAACCAATAAAATATAGTAAGATGAATCAAAAAAGATAATATAGAACTTGGATACAACAGACAACCCTGCAATAGGGAAAGAGTTCCAAGAGAAAATATAAGAGTCAGATACCCACTTTTAGTCACAGTAAGGAATCCCATAAAAATACTAAGCTAATAGTTATGCATATATATATATATATCACATAATTATTATATATATGAAACATATAATTATTATATATACACATATATATCTGAAGGACCAGTTACAGACCCATGGAGGCCCTGTGCATGCTGTATCAGTCTCTGTGAGCTCATATACAGCTTGCTTAGTTGATTCAGAGGGCCTAGTTTTCCGGGTGTCTTCCATCTCCTCTGACTCTTTTTTTTTTTTTTATTATTATTAACTTGAGTATTTCTTATATACATTTTGA
>NC_046172.1:125324026-125333687 GCF_011064425.1 Rattus rattus | reverse complement strand
TCAAATGCTTTCTCAGCATCTAATGAAATGATCATGTGGTTTTGTTCTTTCAGTTTGTTTATATAATGGATCATGTTGATGGTTTTCCATATATTAAACCATCCCTGCATGCCTGGGATGAAGCCTACTTGATCATGGTGGATGATTGTTTTGATGTGCTCTTGGATTCGGTTTGCCAGAATTTTATTGAATATTTTTGCGTCGATATTCATAAGGGAAATTGGTCTGAAATTCTCTTTCTTTGTTGGGTCTTTGTGTGGTTTAGGTATAAGTGTAATTGTGGCTTCATAGAAGGCATTTGGTAGTGCTCGATCTGTTTCAGTTTTGTGGAATAGTTTGGATAATATTGGTATGAGGTCTTCTAAGAAGGTCTGATAGAATTCTGCACTAAACCCATCTGGACCTCGGCTCTTTTTGGTTGGGAGAACTTTAATGAATGCTTCTATTTCCTTAGGAGTTATGGGGTTGTTTAAATGGTTTACCTGTTCCTGATTTACCTGGTATCTGTCTTGGAAATTGTCCATTTCCACCAGATTTTCAAGTTTTGTTGAATATAGGCTTTTGTAGTAGGATCTGATGATTTTTTGAATTTCCTCTGATTCTGTAGTTATGTCTCCCTTTTCTTTTCTGATTTTGTTAATTTGGACACACTCTCTGTGTCCTCTCATTAGTCTGGCTAAGGGTTTATCTATCTTGTTGATTTTCTCAAAGAACCAACTTTTGGTTCTGTTGATTCTTTCTATGGTTCTTTTTGTTTCTACTTCATTGATTTCAGCTCTGAGTTTGATTATTTCCAGCCTTCTACTCCTCCTGGGTGTATTTGCTTCTTTTTGTTCTAGAGCTTATCTTTTTTGATGACTTTTAGTTGAAAATTGATTTTACTTGATATTAGAATGGCTACTCCAGCTTACTTCTTCCGACCATTTGCTTGGAAAGTTGTTTTCCAGCCTTTCACTCTGAGGTAGTGTCTGTCTTTGTCTCTGAGGTGTGTTTCCTCTAGGCAGCAGAATGCAGGGTCCTCATTGTGTATCCAGTTTGTTCATCTATATCTTTTTATTGGGGAGTTGAGACCATTGATGTTGAGAGATATTAAGTAATAGTTATTATTGCTTCCCGTTATACTCATATTTGGATGTGAGGATATGTTTGTGTACTTTTCTTCTCTTTGTTTTGTTGCCAAAACAATTCGTTCCTTGATTTTTTTAGGGTGTACCTTGCCTCCTTATTTTGGGTTTTACCATTTATTATCCTTTGTAGGGCTGGATTTGTAGAAAGATATTGTGTAAATTTGGTTTTGCCATGGAATATCTTGGTTTCTCCATCTATGTTAATTGAGAGTTTTGCAGGATACAGTAACCTGGGATGGCATTTGTGTTCTCTTAGGGTCTGTATGACATCTGTCCAGGATCTTCTGGCTTTCATAGTTCCTGGCGAAAAGTCTGGTGTGATTTTGATAGGTCTGCCTTTATATGTTACTTGACCTTTTTCCCTTACTGCTTTTAATATCCTTTCTTTATTTTGTGCATTTGGTGTTTTGACTATTATGTGAGAAGAGAAGTTCCTTTTCTGGTCCAATCTATTTGGAGTTCTGTAGGATTCTTGTATTTTTGTGGACATCTCTTTCTTTAGGTTAGGGAAGTTTTTTTCTATGATTTTGTTGAAGATATTTACTGGTCCTTTGAGCTGGGAGTCTTCACTCTCTTCTATACCTATTATCCTTAGGTTTGATCTTCTCATTGAGTCCTGGATTTCCTGTATGTTTTGGACCAGTAGCTTTTTCCGCTTTACATTATCTTTGACAGTTGAGTCAATGATTTCTATGGAATCTTCTGCTCCTGAGATTCTCTCTTCTATCTCTTGTATTCTGTTGGTGATGCTTGTATTTACAGCTCCTTGTCTCTTCCTTTGGTTTTCTATATCCAGGGCTGTTTCCCTGTGTTCTTTCTTCATTGCTTCTATTTCCATTTTTAATTCCTTCAACTGTTTGATTGTGTTTCCCTGGGATTCTTTCAGGGATTTTTGTGAATCCTCTCTATAGGCTTCTACTTGTTTATTTATGTTTTCCTGAACCTCAGAGTTCTTTATGTTTTCTTGAAGTCCTCCATCCTCATGATCAAATATGATTTACAAATCGAGCTTGCTTTTTCTGGTGTGTTTGGATATTCATTTGCTTTGGTGGGAGGAGTGGGCTCCAGCCAGTGCCATGCTGAGTTTCTGTTGCTTGGTTCCTGTGCTTGCCTCTAGCCATCATATTGTCTCTGTGTTCCTTTTCTGCTATTTCTGACAGTGGCTAGACCGTCCTATTGGCCTGTGTTTCAGGAGTGCTATAGACCTGTTTTCCTGTTTTCTTTTAGCCAGTTATGGGAACAAAGTGTTCTGCTTTCAGGTGTGTAGTCTTTCCTGTCTACTGGTCTTCAGCTGTTCCTGTGGGCCTGTGTCCTGAGTCGACCAGGCAGGTTGCTTGGAGCAGAAAAGTTGGTCTTATCTGTGGTCCCCTGGCTTACGATTGCTTGTGGGTGGCTGCTTTTGAGCTCTCCATGAGGGTGGCAACCAGGAAGGCCTGTGCCACCTCTTCAGGGAGCCCCTGTGCACTGGGGTCCCAGATGGCATTAGATGTTTTCCTCTGGAGTCAGAAATGTGCACAGAGTGTAGTCTCTTCTGGCTTCCCAGGTGTTTCTGCCCCTCTGAAGGTTTAGCTCTCCCTCCCACCGGATTTGGGTGCAAAGAACTATTGATCTGGTCCCTTCAGGTCCGGGCAGTGTCTGGAGTGCCACCTTTTTTTATTTTTAATTTATTAATTTATCCTGATCTTTGCCTCCTCCCTCCTTTCCCACGAGTCCTACCCTTACAATTCCCCCCCAATTACCTTTCTCTTGTCATCTTCAGAAAAGGGGAACCACCACGTGAAGAACAAGATGCTCATTTTTGTAGCAAATATGCTACCAAAATGTAGGGGGTTTAAGTCCAGCTCCTCCATGCATCCTCCCTAGGTGATGACCTAGTCTCTGCAAGTCACGTGGGCACAGGTTACAATTCTGTAGGTTTTCTTGTGGTGGCTTTAACCCCTCAAAGTTGCTCAATACTATGCCCTGCTCTTCCACAAAAGCTGCTCAGCTCCACCTGATGTTTAGCTGTGGGTCTCTGCATCTGTTCCCATCAGATGCTGGATGAAGTCTCTCAGGAGATAGTTATGCTAGACTCCTGTCTGAAGGCATAGCAAAGGATAATTAGTAGTATCAGTGGTTGGTCCTCACATGGGATTGGTTTATTTCCTGAGAGAGAAAGAGGGAGAGGGAGAGGGAGAGGGAGAAAGAGAAGGAGAAGGAGAGACAGAGACAAAGAGAAAAACAAAGAGAGAGACACAGAGAAAGAGATAATACATGCTTTGGTTGAGTAGTGGGTGTTTGACAGCAGAATAGAACGAATATGGTCATGTATGAAAAATTTTTAGTAAAATATTTTAAATAATTTCAGTAGAGACAACAGGTAAATAATACATAAATTCTATTACTTGGTATATTCTAAACTAGTATAGAAAAACAATGTTAAATACAAATATAATGGGATGTAATATGTAATACTATATTTGCTAGACGCTATACTATAAACATAAAAAGAACTGTATGCAACACCCTTATAATTTTGGCATTTAGAAGACTATGGCATAAGGATTGTGAGCTAAAGGATAGGCTAGGAACATAGTGAGATCCTATCGGACAAGGAAATTAGAATGTATTTTTCTAACCCAGTACATATAAATATTAGCAGTAAATCATAAATTAAATATACATTTAAACATAAAATTACTATTGAAGCATTTTATATTAGGTTTTCATAAAGTGTATTTTTATTACATTTTTGTTACTTAAAAGACTTTTAAACTTAAATGTATGTTGATCAAATTTTTCTCTTTTCCCAACTACTTCAAGATTTTCTGTCCCTCCCTACCCACCGACTTTAAGTTACTTCCAAAAAAAGCAAAACCCCAAAACTCAATACAACAACAAATTCTCTGATGATGAAAAGAAAGTAAAATACCTCAAAAAAAAAAAAAAAAAAGAAAACCCAACCAACAACAGCAGCAGGAACAACAACACCAATAGCAAAAGCAAAACCAAACAACCCCACCAAACTGTAACCAGATAAAATTACGCAAAAGAAATCTATGGAATCTATTCTATGCTGGTCAATACTGCTGAATGTGAGGCTTTCCCTGTAGGGATGATATACCTACAGTGCCACTCTAATGGGAAAAGTAACTTTCCTTCTGCTAGTAGGTATCAGTGGCAATTTAGTTGTTACTTTTTACCCTAGTTGCTCAGTTTTCATTCAATTATTCAATTCATTTTTTAAAAATATAACATAATATAATATAATATGATAAAACAAAACCAAAAAAAACCAATGTAAGTTGGGCAAGGCAAACCAATAGAAGGAAAAGTTTCAAGAGAAGGCAAAAGAGTCAGAGATCCACTCATTCACACACTTATTAATCCAAACCCTAAACCTGAAATGCAGAGGCCCTGGTGCAGACCCATGAGTTCATGTATGCTTTGCTTATGTTAATTAAGAAGGCCTTGTTTTTTTGGTTTCCTCCATCCTCTCTGGCTCTTACACTCTTTCTGCCTCTTCTTTTGCAGGGTTATCTGAGCCCCGAGGAGAGGGATTTGATAGAGACATTCCACTTAGGGTTGAGCATCCAAAAGTCTCTCTCTCTGTGTAGTGTCTGTTTGTGAGTCTTTATATTTGTTTCCATTTTCTGCTGCAGGAAACTTCAAGATGACGACTGAACAAGGCACCAATCTATTAGTATTGCAGAACAGTCAGGAGTCTTTTTATCACCATATGTATAAATATTTTTTTCTTTTCTCTTTTAGACCATGATATTACTTGGATTGATCCCTGAGCTATCTAGTTTCAGAATCTTGGTCACAAAAACAGAGTTCTATTTTGTGAGTGGGCCTTAAGTCAGATCAGTTACTAGTTGTTTACTCCCATAAGTTCTTTTTGCCACCATTTTTTTACAGAAAGCATTAGATTTCTTTATAGTTTATTTGTGTCAATTACAGAAAGGTATGGCTTCTTAAAGATGGAGCCATTGTATGTGTTATTGCTTTTCTGTTAGTTTCATATTGTTACTCTTCACATTTTCTAATTTAGTTAAAGGTCTAAGCTTGCATATGTATTTAGAAGAATTTGTGGTATATGCTTAAATATGTTTTGTATGTTAGTAAGTATGTATAACCAGATAATGAAATTTATTAATGATTTACAACTTGATGATTAAGGTACAGATAAAAAGAAAGTAAAAAGAAGAATGTTTCATTCTCCATATTTTGGGGAGTGTGGGAGTTTGAGAGTAAGTAAGAGATTTTGGTCAAGAGTAAACTGCCTGTCCATCACAGTTTGCTCTCTGGCTACTGCTTTTCCTTCATGCTAATGACATGATAATTGGCCCAGGTGGGAGTTCTTGTGAGGTAAGTAGTAATACTCATGAAACCCTGCAGATTTGTCACAAATGATCTTGAAGGTGAAGGACTAAAGTGACATTCAAGAGGTATTTGGCAGTTTTCTACTGCTTGCCATAACTTCTGCACAAACATCCAGTTACAATTTTACTCATGGATAAGAATGTAGATTTACAAACAAAAGAACAGCTGCTTATCATAATTATAATCTCTTGGACACTCCTGTTCTTGCTTGTGATAATATTACTCATAAAAGTATGCGTTGGCTTATTCTTTTCGTTTCGTGGAAGCCAGATTCCTACCTGCTTTCTCTAAATAGAATCAACTAATTTGGAAACGTTCTAAATGACAAGGCACACAGGTAAGTTTCTATTCTTGCTATGTATAAACCAAAGGGAGGCATTTCTGTAATATATATATATATATAATATTATTATGTATTATTATATAATTATATTATATATAATTATTATATATATATAATATTATATATTAATATTATATATATCCATCCTAGTCATTTTACAAGTAATTGAAACCTTCAGAACATGTCTAAAAAGCACTAAATTCTTAGTTTCTACAGGAATGCCAAGGCTAAAAGATAATTCTGACAATATTTTTAAGAATAGTTAAATAATATAAGAAACTAAAAGAGAAATAAAAGATATTAACAGCTAAACATTAGGCTTTACACTAAAGAACTAAGGAAACAAGAGATTTTTTTATTGATTACACTTATAAAATGCTTATAAAAAAGAGTAAGAATGTTTTCATGACAATGGTTCAATGTATCCATACAGACATATATGTATGTATGCATCCATATGCATATATAAGCAAACATAATATGTGAAAATTTGACCACCATTTTGGAAATAAATGAATATATTTTAGGAGTTGATTGGCATTCAAACCAAATTATAGTTAAAATATTATACACCAAAATGAGTAAATATTAAGATAATACATTGATTATGCAAGTCTCATCTTTTAAAATGAAATGAGAAACATTTTGTATTTAAATTTTTGCAGGAAAACAAGGATGATATCTGAATAAAAAGATCTCACCATCAGACGTTCCTTGGAATCATTTACTAAGTATTAATGGGGTTAAGACTTGATTAATATTTTAGATTCAAAGTAATAGGTATAGGTTTAGAAAGTAGGAAGTAGAATTTTAGCAACTAAGATTAGGCAGGTAGTTAGAAACAAAATATCTATACAATTTAAGAAATTATTTTTGCTAGTTGTTGAAAATAAGCACAGATCTATTGTTTGGGTCTAAATAATTTTATTAATCGATAGTTTCCCACTATGTCTGATTTGTTTCCCTTAAGTACTAGTGTAACTCATGTGTTTAAGACCCTAATTATGGACTGATTCACATATCCTCTCCTTAGGAATATTATATATATATACACACACACACACACACACACACACACACACACACACACACACACACACACACAAACACACATGCTGAAGGTGCAGTGAAAATAATGTCCGTTTGAGATTGTTTAAAACCAGTTTTTGTGGTATGTAAATATGCTTGTGGAGATGGGGTCAGTGTGGCAGGTTAAGTATACAAGTGTGTACTCATGCATGTAGATTCTGAAGATTAGTCCAGTTGTATCCTTCAATTTTTTACACCCTGTGTGGCATGGCCTTTAAATAGGTTCTGGAGCTCATTGATTAGGTTGGATCACAGGTGGCCAGAAAGCCCTGAGTTTTGTCCTGTTTCTTCCCTTGCCTGGACACATGACCTTGTCTGGATTTTATGTGTATGCTAAGAACCTTAGTATTAAAAAAGAATAATTATGTATCATGTATGTTCCCTTTTTGGAGAAATGATCAGATATTAGACCAAATTTTGGGAAATTTTAGTGTGTGTGTGTGTGTGTGTGTGTGTGTGTGTGTGTGTGTGTGTATTCCAGATACTAACCTGCTATTTCAAGGATAACTAATAAAGACTTTCAGTACATAATAGGCTATCTCCAGACTATTGGTAGTTTCTTTTACTGTGCAGACACTTATACATTTCATGTAATTCTTCTTTTCAATTATTAGAGTACTTTCCTGTGCAATAGTTGATATATTCAGAAAACACTGGCCTATACTTATGTCTTGAAGTGTTTTACTCATGTTTTAATTTTTAGTATTTTAGCATTTCCAACTTAAAAGTATTTGAACCAATTTGAACTGAGTTTTATCGAGTAAGAGATATAGATTTTATTTCATTCTTCAATGTGTGAATATCCAATTTTGTTAACGCCATTTATTAACAAAGTCTGTCTTTTCTCAAGGGCTGTTTTTAACATCCTGTCAAAAATTAAGAGTCTACAGCTTTGTGAGTTTATTTTTGAATCGTCTGCTGAATGTTCCATTAGCCTTGTTATCTGTTTTTATGACAATACCATGTTGTATTAGCATGGTGATTTTGTAGTTCAGTTTGGTATTAGCTAGTGTGAGTCCTCTTTCCATGTTCTTTCTAATTAGAATTATTTTACTTACTTATGTTCCAGAGGGCAGTTTAAAATATTGTTTTAGTTCCATGAAGAATGTCTTTTGAATTTCTAAAGAAGACAACATCGATTCTGTATATAATTTTTGGCATTCTATTTTTACAATAAAATTTCTGCCTATCCAGGAACGTGGAACATCATTTCAATTTCTCTTTCAGTGTCATAATATTTTGCTTCTAAGAAGATTAAAACATTTGTGGTTAGAATTATTTGTAGATATTTTATTATTATTTTTATTGAACTTATTTGTGTGTGTGTGTGTGTGTGTGTAAGAACAAGGGGAAATAAATGGTCAATAGGTCAATAAAAGAATAGATTGGCATAAACATATATATGTATTATGAATCAAATACTGTTTTCTATCTTTTAACCTAATAATTATCATTCAACATGTACATTGCATCTAATCATTCTAATCGTACAAAAAGGAAACTAATTTTGGTGTTTTGAAAAGGTGTAAATTATATTTTCAAAGTTTTGCTGTATTTCAGTTTTGAAAAAGATTTTAATAGTTAAGACTCAGATTGGGGACTTGGCTGGTATCTTGATAAATGTGGGATTTCAAGAACAAGAAATGTCAATTTTATTCCTAAAACATTGATATTAATATAAATTGACACTGAAGTATTCAAGTCTATATATCTCTATCCCTATCTATCTATCTATCTATCTATCTATCTATCTATCTATCTATCTCTTTATCTAAGTTCTGTACATGAATGCCTAAAAGTTCAATACAATAAGAGTAAACATGCCAATATGAACCAAAGTAAAGTCTAGAAGTTTTTTTTTTTTTTAAATATTTTTTTATTAACTTGAGTATTTCTTGTTTACATTTTGAATGTTATTCCCTTTCCCGGTTTCCAGGCCATCATCCCTCCCCCTTCCCTTCTATATGGGAGTTCCCCTCCCCATCCTCCCCCCATTGCCGCCCTCCCCCCAACAATCACATTCACTGGGGGTTCAGTCTTAGCAGGACCAAGGGCTTCCCCTTCCACTGGTGCTCTTACTACACTATTCATTGCTACCTATGAGGTTTGAGCCCAGGGTCAGTCCATGTATAGTCTTTGGGTAGAGGCTTAGTCCCTGGAAGCTCTGGTTGCTTGGCATTGTTGTACATATGGGGTCTCGAGCCCCTTCAATCTCTTTCAGTCCTTTCTCTGATTCCTTCAACGGGGTCCCGTTCTCAGTTCAGTGGTTTGCTGCTGGCATTCGCCTCTGTATTTGCTGTATTCTGGCTGTGTCTCTCAGGAGAGATCTACATCCAGCTCCTGTCGGTCTGCACTTCTTTGTTTCATCCATCTTGTCTAATTGGGTGGCTGTATATGTATGGGTCACATGTGGGGCAGGCTCTGAATGGGTGATCCTTCTGTGTCTGTTTTAAACTTTGCCTCCATATTCCCTCCCAAGGCTATTCTTGTTCCCCTTTTAAAGAAGGAGTGAAGCATTCACATTTTGATCATCCGTCCTGAGTTTCATTTGTTCTAGGCATCTAGGGTAATTCAAGAATTTGGGCTAATAGCCACTTATCAATGAGTGCATACCATGTGTGTTTTTCTGTGATTGGGTTACCTCACTCAGGATGATATTTTCCAGTTCCGACCATTTGCCTACGAATTTCATAAAGTCATTGTTTTTGATAGCTGAGTAATATTCCATTGTGTAGAT
>NC_046172.1:125112242-125323926 GCF_011064425.1 Rattus rattus | reverse complement strand
AAGACCTCAGAAGATGGAAAGATCTCCCATGCTCATGGATTGGCAGGATTGAAATAGTAAAACTGGCCATTTTACCAAAAGCGATCTACAGATTCAATGCAATCCCCCTCAAAATACCAATCCAATTCTTCAGAGAGTTAGACAGAACAATTTGCAAATTCATCTGGAATAACAAAAAACCCAGGATAGCTAAAACTATCCTCAACAATAAAAGGACTTCAGGGGGAATCACTATCCCAGAACTCAAGCAGTGTTATAGAGCAATAGTGATTAAAAACCGTACATGGTATTGGTAGAGACAGACAGATAGACCAGTGGAATGAATTGAAGACCAAAAATGAACCCACATACCTATGGTCACTTGATTTTTGATAAAGGAGTCAAAACCATCCAATGGAAAAAAGATAACATTTTCAGCAAATGATGCTGGTTCAACTGGAGGTCAGCATGTAGGAGAATGCAGATCAATCCATGCTTATCAGCCTGTAAAAAGCTTAAGTCCACATGGATCAATGACCTCCACATCAAACCAGATACATTCAAACTAATAGAAGAAAAAGTGGGGAAGCATCTTGAACACACGGGCACTGGAAAAAATTTCCTGAACAAAACACCAATGGCTTATGTTCTAAGATCAAGAATCGAAATGGGATCTCATAAAACTGCAAAGCTTCTGTGGGCAAAGGACATGTGGTTAGGACAATGGCAACCAAATAGATTGGGAAAGATCTTTACCAATCCTACAACAGATAGAGGCCTTATATCCAAAATATACAAAGAACTCAAGAAGTTAGACCATTAGGAGACAAATAACCCTATTAAAAATGGGGTTCAGAGCTAAACAAAGAATTCACAGCTGAGGAATGCCGAATGGCGAGAAACACCTAAAAAAAATGTTCAACATCTTTAGTCATAAGGAAAATGCAAATCAAAACAACCCTGAGATTTCACCACACCAGTGAGAGAATGGCTAAGATCAAAACTCAGGGGACAGCAGATGCTACAGGATGTAAAGAAAAGAGGAACACTCCTCCATTGTTGGTGGGATTGCAGACTGGTACAACCATTCTGGAAATCAGTCTGGAGGTTCCTCAGAAAATTGGACATTGAACTGCCTGAGGTTCCAGCTATACCTCTCTTGGGCAGATACCCAAAAGATGCCCCAACATGTAAAAAAGACACATGCTCCACTATGTTCATCACAGCCTTATTTATAATAGCCAGAAGCTGGAAAGAACCCAGATGCCCTTCAACAGAGGAATGGATACACAAAATGTGGTACATCTACATAATGGAATATATTACTCAGCTATCAAAAATAATGACTTTATGAAATTCGTAGGCAAATTGTTGGAACTGGAAAATATCATCGTGAGTGAGGTAACCCAGTCACTGAAAAACACACATGGTATGCACTCATTGATAAGTGGCTATTAGCCCAAATGCTTGAATTACCCTAGATGCCTAGAACAAATGAAACTCAAGACGGATTCTCAAAAAATGTGAATGCTTCACCCTTCTTTAAAAGGGAACAAGAATACCCTTGGCAGGGAATAGAGAGGCAAAGATTAAAACAGACACAGAAGGAACACCCATTCAGAGCCTGCCCCACATGTGGCCCATGCATACAGCCATCCAATTAGACAAGATGGATGAAGCAAAAGAAGTGCAGGCCGACAGGAGCTGGAAGCAGATCTCTCCTGAGAGACACAGCCAGAATACAGCAAATACAGAGGCGTATGCCAGCAGGAAACCACTGAACTGAGAACGGGACCCCTGTTGAAGGAATCAGAGAAAGAACTGGAAGAGCTTGAAGGAGCTCGAGACCCCATATGTACAGCAATGCCAACCAACCAGAGCTTCCAGGGACTAAGCCACTACCCAAAGACTAAACATGGACTGACCCTGGCCTCTGACCTCATAGGTAGCAATGAATATCCTAGTAAGATCACCAGGGGAAGGGGAAGCCCTGGGTCCTGCTAAGACTGAACCCCCAGTGAACTAGACTGTTGGGGGGAGGGCGGCAATGGGGGGAGGATGGGGAGGGGAACACCCATAAGGAAGGGGAGGGGGGAGGGAGATGTTTGCCCAGAAACCGGGAAAGGGAATAACACTCGAAATGTATATAAGAAATACTCAAGTCAATAAAAAAAAAAAAATACTTGTCCACCTTAAACTTCAGCAAAGTAAAACAGTTAGGTTAATTTTATTTTATTGATTTTTATTAAATCTTCAAATCCTGTCGACTTTTAGTGTACATGAACACAAGACAGTAAATATAAAGTTCAGTGAGCCTACAAGAACAGGGTGAAGTGGAAACTTATGTGTTCTTTGGAAAGTCAGCTGTGTCGGATGGTGTTTTCCTGTCAACACCTGAAGGAATGCATCACTGAAGCAGACACAGGTGAGAGGATGTTCTGCTAAAGGAAGCATGTGAAAGGACAAACAATGGAGAATTGTTCACTAATGACACACATGTATTGATCTGCCTTACATTGCATAGTAACCTCTATTTGTTGAGAAGCCATAAAGAGAAACACACCACACACACACAAAAAAAAAACAAAAAAAAAAAACCAAACAAACAAACAAAAAAGCCAAACAAACAAAAAAAACAAGCAAACAAACAAAAAAACTTCTGGTGATGTGCTGCAGTTTCTTGCCCCTTCCAAGGACTCACAGTGATTAGCAGAGTAAGGTTAATTGAGATGGACTCATGTAGAGTTTTACTAAGTCAGACTCATGTACTGGGGCAAGACCTGTAGAGGACACATGATGTTTGGAGGGTATAAATAGGACCCAAAGGACTGTGACTGAGGCTGGGATGGACTTGCTTATAAATCGAGCTGTTCTTGTTAGTCTCATGTCTTCATTGATCTTCACTTGGCACAGCCAAGACCTTCTCTTGGTGTTCTGCATTCCTGCTGGTCCCTCCAGTTGACTTGTGCCAAGACTGAGATCTGGCTTTCTCTGCTAGGTCGTGCCACTGCTGCTGATTCCTGTTGCTATCCCAAGTCTACCTAACTGGACTGCTGGTGTATCCATGAAGTGTGTGCGAGTGAATGGAACTGCCACTGCTCACCTGTGAACTGAACTGCTCATTTCCTGACAACACAGACGGGAGAGGCTCCAAAGAACCTTTCTAAACAGGTCCACTTCCCCATACCCTTTCTTTCCCACTACCTCTGGTGCGCGGTGGGCTACAAGGGAGGTTAAAGAGTTTGAGAACGACCATTAGAAGTAGACGTAGAAAAAAAATTAAAGTTACAACAGGGTCCTACCCTAATCAATTGAATATGTCTCCCCTTGAGCTGTATTTTTTTAGAACTTTGCACAGCTTGCTGTGTTCACTCCTTTGTTGGATACTATTAAAAGAGTCACACACCTCTTTTGAGCATTAAAGATTTTGCACTGATGGGATGTGGATCTAGACACATACTTAGCATCTATGTGTTCCTTGGTCTGGCTCCAACACTGAATGAATAAATAAATGTTTTGTACAAGTTTCAATAGTAATTGAAGACAGAAGGAAGAGCCAGGACAATGTCAGACATTAGTATTTTGTGTTCTACTTTATTTTACTCAGTAAGGTAAGCATGATTTGAATATGAAATGTCTCCATAGGCTCAGGAATAGAACACTTAACAGGTCACATGGTTCTTGGAGATGCTAGAAACTTTAGGAGGTGGGCTAGAAGGAAGTAGGTTACTAGAGGCTTGCTGTTGAATGCTAGAACTTGCTCCTCAATCTTTCTTGTCTGATTCCTGGCTAGCATGAAGCACTAAGTCAGTGACCTTCCACAATCATGTTTTTGCCTCTAACAGGCCAGTAGACCAATGAAGAACTTTTTGATAGCATAGGCTCTGGCACAAATGAGAAGTTCATTCCTTAAGTTATTTTCTTTTTCAAATATTTTGTTACAGCAATGGCAAACTGAGTGAAACAATAACTTTTTTTCTAAAAAGTTTTCCCTCTGTGTCAATGAGGAAAGAGTGAGTGACAAGTGAACATATTTTCCTTTTCATTTCTCTTCTGTGATGCCGCATTCATTTACCCCAAACTTCATACTTCCTTTTTGTTTTTCATTATCCCTTTTGACTCAGGTTTAATGTCCATTTTACATAATACCAAAATTCCTCTGAGGGTGTACTTTTCAGCAGATAGACTCCTATCTTGTTCGCCATTTTCATGGTACTTAAGACAGCATTGACTAATGAAGGATGCATTGGGGGCTCAGAACATTTTTGAAATCTTTAAGTTGTTTAAAACATCTCTTTCAATTAGCTAGCTTTTCTATATGATATAAGCATTCTTTTTCAAATGTGATGTTCTTCTGGTTAAATATTTGTCTTTTGAAACTTTGTTGAGACTATGACGTCTTCTTAAGGGTCTTTATTGTTTTATGCAAAAAGAGATTTAAATTTTTTCTGCTATTCTTTTTGCCCTTACTAGGTGTACATTTTCTCTTATTCATTTGTTCATCTTTTTTTAACTAGATAAAATTACATACTAGAAGAATGTAAAAAGGAAAGTTATAGTCTCCATGCCTAATAGGTTAAAAAGAAAAACAAAACAGGCATATAATTGAAGAGGCAGTGTTACATATGGTACAACAATAGTATGGACAAATTGTTGCAGTAGCATAGTTGAGGGGTGTCATCTTTCAAATTGTTGACAGTTTCTGTAGGGCTTGACTTCTACTCCTTATACCATGTATCTAAGGTTTTCAAATCACATTGTAACTGATGGTTGCAGCTCACCTATTGACAATGTGACCTTTGAGAACTGAAGTTGTACTTTGATGGATTGTGTACCTGAAGTTCATGATCCAAGAAATGTTCAAAATATTATGTTTTAATTCAAGACCCACCACAAAATCAATCTCTCTTTCCTTGACTTTGCCTCCTTAACCTTGCTTTCCCTTTAATTTGACAAGTTCTTATAAATGACCCCACTACACTGCAATTTAGGATTCATGCATTATAATTCAAATAATTTTAGGTTTTGTTTTAACCTGACCAAGGGGCTTTTTTTTCTCTTGGTGATGCAGAGATAGACCAGATTAAACCGGATTAAAAGCAGATAAAAGCAGGCTTATTAGGTGCGGCTCCTGGGTGTGATCATCAGTCCCAAAGAATGGTGGGAAGGAAGACATGTACTCAGGCTACAGAGGACGTTTTATAGTCTGTAGGGAAAGGGTGATGACTTATCAGCCATAAGCTGGGCTCGTGTTCAAGTATGGTCAAGAACTGAGCACTTAGGTAGGAATTTGGGTGGCAGTATCAGGGGAGTAGGTTGCCACAGTGGCCAAAAATGCAGAACCGGGCCTTTAGAGCCATTCTTTTGTTCAGGGTTCTTGAGTCCAGGTGCAGTGTGGGGAAGGAGGCTGATGAGGATTCCCAGTTTGTGTGAGAGCAAGTAGGGGTTCCAGCCTAACAGTGACTTTTTGGTTCATTTTGTGGTTTGTTTAGTTGTATAGCTGAAAAATTAGTTTTTCATTCAATAGTTCTTTATTTATAATACCATACCTTTTAACTTTCTAAACTATCCTACATGCAGAGATAATTATAAGATTTCACAAGATATTTTTATTTTTGTTGAATTTTAGAACATCTGCATCATGTTTTCCTCTCCTACTTTGTACTCTTCAGAGTTATCATAAATCTCTAAGTGGTACTTTCTGGGGTCATCTTTGTGTTATTTATTTCTCTTTTTGTTGGATTGCTCCCATGGTATGTGACCTGTAGCATCTTCAAATATGAGACCCTAATCAATTCTTACAATCTGGTATACGATCAATTTTACTAATGCTTCAGCAGAAGATATTGTTGCTGAGAGGGCACAGTACAGGATATGTCTGCTGTCTCCTTGTATTGCTACTTCTATCCGTGACCTCAAATTTTTGATGGCAATTCTTTGTCTTTGTAGAATATTGTACTTAATCCTTTTCACTATCACACACTATTTGTTATGCAAAAAAAGCTAAACTAGTTTCAATACCTTTTTGTTGGTTATAGCCTTCATCATCACAACCTTTTTTCCTGACTAATACTTTAAACTTTTGCTTATCCTTTTATTGGTATGTGAATAGAAGTTGCTATTATTTTTTGTTACTTAGGGATTGCATATATGCATCAAATCTGTGCGTTTTGAATATATTCATTTCTTCCCCAGTAACTCCTACCAGATACCTCCAGTACATCCTCTTCCTAATGTCATGTTATTGTTTTCTTAACCCACTGATATGTAGCAGTTTTATTTTTCAAGATTGAAACATTCCATCTCTTAGGATAGTTGACAAAAGGTATGCAACTCAAAGTAGTTATAGGAAGTCCCTGAAACTGATTACTTCTGCTAGTTTCCTCCCTTCCAAATACAGTATAAACAAACACTGTTGAGAGTTTATATCAGATAAGCAAAGCTGACGAGTTCAAGACCAGTCCACTTGCCTGGAAGGAGCAGAAACCAGACTAGCTATAGCTGCTTGAGTGATTTCTGCTCCTGTTAGTAACCACTCAATCATATTCTGGTAAGTAACCCCAATAAAACTCATTGGTCCAGCAAGTTAGATTTGATGGTATCTGTGCTTGGTCTGTTATAGGTTCCTTATCTGGGTGAATAGACGTATTAGTGTCTCCCCAAAGAGCTTTTGCCCCATAACAATCACTGAGTCCAACTAATGTTACCTATGTGTGTGTATTTACAACTCAAATACACCCTCTTGGCATCCTCGCCATATAATAGTCCCTGGCTTGAACTTGTGCAGGTTCTGTATAGGGAACAACAGCTCTTATGGCTAGAGATTATGAGAGTAATGACACTGTCAAGTCTACAAGGCACTGATTTCCAGCAGTTCTCACCAACCTCTGGCTCTTACAAACATTCTGCTACATTTTCTGGCCATAGCCTCTGAAATTTGGTGATGGTTGTAGTGTTAGTGGTGGTTGTGGTTGTAGTGTTAGTGGTGGTTGTGGTTGTAGTGGTAGTGGTGGTTGTGGTTGTAGTGGTAGTGGTGGTTGTGGTTGTAGTGGTAGTGGTGGTTGTGGTTGTAGTGGTAGTGGTGGTTGTGGTTGGAGTGGTAGTGGTGGTTGTGGTTGGAGTGGTAGTGGTGGTTGTGGTTGGAGTGGTAGTGGTGGTACAGTCTAGATATCTGTTTAGTGCTGAGTTCTCCAATTCATTTGTTTTTCTCTCCATTCAAATACCTTTGGATTGCCTGCTGTTCACTGGAAAAAGATGCTTCTGTGATGATGGCTGCAGATTATTATAATCTAAACATATTAAGATAAGTATTAAATGCAGCTTGATTCTGTGTCCATTTAGGAAAACATAAGTAGGTTCTCCAAGATGGCTATGAATTCCCTGGCTATGGGTTTTTGGCAATGTCTACAGCATCAGGTAGGTTTTTCCTCTTGTGGAACATGCTTTGAACTCAATCTGAAATGCACTTAAGGCCTATTTGCCACTATTACTATCATGGGCAGGCATATCTTGAAACAGTGGTATTGTAACTCATAGAGATCACATCTGGGTAGAGCTATTGGTAACTGTTTTTCTTCCAGCAGCCTACACAGTACCTTTAACACAATGAAAGATAGGTAGCAGGGAGAAAACCTTCAGTTTGATTTCTTCATATTCTACGGGTAACTCTATGTTCAGCAATAACAGTAGCTTGTGTTATTTGGCGGGGAGGGTCTCTGTAAACCCTCTAACCAAAGACTCAAAGAGAGGTATCCTATACCTGGCACTGTGATTTTTGTTTAACAACTTTTGGCTTCTGAGAGATAGTTATTATTTTTATTCAAAATTGCTTGATACAACTTTATATTGTTTTATTTCATTTCATTTCATTCTAAACATAACTTTTTGAAAAATAAATAAGCAATTGGAACAGAATCCATTAGGACATGTTCCAACCTAGTCTACCGTTTTAGGCCAATAGTTTAATGCTATCATCTTTGCATCAAGACGTGACCATATTACTCTTCTAGGTAATAAGATATGATTGAAAGAGATGTATACCAATCACAAGAGGTTCATTCTTGTGTTACTCCATAATCCTTTGTGTTTCCACATTCTTTGAAACTTGATTAAGTTTAAATAATTTTATTGAGGACCATGTGACTTTAGTGGAAGGCACACCTAAAGTTCAAGAGAACCTGAAGCTTCAAACATATAATTGGATTGAGACATGATTGAAAATTACATTTTCTTAACACAGGAACTTCCTGTGGTACAGTTAATTTACTTAAACGTGGATACAAATACACAATGCTCGAAATTGAAAAGATAACCATATAGACTGAAATAAAATTTATTTTTCCTCCTTAGACTTCCTGACACTGAGTTCACTTTTCCATAGACAAATATAATTGGCAGGTGACAAGTTCTTATACATATTCCAAAAGAATTGTTCCTTAATGTCAATTTTTATTCTGCTATTGAATTTAATTACTTTTTCTATTCATTTAATAGTTCTATTAATATATTAAATGCATTTATTTTGGTGATATGAGAAGCAAAATATTAAGTGGCTTTTTTCTAAATATTTTCACTCATGCATACTTAATTGATCAGTTTTTTTTCCAGTGCTCAGGTTAGAACCCAGAGCTTGTCAATGCTAGGCAAGTATCACATGTCCTTGGAACAAATATTTAAAAACCAAAACTATCTCAGTTTTTTAGAGTAGTATGAAGATTTATATTTACTATGTATCTACTAGTATTAATCTATTTAATCTATTTCCTTCTCTCCCAAATTCATTTTCTTATATATTCTTATTTCTATCAATGATTTAATAAGCTTATCACTTTTACGTTATAGACATTTATCAATTCTCCACGTTTTAGAAGAGGTACCTTAAATTTAAGTTCTAAGATCTAAATATTTTCAATTTAAATATGTGTCTTCAGTCTGGAAAATCTTATAAAGCCTTTTTAATGACTTTTTAAAGTTAGCATACTAAGTAATGGATTTTATCATTGCATTCTCATAGACATATGTCATTATACTTTGTTCAAATTCATTTCCCTTTACAAAAGGCTTTTATTAGTTACTAGAATCATTATCAACATTCATTAGATATAATTTTAAATACATGACTCATTTCTCAGTACAGCTTCTTGTACTTTGTTCAGAAGATAATTTTCTGATTTAATTTTCATTTAGCTAGAGTGCTTTATTGAATGAGTTCACAGAAAGTGACTTTTGATCACTTGTAAGTCTTAAATTCATTCATCTTTTTTTCCTCTCAGTTTTGCATCTTAGCAAGACTTTGGGCTTCATCAATCACATTTCTTTACTATTGGTAAACAGTGGAGGTTTCTGTACTGTGTTCTAGCTTCTAATAGTATATGCAAAATTCTTGGTGCTCTATGATTTCTTTATAAGACAAAAATCTTATTTTATCCTTATTAAAATATTTAAGTGTATTTAAAACTCTCCATAAACACCTTCACAGACATATCCAGAGTTGTGTCTTTTAAGTGATCCCAAATCTGGGGAACCCTTTAAGCCTTTAGCAGGCAGGTTCTCCACCATCTAAGTAAAGACTTGCAAGAGGTTTCACTTTAATGGCACTAGTCTCTTTCACTATCATGATTTTTTATTTTGTTTTGTATTTTTGTGTCTTGCTTTCTACAAATATAAACTTGTTTGTGCTCCTTTCCTTTGCAAATGTCATAGTTTTTTTTATCTCTTTGTTCTAATTATTCTTCTTTCTCCGACAATAGACTAAGGTAGGGGCAGTGAGCAGTAACTATACCCTAGCCTAAATGTTATGTGGTTGTTATGTTTCCTCTCTTAATAAATTATTTCCTTGCTTTTGAATTTAATGTAATGCAAGTTCTAAGAATATGGGCAGCTTTTCTACATTACAAAAGAACAGCCCATCTCTCAGTTTTTGATAGTGTTCTTGCTCCCTTCTAAAACCTCATGAAGGTGGGTGTTGCAGTTCACATTTTTGTTAGCATTCTTCTCTTCAACCAGAAGTTCAACTAGAATGGTCCATTAGGCTCTGCTTATAATATTCTATGGTTTCCAAAGTCTAAGCAGAACAGGTCATGTTTCTCATAGCTACATCCTTATTTTGTGGTAACAATTTTTATGTTAATGTTACTGTGAAACAATATCTAACAAAATAAAATTAATAGAGGAAGGATCTCTTTGGCTAATGGATTGAGGGTACAGACTTTTATAGTAGGGATGGTATGGTGGCAATGATGGTGAGTGGATGCTGCAGCAGGATGTACTGCTTTTTGAATGGTGCTACTTCACCTCTTTCTTCTTGATGGACCTGTTGCCAGATCATGGGATGATCCTACCAACATTCAAGGTATTATCTCCCTCTTCAGTCAGAGAGACTCACACACACATAGCAATATGATCCCAAATATGTTTAAATTGATGGTGAAGGTTAATCATTAAAATAGTTGTCTTAGCTCCATTTCCTCTTGCTGTGTACTTTCCTTTTGTAATAGGTAGGTCTGTTTTGTTTAGCATATTAGTCCCAATTTATGCGTGATCTAGGACTATATGACAGGGCTAGCTTATTTTATCAGATTGAATTAACTTCTACTGTAAATATGTTAAAATTTCATTTTTCTGCCAATGGGCATTTAAGCACCTACCATAGTCTATGATATAGTAATAGTACTGCAGAAACACTGGAATTCAGTTATCCCTTTGAGATCCTATTTTCAATTATTTTATATTAATACCTAGATATACCATGGCTGAATTATATGGTAGTTCCATCATAAATTTTGTGAGGACCATTTGCACTATTTTTCATAATAGCTTCATGATTTTATGTTTGCAAACAGTATAAAAGGCTTTCAATTTTCTCTATAACAACATCATATTTGTCAGTGACCCTGGAAAGTGAGGTGATATCTTAGTGTTATTTTGATTTACATTTTCCAGATGATTAGTGATGTTGAGACTCTTCATGTGTTCATTGGTCATTTGTCAGACTTCTTGAAAATGTATTGTCAAATATTTTACCATTTTAAAAATCATGGTTATATTTTTGCTACTAAAGTTGTAGAGGTGTCTTTATAATATAATACATATATATTATAATATATTATATATATATATGGTACATACTATCAGATATTTTCAAGTGACAAATATATTCTTGCAATGGCTGTTTCCCACTTAATATTTTTTGGTTTGGTTTTTTCTATGCAGAAGCTTTAGGACTTTTTTGTAGCTTATATCATTTTCCATATACCCAAGAATGAATTATTAGCTACCCAATGTCATGAAGGTTCCTTCCTCTAGTTCATCTGTTCCAGGACTTAATTTTTTATATTTTTCCTTTTATTGAAAATGTTTTTTTTACATACTATAACTTGATTACAGTTTTCCTTCCCCCAATTCCTTCCAGTTTCTCCCCACCTCCCTTCTGATCTGGATCCACAACCGCTTTTCTGTCTCTAATTAGAAAACAAATGGACTTCTAAGGGAAAATAAAGTAAAATAAAAACTAGCATACTGAAATACGACAAAATGTACAGAAGGAAAAGAGTCCAGGAAAAGGCACAAGAGTCAGATATAGACATAGAGAGCCATTCATGTACAGACATGTACATCAACAGAAACTCCATAAAAACAGTAAAGCCATAATGTATATGCAAAAGACCTGTAAGGTAAAATAAGGAAAATATATAAATAAAATACAATAAAATAAAAATTAAAAAATGTTAAGAAGAAGAGAGTCCCCAACATGACATGAGATAATAAGACACCTCCAAGTATGCCATTGAATTTGTTTTCTGTTGGCCATGTATATTTTCAATCATTACTTTGTTTTCAGGTAAATTTTTTGATAGATAGGTCATATTTCATTCTTCTTCTTGTTAATAACCAATTTTCCCAACAACAATTATTCTTTAAATAACAAAAAACCTAATCTATGGTCAATCTCACTGTGATTATTGGCAGTTCTAGCAATGAGTGTTGAAATGGATTAATTGGAGGTTCATTTAAAATCTTTTATAAAATTCAGTGTGAGGGCTGGAGAGATGGCTCAGTGGTTAAGAGCACTGACTGCTCTCCCAGACGTCCTGAGTTCAATTCCCAGTAACCACATGGTGGCTCACAACCATCTGTAATGAGATCTGATGCCTTCTTCTGATGTGTCTGAAGACAGCCACAGTGCACTCACGTACATAAAATAAATAAAAATTCTTTAAAAGATTCAGTGTGAAATTGGTTTAATTTTGAAAATAGTCCGTTTTATTGATTTGGTAGGATGGAAGTTTTAAGGATCATTGCTATTTTCATGCCTCGGTGGAGAAAGACCTTCGGAGGTTTTGGCCATTCTACTCACTTTCCTCAAATACTATTGTACTGGTTGTGGTAAAAAGACATTACTTTTTCTCCATTGGAGAAGAGTAACAATATGTTTAGCAGTGTTAATGAAGATCACTGTTATGAGGATTCAATTTCTGTCCTAAGAATTGTCTCTGGTTTTGAACTGAGTCTGTCATATCAATTTGGATCCACCTTCTCATCTGAGCTAGCTTTATCACATAGCTCCGAAACAGTCTTAGGACTTGGATGATTTATTTTAACGAGAACTCTGAGAAGCATAGACTTGGCACCATCTGACAGTACCATAGCTTGATGAGAAAATAGAAGACAGCCTCTAACCCTGTTATCAGTAAGAATGTAAAATCAAGGGTGGTAGGATGCATTTTTATTTCTTACTCATTGTCTTCTAAGTGGTTTGGAGAAAAACTGTCTAGAAGCTAAAGTTGGAAACCATGAAATTATTGTAGTGTTTATAGCAATCTGATTTTTACAAAGATATGAAATACTGATATAAGCAGTTATTTGAAGACGTTTTGTTTAAGTAAATGATTACATATTTTTAATATAGGATTGGGATGTCTAAAACCAATATTCTCACTTTTCGGGATATTTTTGTATTGTATGAAGTTTAAGAAGGCCTCAATTAGAATATTTGAATATTTACATGAGAGTTGAAAAAGACAGAATTTAATCTTATCCATCAGATGTGTTTTTAAAGAATCCTATCTAAATTTTATAACACTTTTGAGATTATTTGGTTTCAAAATTGGAGCTAGGCATTGGAGTTTGGCCCCTGGAGTGCCATACCACTCTTATGTAGTGTTTCTCCAGTGTACACTTTTATTATTGTAACTTTGGTTTTCCTTTGAAAGCATAAATCTATATAAAAGCCATTTCTGGGAACAGTATAAAATATCAATAAATCATCAATATTTTATTTTCTTCTCAAACATTCTCCCCAATAATGTACTGACTATAGTATAAAATACAAGGTTTTCTCTCCTAGTTTAGAGAACTGAAGCTGAGTTTGGCAGCATGTATTGGGAAGGAAATTAGAGTTAATACAAATATGCTTTCTTTATTAATAAAAGGGACTCCTGAGACTTACTTATTCTAATCCAAGTCTCCAGAAACAGGTTTTTGAAAAGCAAGGTCCTTTTTTTGTCTGGGATATGACAACTTCTGTATAAGTATTTCTCGAGTGAATGTTAAACCAATAACTCTTTGACTGTCTTCTTTGTGTTATAAACTGAATTAAATATTTCACTTGTATTTGCACTCCCATTTAATAGGTGAATAATTTGAAACAAGATGACATGACTTTACAGATGAGAATGGAATCAGTTTCTGCCTGACTTCATAAATGGTCATCTCTTGGTATACTGATTTTTTAGACGGATGGATAAATGAATGAATACATTCATACTAGATAACATGATAGTTTCAAAGCCTTCTAGCTGGTTTCTTTGAATCATTACTCAGACATTCAATTCTCTGCATGAACTAATGCCACAATAAAATATCCTAATAGTTCAACATGTCTTTACCTTTTAAGGAACACTTCATAGAAGTATTTTGCATTGCTTATAAAGTCCCACCCTAGCTGAGGAGCTATTTGCAACTGATGGCTGCTAGGAGAGGGAGAGTCTGTTTTCTTTAGGATGTGGTTCCCAAAAGACTAACCATGTTCTAGTAGACCATCACATACAAATGTGTATACAAGCAACACATATTGGACTCAGTGCATTTAAAAGATTAGAGCACACAAAATTGGGATGGAAAAGGATGAACGAATAGTTAGAAGGATTAGAGAGGGGAATTGGGATAAATTTGAGTAAAACATATCATATGCACATATACAATTTTAAATAACAATAAGAATAAAAGATATGTAAGTTTTTTTGCATTTAAATATGGAGGTGTATCCACATTTAGTCATCAATGAAATACTATTAAGCTATTAAAAACAAAGACAGTATTTGATGTTCACAAAAAAATGTTACAATAATAAACTAATGTAAACTGAAAAAAAAACAAAGACATCATGAATTTTGCAGACGAATGGATGGAGCTTGAGAATATCATCCTGAGTGGCAATCCAGACCCAAAACTACATGCACAGTATATACTCACTTATAAGTGGATATTAGCCATAAACTAAGGCTACCAAGCTAAACAAGAAGCCCAAGTTGAGGACGCCTGAATCTCACTGAGAAGGGGAAAATAAAATAGTCATAGGAAGCAGATGAAGGGAGGGAACTGGATGGGAGAGGAGATAGGGAGGGGAATGAGGAGGCTCAGGATCAGGTGTGGGAAGAGACAGAAAAGAGCGCCAGAAGGTCATGAGAATGAATGGAAATCTGCAGCAGGCAAGGGTGAGGTGCATCTCTCTATATAACAAAGACTTGGAATGGGGAAGGCTCCATGCAGTCTATTGGGGGGACCTTAGCTGAGATTCATAGTAGGGATATGCAACCTGAAGAGGCCCCCTCCTGTAGGCAGACAGGAACCCAAGTGGAGGGATGAGGACACCAATTTATCCATAAAACTTTCGACCTAAATTTGTGCTGTCTACTAGAAATGCAGGGATCATAGATGGAGCAGAGTCTGAAGGAAGACCCAAACAACAACGGGCCCAACTTGTGACCCATCCCATGGGCAAGCACCAATTCCTGATGTTACTGATGATACTTTTATGATTGCAAATAGGAACCTAGCATGAGTGTCCTCTAAGAGGCTCCATCCAGTAGCTGACCCACAGTCAGACCTTCGACCAAACTCTAGGAGTCTTATGGAAGCATTAGGGGAAGGATTAAGGGCCCCAAAAGGGATTAGAAACACTACAGGAAGACCAACATAGTCAACTAACCTGTACCCTTGGGGGATCTCAGAGTCTGAACCACCAACCAAAGAACATACACAAACTGGACCTAGGTCCCCAACACATATGTAGCAGATGTGCAGCTTGGTTTTCATGCAGGTACACTAACAACTTAGAGTCAGGGCTGTCCCTAAAACTGTAGCCTGGGTAATCTGTTCTGCTAACTGGGCTGTCTTATCTGGCCTCAGGGGGAGGAGTTGTACCTAGCCTGCAGAGACTTGATATGCCAGGGGGGGGGAATATCCAAGGGGGCGTCTAACTTCTCAGTGGAGAAAGTCAGGGGAGGGATGAGGAACCATGGTGGGTATGGGGGCAGCTATCAGGATGTAAATAAAATGAATTAATCAATTAATAGAAAATGATTTTGGGAAGACTCAAAGAACATACTACAAAGCTTGGGTATATTTTTAATGAGATAACATTGTATCTTATGTAAGAAGTATTATTGACATATACAATTTCTCCTTTTAAATGCTACAGCATCTATGATTGTATCTTGTCATATCCATATCTCATAAGATTCTATAGTGTTTTATACTTGATATTTACCTCAATGAATGTTGAGTTGATTTGAAATAAAATGATAGCTTAATCATGCAATATTTAAGGTTTGAGAAAAAATGCACTAGTTGTTTCCAAATATGTATGTATATATTTCCAAATTCAGGTGTGTATATAAATGACAGGTTTTTTCATTGACCACAGTGAAATGAAATAATTTCTTTTTAGGTCAACCTTATACCACATTTTTATAATATTGGTCACGACCTTCTTAAGTCTAGTAACTTTTCATTTGAAATTTGATCCATTCTAAAGAGTCAGCTGTCAAGAATGGATGTTTCTATTTTCTTCTAGTACCTTTTAATTGCTCTCTGAAAGTACATCTTCTTTTATGCAAGAGACCTATTTTTGCTTAATCAGCAAATATTGATAAAAAGATCAGAATTTATATATGAAGTTCCCGTTGTGACTAGTGTTTATAAAGCTATGAATTAAAAATAATTTATATATTTTTAATGAACAGGATTGGATCATTCAAGTTATATTTATTTTTCTCAAAGTGGGACACTATTCCCATGTGTCTGAAGCCCTTTGCTTTGTGTCTTTGAGGTTTTCTCCCACACTGATGAAAGACGAAAAGGAACTGGTAGTTAGATGAGAACTTGAAAAATAACTCAGAGACTGCCTGATCTGTTTGGCTTAGCTGCACGCAGAGCTTACACAACAATTTATCTGGCTGATGCTTTTGGACTGGGAATCTCCTTTAAATGACATGACTGAATCTTAACACATGTTGAAGCTCAGATTTGAAACTTTGCTTAATGAGGCTAAGTGCAAACAATGAAACACTATATTTGATCCTCATTTAACTTTTTAACATTTGTTTGAGACAGCTTCCTTCAAGATTGAAACATTCCACCCTGTCAGGAAGCTCTTTAAGCAGGAGATAAACATCTCAAAATAGCAACCAGAAGTCCCTGAAGATGACCAGATTCAATAGGCCACTCCCTGCCAGAGTAAGTAAGAAAACCTGAGCAATGCTCTGCAAAGAGTTAAACTGCAAAGAAGACTCTCAGACAAGTCAAGTTGCAAGGAAGATTCCAGCAAGCCAAGCAGGCACATTAGAAAAGGTAGGATCATTAGTTAAGAACAGCAGGCAGGCAGTTCTTATGCACTGCTGGTGAAGGGCAAATTGCTAGTTTCTGTAAGAAAGAAATCTTAAAATTTAAAAGAAACATCCTGAAGGCAGTTAGATGACTCCGGTTTACAGAGCCTGTTCTTCAAGTCTGACCACTTGAATTTAGTCCCCACGTTAAAATTTAGACTCATGTATTTTTTAAAAAAGCAAGATGCAGTAGCATGCATCTTTAATTCCACCACTCTTACTGTGAAATGGGTAGAAGAGGCAGGAGAAGCACGTGAAATCCCTCAGAAATAACAAGAGAAGTTAAGCAGGCAGCAAAGACAACAGGAGAGACTCTGCCTCAAAAAACAAAACAAAACAAAACAAAAAACAACACCCCACCCCAACAACAACAAACACAAGGTAGAAGGAAGTGAACTCAAGAAAGTTGTTCTCTGATTTTTATACATATTTCAATGGTACACATGTATCTGTAGTCACATACACCTCTCTCTCTCTCTCTCTCTCTCTCTCTCTCTCTCATTAACACAAACACACACACACACACACACACACACACACACACGATTATTGGTTTTGTAGGACTCTAAAAAAAAGAAACTCAATTATTTTCAAGAATGCATGATAAAGTACAAGGAAAAAACACAAACAAAACTGAATACTCCAACCTTTGCAAATATTCTTAATGCGCCCAAACATTGGAAAATAAATTAATACATTTCAGAAGATCCTACTTATGGGGCAAAATGGAGCTATTAAGAGTGTCCATATAACACTGTCTACAGAGAACCAGTGGGAGAAACATATGAAATTTTCCATTTTACTAGTCCATACATTTTCTTGTTATAATGAGGAATTATATTTAGTAATTAAAAACAAAAAATGAAAGCACCTAAAGATGTCAACATCCTTATTCATCAGGGAAATGCAAATTAAAACAACCCTGAGATTTCACCTCACACCAGTCAGAATGGCTAAGAGCAAAAACTCAGGTGAAAGCAAATGCTGGCGAGGATGTGGAGAAAGAGGAACACTCGTCCATTGTTGGTGGGATTGCAGTCTGGTACAATCACTGTGGAAATCAGTCTGGAGGTTCCTCAGAAAATTGGACATTGCACTACCTGAGGACCCAGTTATACCTCTCTTGGGCATATACCCAAAAGATGCTCCAACATATAACAAAGACACATGCTCCACTATGTTCATAACAGCCTTATTTATAATAGCCAGAAGCTGGAAAGAACCCAGATGCCCTTCAACAGAGGAATGGATAGAGAAAATGTGGTACATCTACACAATGGAATATTACTCAGCTATCAAAAACAACGACTTTATGAAATTCATAGGCAAATGGATGGAACTGGAAAATATCACCCCGAGTGAGGTAACCCAATCACAGAAAAACACATTTGGTATGCACTCATTGATAAGTGGATATTAGCCACAAAGCTCAAATTGCCCAAGATATAATACGTAGACCACATGAAGCTCAAGAAGAAGGATGACCAGAGTGTGGATCCTTCAGTCCTTCTTAAAAGGGGGAGAATATTCAATAGGAGGAGATTTGGAGAAAATGTTTGGAGCAGAGTCCTTCTTAAAAGGGGGAACAAAATAGGAGGAGATTTGGAGAAAATGTTTGATTGGGCATTCAGAGCCACCCACCTAGTATAACACCCATATATATGCAGCCACCAAAACCAGACAATATTAATGAAGCTAAAAAAGTGCATGCTGACAGGAGCCTGATATAGCCGTCTCCTGAGAGGCTCCAGCCCAGAGTACATGACAAATACAGAAGGAATGCTAGCAGCAAACCATTTAACTGAGAACTGGGTCCCTTTTGGAGGAATTATAGAAAGGTCTAAAAGAGCTGAAGGGGCATGCCACCCTATAAGAACAACAATACTAATCAGCCAGAGCTCCCAGGGACTAAACCACTACCCAAAGACTACACATGGACAGACACATGGCTCCAGCTGCATATGTAGCAGAGGATGGCCTTGTTGGTCACCAATGGAAGGAGAAGCCTTTGGTCCTGCCAAGGCCACACCCCCCACCCGGCCCAGTGCAGGGGAATGTGGGGGGTTAGGTGGGAATGGGGGGTGGTTGGGGAACACCCTTATAGAAGAAGGGGAGGGGGATGGGATAGGGGGCTTTTGGACAGGAAACTGAGAAAGGGAATAACATTTGAAATGTAAATAAAATATCCAATAAAAAATGTTAAAAAAAGAAAAGCAACCAACTTAAAACTCGATGAGTTTAACAATTTCACTAAGGAAAATACAGAGTGCTAGTGTATGGAAAGATTCTCAATATTATATATCCTTGCGTAATTATAGGTAAAAACAGCAATGTTATCCCACATGATAGTACACAGAAACTTAACAACAGCAAATAAAGAAGGCCTTGGAACAATAGAAATCATTTCTTATTCTTTGTGGGAATACAAAAAGGTACATTTGGAAGACAGCTTTGCAGTTCATTTTACAACTGAATATAACTTGATCGTACTATCCATCTGTGGCTTTTCTTTGCTAATAATGCAGAGGACGGAAGAGAAGGGAAAAGAACATGGGAATTTTCTGTACTTTGTGAATTTGGTTTAAGTTTAAAGCTGCTCTTGAAATTGTGGATATTCATTAAAATGACATGATTTAGTTTTCAACCTTGATTGATGAACATTTGAAAATTTTTTTTTTACTATGGGTAATTGAGTATGTACAGTTTGAAACTTCATGTACACAGAAGTTTGTTTTGCTATTTTACTGTAATTCAAATAAATTCATTTTAAGTGTAATCAAAATGCAAAGCACATTGATGGTTTATTTATATTTGATAATATAAATCAAGGCAGGAAAATATATGTTTTTATTGACTACAATAAGATTCATCATCTTATCATATAAGAAAGTTAGATAAATGTTTTTTGAACTGGTAGATAACCAGTGCCTACTAGTAATAGAAGGAATATTTGTATGCCACAACCTTTACTATCTTTATGTGTGGCCAATTATATCCATTAGTGAAAAATTAGGCTCAGAGTCCCAACTGGGATAAATGATGTCAAGAATAAAATAACATTCCAGAACCTATCACCAATAAACAACTCTGCCATAACTGAAGAACAGAAATCAAAACGTTTCAAACTAAACCACTTTCACTGCTTATGATTTGCTTTTTTGCAGATGGAGTCAGTTATGCCTCAGATTATTTACTTGCAAAATGAGAGATTTAACCTGGTATAGGTCCCGCATCCTAAACCTTACTAAAAGAAGACGGCTTGCACTTGGGCTTGGTTGATATTGATAATCATTTTCCTCTGCTAACACAATGCCTTGCATCACAAACTTTATTCATTTTCCTCACTACTATTCCTTCCTCTTTCCTTATTTTGCTGCATCTCATACCTCCAAGTTCTACTAACTTGTGTCTCTTATTTAGGTTTAATTTGTTCCTTGTCAGATCTGTCATAGACTCTCAGGATTGGAAGCTTTGTCATTTATTCATCAACTTCTCTCAAAGGTTTGGACAGTGTGTGCAAAATACTCTTCACACTCCTTTCCACGAACATCCTTGCCAGTAAGGAGTTGACTGCATCACCATGAAGAGACGTTAAAATGGGATATGGCTAATGCATTCCAAGACGTTTGAACTACCCATGTACCCTTCATCTCTTTACCATCTATGGCTGCGTTTTAAACATGATTCTTTAAAAAGGACTGCTCAAAAAACTGCAGGGCAGGCTGGAACTATGCTCTCCTTATTCTCAACATTGTGCTTTGATTGATGCAGTGCAGTGCAAGATCAGATTAGTCCTGGCAGTCACACAGCAACCTTCACCCCTACCGAATGTGCAGATGACTAAAATTTTTATCACCTTTATACTCATCTCTTCTGAGTTATATCACCCTGTTTTATCTTTAGTTATTCAGGATTCTAGACTCAAATATGTTCATCATTGATATTGACAACAGAAAGCAACATTCATGCATGGTATGATCTTTGCATACCCCGAATTTCTATTTTGATGTAATCTTTAACTGCTTCCTCTGATTTTGGTATGCAACCCATTTATATTTTTCCTTTGATGAATTCATAAAGCAAAAATGTTCACAGCCTACATTCTTCGAATGCGAATGCTTTTAATCCAGCTCTTCATCCTGGTAGAGGACCACATGGTCAAACAATTACATGTCTGTCTTTGTCCATCTTAATATAAACAATGAATAATATTTATAGAGCTTCAGTGCATCTAGCATCTGCTAAGGATGGGCTTCTTTTTTTCTTTCTCCATCTTTATTAAATTGAGTATTTCTTATTTAGATTTCGAATGTTATTCCCTTTACCGGTTTCCGGGCAAACATCCCCCTAATCCCTCCCCCTCCCCTTCTTTATGGGTGTTCCCCTCCCCATCCTCCCCCCATTGCCGCCCTCCCCCCAACAATCTAGTTCACTGGGGGTTCAGTCTTAGCAGGACCCAGGGCTTCCCCTTCCACTGGTGCTCTTACTAGGATATTCATTGCTACCTATGAGGTCAGAGTCCAGGGTCAGTCCATGTATAGTCTTTAGGTAGTGGTTTAGTCCCTGGAAGCTCTGGTTGCTTGGCATTGTTGTTCATATGGGATCTCAAGCCCCTTCAAGCTCTTCCAGTTCTTTCTCTGATTCCTTCAACGGGGGTCCTGTTCTCAGTTCAGTGGTTTGCTGCTGGCATTCATCTATGTATTTGCCGTATTCTGGCTGTGTCTCTCAGGAGAGATCTACATCCGGTTCCTGTCGGCCTGCACTTCTTTGCTTCATCCATCTTGTCTAATTGGGTGGCTGTATATGTTTGGGCCACATGTGGGGCAGGCTCTGAATGGGTGTTCTCTCAGCCTCTGTTCTAAACTTTGCCTCCCTATTCCCTGCCAAGGGTATTCTTGTTCCCCTTTTAAAGAACGAGTAAAGCATCCGCATTTTGGTCATCCTTCTTGAGTTTCATGTGTTCTGTGCATCTAGGGTAATTCAAGCATTTGGCCTAATAACCACTTATCAATGAGTGCATCCCAGGTGTGTTTTTCTGTGATTGGGTTACTTCACTCAGAATGCTATTTTACAGTTCCAAAGGATGGGTTTCTTATTGTGTATTCTGTACCAGAATATACAATTTTCATTATCATCCCCACATTTCAGTTGGAGAAACAGAGGATTATAGAGAAAGAATGTCTGTCTAAAGTCACACAGCAGATGGACAAAGAATTAACCAAGTTGTGTTTCACACCAATGTCCAGTGTAGTTTTTGAAAAGCCAGGATTCCAAAGTTCAAATGAACACCACATATAGTTTCACCCAGGTATGTGAAAACTATTAAGTTCAAAGCAAGAATACTTCTGATGTGTTTCATATGGCCCTTTGAGACTCGTGGCTAGAATTGAGAGGGAAAGAACAAAAGAAGAAAGAAGTGTGAAGTGAGGAAATTGGCCATTTTTTTGAGGATGTTGACTACTACACTGAGAGAAAATAGGAGCCATGGAGAGGCTTTCACACACACACACACACACACACACACACACACACACACACACACACACACACACAGAGAGAGAGAGAGAGAGAGAGAGAGATAGAGAGAGAGGTATGGATAAAGTGAAGGGGAGCCAGAGATCGTTCAGGAGACAGAAATGGTCCAGCAGGTCACAAAGGGAAAGGTTTCACTCACTGAAACTCAGAGGGAAACACATTACAACACACCCCAGTTGAGAATAAATTTGCCTGTGCTATCATTGCTTCAGTTTACAGAATTTGCATCGAATTTCCTGGTCTCTCTGCACTTCTTTCTTATTGTCACTAGATGGCTCTTGCGAGTATTTCTCCTTTTATGAACTTCTACTCCGAGAGCATTTTTCACTAGATGGCGCTAGAGTCATTTCCCCTTGAGACAGGCTTGCTTCCTAGGCTTTGTTGCAGAAGTCTAGTTACCTTCAAAGCATAGACCTTTCAGAGAAATTCAATAGTCCTAGTAAAATGGGTCAGTTTTGTTGCGACTGCTTTTCTACATGACATGGATCGTTCATTCCCAGTGTAGTGGTTGTGAGCTGAGTATGTAATTCAACTTGGATTAGGAGGCACTCAAATTTACCTGCTATCCAGCCTTGCTTTGAGCTTGATTCATGCCTTGTCCTCTGTGGAAGGTAGTTTCTTCTGCTTTATGTCACCTCGGATGTTAGTCAGCGACTCGCTTCCATAGAGGCAAACATATCCTTGAGGAAGTTTCTTTTAAAGCATGGAAACCAATGATTTCCTTGCTTCAGTTCATATCCATCTTCTTAATTTCCAGGGACATTGTTTTATTTAAAACAAAGCCCCAGGCATACTCTTTCCTGCACGTTCAGCCTTAACTTTATTTGCTTTCTCTCGTGGGCTACAGAATCTTGATTGTTGCTGGGGATAGAAACACACTGCCTTTTCACATTTTGACTCACAAAGCTCAGCTGACCATATATGAGATCTAAGGGATAATTTTCTCATCCTTAGGTACTGAAGTATCATTGAGATTTTTCTAAGTTCTTTTATTTTAGTTAAAATTTAAATACCAAAGTATCAAAGATTGTTTATATTCAAGGTGAACGCTGTGATAGTTTGTCACATATCCAAATTGTACAGTTGGACTTGAAACAATCATTGATCTTCCCTTTCTTCCTTTTGCTTCCTTTGGGACCTTATAAACCTGAAGTAGATTCCTGAGCACCTCGCCTTCTCTGGCTAAGAAATCTAGCAATGTATGCATTTTACAACATATGTACTATAAATCAATTTCCAACTTTCACTATGAAAGGAGGAAGATATGTAATTGTAATCTCATATTTTGAGGTTTCTAAGTGTGTTTATATTTCTTCCTTCATTTGTCCATCAAAAATCTAGTGTGGAATAAGGCATAAAGCCATTATACACCATTGCAGTTTCTGACAGGTGAATTTTAAGATGTTTATATAGATGGAGGACCTATGTCAAAGGTAAATTTAATGGGTACCAGAGCAGAGAGATGCAACTTTAGACTTATTTGCACAGTTATCGTATGCTAATTAAATACCGAGAGGACTGGCTTGCCCCTTCATTTTAAGTCTCTACCTTTAGATTTGCTTCGCCATTAAATAATGAAATAATTTGATTTAGATTCTGAACATAAGTATTTGCATAAATTATATATTTGGAACATATTATTCCCTTCTTAATTTAGAAGAACATAAACATTTTCTATAGGGCAGATGCAAAACCACATATATTGCCCATGGCATAAAGGTGTAATAAATATCTATTGATGTATGTTCTAGAGCTTAAATAAAGTTTATAAATTATTTTTAGAAAGCAGAGCTCCTCCTTCACATAAAATGAATGGAAATACTTTGAGTCAAATCAAAATGTCTATTTTAGGTATGGTTATGTGGTTTTCAAAGGAAAATAAAAGTGGAAAATGTTCAACGTTTTTGAAATACCACCTTCCTCTTTCTCAGTGTGCTTGCTTATTAATACAGTTTGAATAGATTCTTGCTTTGACATGAAAGTTTATTTTTAAAATAACTGTGGATAATCTGTTACTATAGCAATAATTCCCCAGTCTGTAGCTATTTAATCTTAGAATAACATGAAACTCTTAATGTCAAGGGGGTCTATATTTAGAATGGGTGCAGGATGGGAGCTACCCCTTAGTACTAGAGATAGACCAGCATCTCCAAAGCCCTGAATTTAATTTTCATGTCTACATAAAGTAAAATTAATACAGCATTTGGCTTTATCAGTGATTATGATGTTCATGAAAATTAATTGTATTTTTGATAGAGAAGTTGCTTATTTTTAATTCCCCTTCAATCTTAACCTGTTAGCCTTCTGAGCATGGGGGCTGATACATTTGTGGTCAGTGCTAGATTAAGTGCCTGCCATGCTGCTGGAAACACAGGAAGGGAGTAGCAGGGCACAAGCCACAGCCACACATACATGCACACACATGCATGCATATGCACACCACATATACACATATATGCTGGTGACCTTAAGCTCTCAGAGGTACTCATGCTCCACATTCTAATACAAATGTAGTGCTTCTGGGTGGTGCTTATTTAGGTCTCTTTATGGTCTTGGGTGTTCTTTATGGTATGGCCTACTCATGTGAAAAGAAGAGAAGAAAATGACCCCCATTACTACTGGGCACCACTCTCATTTGCTTAGGTAAACCTACTTATTATCTGAAGATCTGCTTTTAAATCTTGGGATACAACCCCATATATGGTCATGTGACTGAATGTGAGGATTGTGAGGAATTTGGAAAGAGTAAAGCTTTTGGAACACACAAGACCAAAAGTACGTGAAAACCAAACAGCGAATTCATCTGAGGTGCTTTCAACACGTTTTGACCATATTGTATTGTGGGGTGTCAAGCACTGTCTGTGCTTTAGTTACTCCATGTGAACATTGTATGATCTTCGTTTTTTCTTTTGCCATACCGTTTTTCTGCTCTTATAGAAACATAATAGTGTATAGAAAACAAAAATTAACCGTTTCTCTACCCGTGTTCCTCAGCATATATCCAAATACTCTATCTTTTGGGGTTTTACTGTATTAGAATGTTTGCTTTTTAAAATTGCTATTGGAGTTGCTGACTCAAGTTTTATAAGAATTTTGGCTTGAATTATCACAGAATTTCCAACAATTTCTTCAATGGCCTTCTGAGCATACTTCTGCCATTTTTGTACTATGTATTTAAGTGAAGTGGCACTCTAAGCAGTGACAATAATAAGATCAAAATATTGGTCACTTTTGAAAGACATTGAAGCTGTTCTATGTGTTATAGTATCAAATATTATAGCAAAATTTATTTTTAAAATAAAAATAATTAGTTAAATCCATTTTATTAGTAGGAAAATTTACTTTCATCTTTAAAAATGGTAAAAATATATGACCAGCTGATAATTGGCTTAAAATAAATACCTTTATGATTTATTACTTGTGTATTCTTAATTCATATATTCCTGTCATTTAAAATTTCTTGACTGAAAAAGATCACATAAAGAAAAAGTTTAAGAAGTCTTTGTCTATTCACGCCTATGTTCTAGCGCCTTTGACGTGGGAAGATACTCTTCTCAGCTATCATCAGAGAACACTGCAGCAGATGGGAACAAAAAGAGAGTCCCACAGATAGACATCATACGCATGCACACATGTACACACAGAGAGACAGAGAGACAGAGAGAGACAGAAAGACAGAGAGATGGAGAGAGAGAGAGAGAGAGAGAGAGAGAGAGAGAGAGAGAGAGAGAGAGAGAGGGCAGAGGCAGAGGCAGAGGCAGAGGCAGAGGCAGAGGTAGAGTGACAGAGAGGCTGAGAGACAGAGGCAGAGGCAGAGGCAGAGGCAGAGGCAGAGACATACAGACAGATCTTGGTATTCTCAGTTCTAAGTGGGATGTCTTTCTAAAATCCTCCCTTTCAGATCTCTGGGAGCCCTGCAGAAGGGGCAGAAGGATTGTAAAACCAGAGGGGATGGAGGACACCAAGGGAACTAAATAAAACTCATATGAACACATAGAACCTGAAGCAGCATGCACAGGGTCTGCATGGGTCTGCACCAGGTCCTCTGTGAATGTGTTATGGTTTCCAGTTTAGTGTTTTCATGGGATTTCTAAGTGTCTGAATGAGTGGCTCTCTGACTCTTGTGTCATCTCTTGGGACACTTTTACCCATTGGGTTGCCTTTTCCATCCTTGATTTGATGGTATTTGTCTCATATTATATTTTATTTTGTCATGTTGTTATCTGTTAGAGGCCTGTACTTTTCTAATGAGAGACAGAAAGAGTAGGTATCCAAATGGGAGGGAATGTGGGAAGAAACTCAGAGAAATGGAAAAGGAAGCTGTGTTAAGGATATATTGTATGAGAGAAAAGATTCTGTTTTCAATGAAGGGGAAAAAGAAGTCTTTGTCTAAACACATAGGTAACTCTTGAAGTCACAAATTCATAGCATTCACCTATATTTTCCCTGTTATTCTTTCTTCCCAAGTGAAACTAAGATTATTTCAATTCTTCAAATAGTCATGTTCTTCTTTCTTCAGGTTCTTCACACATAGTGCTTTCTTTGCTTCACCACATAGAGTTCATTACACTTGAAACTGCTCACTCACTCACTCACCATCATTCCCTTATGCGACACTGTGAGTTTAGTGATGTCAGGAATCTGTTTTCTTTACTCTAGCATTTCCATTGTCTATCACAGAAGGATTGTTTAAATGTTATGTGAATATATGGCTAAATTAACAAAAGAGTTACATATATCTCTGTGATAAGAAATGAAAGCTTCTTCTTCTTCTTCTTCTTCTTCTTCTTCTTCTTCTTCTTCTTCTTCTTCTTCTTCTTCTTCTTCTTCTTCTTCTTTTTATCAAAAGCCTCTTGTAGTATCAGCCCTCTTCCATATGTCTAGTGGAGCATGCCTGTAATCCTTATCCTCTGAAGGATGAGATATAAGGATTGCGACTTCAAGTCCAGCCTGGAATGCAGCAGGAATTTAAGGCCAATCTACGTTAGCATGAGAACCTATTTCACAACCTTTTCCCATGAGTAAAAATCACAACACAGATGTCCTTTAACTATTGGAGTTTACATTTAATGTGCCTTTGAAAGCCTCTTGAGCTAAAGAATGGATGTAATATTGAAAACAGAGAGAAAACTACACCCACATAAGTGTCTATTTCTCCTAATATCCTCTTTGAGAAGATGCCTTTAGGTCCCAGCAGTAATTTTGTCTTTGAGTGAAGGGATATATATTTTGAAAGTTTTAAGAAGTTATGTAGATACATTTTGTTCATTCATTGATTTATTCCACACACTTTAGATTTTTTTCTCAGAATAAGATGTGACTAGTAAAAATGTTGTTTAATTTTTATGACTCATAAATTAAGATTAAGAAAGTAATTCAATGCCGAATGGCTGAGAAACACCTAAAGAAATGTTCAACATCTTTAGTCATAAGGGAAATGCAAATCAAAACAACCCTGAGATTTCACCTCACACCAGTGAGAATGGCTAAGATCAAAAACTCAGGTGACAGCAGATGCTGGCGAGGATGCGGAGAAAGAGGAACACTCCTCCATTGTTGGTGGGGTTGCAGACTGGTACAACCATTCTGGAAATCAGTCTGGAGGTTCCTCAGAAAATTGGACATTGAACTGCCTGAGGATCCAGCTATACCTCTCTTGGGCATATACCCAAAAGGTGCCCCAACATATAAAAAAGACACGTGCTCCACTATGTTCATTGCAGCCTTATTTATAATAGCCAGAAGCTGGAAAGAACCCAGATGCCCTTCAACAGAGGAATGGATACAGAAAATGTGGTATATCTACACAATGGAATATTACTCAGCTATCAAAAACAACGAGTTTATGAAATTTGTAGGCAAATGGTTGGAACTGGAAAATATCATCCTGAGTGAGCTAACCCAATCACAGAAAGACATACATGGTATGCACTCATTGATAAGTGGCTATTAGCCCAAATGCCTGAATTACCCTAGATGCCTAGAACAAATGAAACTCAAGACGGATGATCAAAATGTGAATGCTTCACCCCTTCTTTAAAAGGGGAAAAAGAATACCCTTGGCAGGGAAGAGAGAGGCAACGATTAAAACAGAGGCTGAGAGAACACCCATTCAGAGCCTGCCCCACATGTGGCCCATACATATACAGCCACCCAATTAGACAAGATGGATGAAGCAAAGAAGTGCAGGCAGACAGGAGCCGGATGTAGATCTCTCCTGAGAGACACAGCCAGAATACAGCAAATACAGAGGCGAGTGCCAGCAGCAAACCACTGAACTGAGAACAGGACCCCCGTTGAAGGAATCAGAGAAAGAACTGGAAGAGTTTGAAGGGGCTCAAGACCCCATATGTACAACAATGCCAAGCAAACCAGAGCTTCCAGGACTAAGCCACTACCTAAAGACTATACATGGACTGACCCTGGACTCTGACCTCATAGGTAGCAATGAATATCCTAGTAAGAGCACCAGTGGAAGGGGAAGCCCTGGGTCCTGCTAAGACTGAACCCCAGTGAACTAGACTTTGGGGGAGGGCGGCAATGGGGGAGGTTGGGAGGGGAACACCCATAAGGAAGGGGAGGGGGAGGGATGTTTGCCTGAAAACTGGGAAAGGAATAACACTTAAATGTATAAAGAAATACTCAAGTTAATAAAAAAAAAGAAAAGAAAAGAAAAAAGAAAGTAATTTAAACAGTTGCAGATTTAATGAAAATTATTGGGATTTTTCTTTACCTATGTTTGAAGTCACTGTTTAACTCAGAATTGGTGACTTAGATTATGAAAAATCCAAGCATCACATGTAGTGCCACCTGAGCATTTATCATTTTGTAGTGTTTTATAAAAGAAGTTCCAGACCCTAGAATCATAACTGATTGCATCAGTGAAACTTTTTGCTGTTATGCAATTCTAATTTGTGGCTCTGATGGTCTCTTGATTTTCCCTCTTCCCAGACTTTCTTATGCTTTACTTGCTGAAACTTTCTTTTACCCTCTTATGGTGGGCAAATTCTTGCGTATGCTTTGCAACCCCGCTAGCCTCCACTTGCTTGCCATATAAATTAAATTATATTTCACTTACTTTTGTTGAGCAAAATCGCATGTCTTTTGTTAAGTATAGAGATGAAGAAAATGATGACAGTGAATGCTGAGAAGTGCAGTGTCATGTTATCCTGAACTGAAAATAACCGTTGCTAGAAGCTTGTCATGTTCCTGGAGTGACAGCAATTTCCAACAGTTCATGAGACTATTCTAGGGCTATATTAGTTATGTCTGGGTACAGCATAGTTGCTTAAAATTAAGTATTATTATTTTGCTGTTAAAATAGAAGAATTTTTATTTTAATTAATTTCTAAAGTAACATGTTAAATAACACTTTTCTTTCTGGCATTTTCATACATGTTTTCATACCACAATAATATATCCATATTCTTTGAAAATTCCATCTGTAAGTACTGTATTTGTATTGATACTTCTTTCTCTTTCTTCCATCTTCTCAGGGGTTTCCAATTTGTCTCCTGCTCATTCTCCAATGCATGATCTTTCCCCTCTCCTATTATTGTGGTATATATAGAGTGATTGCTAAACAATTTTGAAATTTGAAAATCTAAAATTGCAAAATAATTTTACAATATAACAGAGTAAGGCTGCTACTATATCTATCCATATTTGTCTCAGGATTTTGTTCCCTATGGGAGTACAGTAATAGCCCAAAAGTCTACATTATAATTCCTGGGATAAGGTCCTTCTGCGAACTCCAAGGGAGAATTTGAGTACTTGCTCTTTTCTGTTTCCAAAGGTTGTCTACACTACCTCCTATGATGATGACTATTGATGCCTTCCATCATTCTTTTATATAAGAATCCTTGATGTTTTTTTTTTCTTTGTCTTATAAGGTGATATCCAGGTCCCAAGAATTATAATGTAGTTTTTGGGGCTATTAATCTCCTCACCACAGGAACTGAATTCATGAGACTAATGTGGATACATATATAGCAGCAAAAACAAATCAGAACATTGTTGATCTTGCTTCAGTTCAACAACTGACTGAATCAAGGTCACTGGTCAAAACTTTCAAACTTTTCCTATGCGTCTTCACTGTTATTTCCAAATGCCTTACTTCCTTTACAGAGGTCCCATAATGTCCTCCCACACAGCACATGTCATCACTGTCATCTGTCCACATAAGAATCACAACTGCCTTTTCTGCTCTTTAACTTTAGCTGGTGATACTTGTGTCTCTGTTTTTCTGGCTTTCCATCAGTTGTCCCTTTTATTTCCATGATTGCTTTCCTCAATCTTAAACTAACCACTCTGCTCCTTGTTTATAATTCTGAAACACCCCCACCCCAAATCTTCTGAGTACATACCATGTTTCTCCTTACACATCAGGTCCTAGCAGCCATTTTTATATTCATAATTTCACTGATCATGCTTTGATCTTTTACTTCATTCTAGTATTGGAAGTATCTATGGGGGAAATAAAGTTCTTTCCCCCACAAGACAACTTGAATTGCATTGCAGCTAAGATAGAATCACATACAATTGTCCTTCATGCTCTGAAAGTTCAATTCTAACTTTGCTTGTTTAATTGAGATCTCTAGTCTGTTAAACTTGCCAATTTCTCAGGATCATCACACTACTAACTTTGTTTTGATCTGTTTTTTCTCCTAATCCCCTTTCACTACATTTGCATTGATAACACCAATTCGCACTTCACTTAAAAAGGAGATTGATCTTTCCTCCCTCCCTCACTCACTCCTTCCTTCCTTCCTTCCTTCCTTCTTTAATTTTTTCTTTACTTCTTAAATAATTTCTTTTTGTTTCTTGGTGGCTAAAACAAAACAGAACAAAAGAAACCTGTGCATAGTTCAAATTTACTTGTAGTATAGAGTAAAAGACAGCTGTTTTGGTAAAATTTTGCAGTTCTCATGTGGAGATTGAATGGAAGTCCTGGGTACAGTGGGAGTTTCCAGAGGGCTGTGTCAGTTGGCTGGCATCTTCATATCCTGTTACACGGTTGACTAGAGCAAGTAGGTGGAGAGTCTCAGCAGGGAAGCTCCTCAGAAGTTATTGCAGTTCCATTAATGTCTGTCTAAACTCAGCTGTGATCCTAACGAACCCTGGCCGAGCCTCCTCATTTTTATCGCTTTTTATTCCAAGCATAAAAGCAGTTGCCACATAGGTGTGGCAAAGAACTTAGGAAAAATGTGTTTGTCAAATTGTCTTTGGTATCCCACTGTTTCCTGAGTGTTTTCAGTTATTTTTTCCAATTCAAATCCTCCTGGAGATGTTTAGCTATAGCAGCAGTTAGACTCTCAGTATATCATACTATTGGCGCTCTGATTGCAGGAAGGGGAAACCTAAATAAAGACAGGTTTATATGCACACATACATGCTCTAGGCTTTCCTAATATACTTAGAATAAACAATGAAGGAGGGTTGACCTCTCAATTGCCTGTTATTCACTGTGTCCTTTTATGAAGTTCTGGAATAAAGTTAGTTTCCCCAAACTAGCACTAGGAATCTAGTCAGTAGAGTAGTAGTGTATTCTTAGTTTTCCCTTCCTCTCATTCTATGCATCAGCTTTTTCTGCTAAACAAATTCAAGTCATGAAATTCCAAAATCAAGCATTCTCCTTCCCATTCTACTTGTTTGTGAATAATTTATTTTTCCCTTATCTGAAGAATGCATCCTCTCTCCTCACTGTGTATGTCTAAGTAAAATATTGATGCCGTATATGGACAGGTCTATAAATGATGTTAACCATGCACCAGGTAACCTGCAAGCATAGATTGTGTTATGAATCTCAAGCCTTAGTGTACAACATTTACTTGAATATATATCAATCATTTGGCTATTCTCTTGAATATGCCAGGAACAACAGCCCATCAGATATGGGGACTTGTTAGACCATAGTTCCAGTGCCTCACTCATCTCTGTCCCTTCTTATTTTCTTCCTTTTGACACATCACCTAATGTGTTTGCTGTGTAATTATGGTACTTCCTGAAATACCTGCATAACACTGAAGAATTTCTATGTACTCTGGTTTCCTAGGGACAACCACTTATCCAGCACTCAGAAATTTAGTGCTTGAATTTGAAGCGTTCATTTGGCTTACTAGAAACTTTGTCCTTATGGGTTTGAATATATTCTACATTCACCTTTCTTCTAGTACTGGATTCTTTGAATGAACTTTCAGACTCTAGGTAAAGGTCTCTTGTTTTCTTCTCCTCACAGCTCTGGATATTCTAGAGTTAGCCTGTCATCTTACAAATAAAATGAAACTTGTTTCTTGTTGCTACTGTTATCACCAGTTCAACTCAAACACATTTTCCTGTGTTTGAGTTCTGGGAGATGTATTATTCTGTAAGATAATATATAAAAAATTTCCTTAGTTATTGTTTTGCGTGGATTCATGTGGGTTTTTTTTGTATTTTAACATATGGTATTCACTATAAGATCCATAGGTTGTAGTATAAGTTTACATACATTAATATATTATCAAAATAAAAAACCTTCCCTTGGCTTCTGGGTGCTAACTAAAGAAAACATACAACTTTATGGTGGTTTAATTTTTATCATCTTCTTGCTATATAGATAATTTTACTTACAAACAATGAGAAAGAGTGAGTTGCTAGGGAAGGAGGAAACTTGTGTCAGGAAGGATTATTTTCTTTTTTTACTTTATTTTTTTTCCTCCATCTTTATTAACTTGGGTATTTCTTATTTACATTTCAATCGTTATTCCCTTTCCCGGTTTCTGGGCCAATATACCCCTAACCCCTCCCCCTCCCCTTTATATGGGTGTTCCCATCCCCATCCTCCCCCCCATTACCGCCCTCCCCAACAATCACGTTCACTGGGCAAATACATAGGAGAATGCCAGCAGCAAACCACTGAACTGAGAACAGGACTCCCAAGAAGGAATCAGAGAAAGGACTGAAAGAGCTTGAAGGGGCTTGAGACCCCATATGAACAACAATGCCAACCAACCAGGAAGGGATATTATTAAGACCTTTTGAATACCATTTACATCTTTTAAATAAATATGTGAATAAGTTACCTACAATGAATAAGTAGTGATCAGCAATTTCATGTTGGGCTGATCCATTCGCTACGTGATGATCATACTTTTCTCAGTTCCCTAGTTAATACCTCATGAATGGGAACTATTGATCAGGGTGAGTGGCTATGTTATGGCAGCTACACTCAATTTATTTCTGTAAAATGATAATTATATATTATTTCTCCTTCAAGAAATGAAAGCAGGAAGAAAATGAGACTTTATTTATACTATTTATGTACTTCTGTCAACCCCACAAGGCAGAGTTAAAGCAATGGTGTTCAATACAAATTTCTGTGATAATGCAAACATTCTGTCTTGTAAGTTGGTAATTTTTATTTGTATCTGACTACCAGTCACTGAAAATATGAGTACTGATGGAGTATATTTAAAATAATCTTAAATTTATTCTTCCTCCACCTTCCCACTCACCCATCTTCATGTTCATTCTCTCGATTAAAAGAAAACACACACACAACAGCAAAGAAGTCTGATTCATGTTAGTCAGTTACCCTTTACCTGTTACTTGCTCTAACAGGTCATTTCTTTGAAGAAAAACAATTTCCTCTTTGGGTGAGGTGGGACTTTGTACCTACCTACCATTTCTTCATGCTGGGATTTTTGTCTTGCTTAAATTTAAGTAGGTCTCATACATGATGGTACAGCTTCTATATGTTTTGATTGTATCTGCCATATTGAGTCTGGAACATTCTGTCTCTTTGGAGGTGTCCACTACCTCTCTTCAATCATTCTACCTCTTCTTCTGCATAGTTTCTTGAACCTTGAGGGAAGACGGTGTGATAGAGCCATTCCATTTAGAGTTTAGCCTTCCAAAGTTTTTCTCACTCTCTGCATGTTGTACAGTTGTGGATTCTGTATTAATTACCATCTACTACAAGAAGAAGTTTTGCAGGTGAGGGTTGAGTGATGCTTTGATCTATGGGTATTACAATATGCTATTAGGAGTTGTTTTATTGCTATATTCATTTAGCAGAATAATAGTATTAGATTTTTTCCCCGGGCCTGTGACCGATCTGTTCTGTTCTCGGGTTCTTGGCCTTAGTGGTTAACCCATCTTATTTATCTTAATTTCTGTGATATTGGACAACTAAGAGGTTGAGTATTTTGACTCATAAGTAGTGGCTCTTTGATTGCAATTGCAAAGTTCTCAGCATTTCTGTACCACATACATACTGACCAGGGAGGGGGATCTTTGGTATAAGTAGCCTTCCACATTGCTAATGCTTCTGAGATTATTTGACCGTTGCACTTATTTCTTGTTGATGCTATGCTACTGTATTTATTTCCTTCAACAAAATTGCTCCACTGAATAGATGGTTGTGACATGTGCTATTTCTGAAGGTACGGAACTTTTATTCAGAGTGACATTTACGTAGATTTGATGAAACACATTTAATTTCCTCCTACTAAGGAACTCATTTAGTGTGAATAAGTACTTCTCACATCAAATAATGAAGAAGAGTTAGAAATATCATCTTTAATTTACCAAGTACTGATTACTAGTATCTCCATGATCACTTTTGGAAAAAAAATCTCTCGGGATGTACAAATGTAGCTCAGTGATAGAGCACCTACCTACCTTGTATGAGGCCTTGGATTCTACCCTCAGCTCCAAAATAAATAAATAAATAAATATATACATATATTGTGATGGCTAAGAAAACTTTGTAACAGGCACCCATTTAGTAGCTGTTGATCTTTGCCATAAAATTCCCATGGGCTCCTAGAGGCATGCATCCTCCCCGGAATGATGTTGCTGCTATGAGATAAAAAAGAAAGAATGGTGTGCCTGCTCAGAGATAATTGACTGCTTGTTCCGGATTTTGTAAACTGCTTATCGCCGTGGGAAAGGGAACGAAGCAGTTTTCTGTATCCCAGTGTAATGGGAGTGAGAGATAGTGTTGGGGAGTAAAAACAACCTCCCCACTCAGTTGCAGAGTCCACAGGAAAGAGTTAACTGTAATACCTACCCCTTCCCCTATCCCTCTCCATTGTGATATGATCTCACTTTGGTTCTAAGGCTGTTGTCTTCTGCTAGGAGTAAGAACAAATTCATTTAATTTTAATCTAAATTTAGGTTGAGACTTTAGCTTTTTCCAAGTGGATTTGAACTCCATAACAAGGTAAACAAACAACAAGGAAAAGCAAACCAAACCAAACCAAACCAAATAAAGAAAAGAAAAACCAAACACAAAATCCAAATCACTCATCATTTAAAATGAACCAGCAAACCAGGTGTCTGGCATTTTAACACTTCATTTATTTCCTCAGAGTTGGCTACCCAGCCTCATGCAAGAGTTAAAGTGACAGGAACTACTTTTGTTTGTATCCTAGAGTTTCTCATTCTACTTTAAGGTGACTTATATTCCTAGATAATAGCTCACTGTAGCATGAGCACATTTATTTTAGGTCATGGTTCATACATCTAGGGTAATATGGCATAAACACTTCATTTTCATGTAGCATCATTTCGCAGACTGAAGATGTAGTTCCCCTTTACATATATCTTCCCATGTTGAGTTCCAAGTGTAGACAAACCTAGTTTTCTTCACTATTAGGTCCTGCTTATCTTGATATGAATATATGCTAATTTATCAGTGGCCCATTTGAGGTAAATTGATACCCCATCTGTGGATTCCCAAATTACTCACAGAGCCGAGGATTACTGCTCTCTTTTCCTTTTAAAACAGGGCTATTCCAATACTTTTATTGACTGATGATCAACTAGAAGCATGTTATCATATTTTCAAGTATTAGGTGACATCTCTCTTCTATTCACACAGTTATGTGTAGGTGGACTTCATATTAAGCCAGTATTAGATCTCACCTTGATTACATTGGGGAATGCATTAACAGACGCTTCTGTAGAATCAAGTCATTTATCCTGTTCACTAGAATGTGATTGATATGAACCTCGTAATATCAGAGAGTTTGGAAGTTATTTCAGTTGATGAAAACTACCTTGCCAAGGTTTTTCTTGCATTTGGGGATAAGTTCTATGAACTGAACAATAATACAGCAATAAATGTCATAACCATGCTCTTCCCTCAACTTTATTTCATAGTCCCCTTAAAATCTTGTCTCAGATCCTTTACTCTCTCTGGGAAATTAAAAAGGATTTGGAATTTCATCATGTTTGTCTCATGTGATTACTTCGTTTTTACAAATGTGACCACATAATCATTATGCAATGTTGAAATTAAGTTAACTTTATTTGTTTACTCAAACATCATTTCGTTATTGCAAACTCCTTACAAATCCTTTCTTTTACTTTTTAAAATTATGCTGCAAATATGATATCTACAGTGAATGTGCTGTGTTAACAGTGCATCAGAACTTCTGACTCCTATGTATGTCTCATCGGTTAGCCTTTCCTTATCTTTCATTCTCTTCAGTCTCCTTACCCTTAGTCAAAATTATGCTATCCATAATGTATTCTTTGATGATACAAGAGTTTGATTTGATTACTAAATAGATTATGCAATCTTTGCACCATCAGAACCACAATGTACAGATCACAGAACAAATGAACAGGGAAATATCTTTCAGTAAGGAGAGGGTTGACTCGCATAAATATTAACTTATACTGCCTGATGGGTGATCACACTAAAACAGTGATCATATGGAAGAACTGTCTTTGACTAAACCAGTTGGCCATTTCAATGGTTATAAATAAAGCAAACGATTTTCACCAGTTTTACCTCACAATAATACTTTTTAGATATATCTGAAAAGTTCTAACTAGTAAGAGCATGACTTATATGTCATTAGGGAAAGGGAAAGTTAAGTTTTATGGTGAGAGGTGGTTGACAATATTTGGTGTAAAGTGCAATCAGTTTGAAGGGTCTTTCAATGTCCTATGCAGTTAATTATGGTAGAAGTCAGTGTCTGAATGCATCCCGGTATAATACGATGTTGTCTAAGCAAATAAAAGCATGCAGGCTGATGTTATTTTCAACTACATTTTACTGAGGTGTTTCTCAGTTTCCTCATGTTGTATCTTTTGTTTAAGTTTGGAGTTATGTTTTGAAATATATATTTATGACGAAGGAGCTAGACTGTGAACAACACCTTGATATTGTTTTTGTTTATTTTTCCATATGAATAAAATAGTTTCAAAATCACAGGATGAGAATGTAAGGAAATATGTAGAGGATAAGACCAATATCTGACCTACAAAAACTATTCAGCAACACATCATTATGGTAAATATATTTTAAATATGTTTGTTATTATTTATTTTCTAAGATTACTAGAAATTAAACCAAAATGTTCCTTCCATATTAAATACTACAGACATTTTGCTATTTGTTCATAGCATAATAAGAATTCCTTTGTGATTATATTTTGTAATTATTTGATAAGTTTTCTTTGTTAGTCTATGAGTATTTTTAAATTTTAATTCTTTCACCTTTATTTTCAACATTAAAAAATAACAGAATCTGTGAAGCAACAGATGAAAAATGTTATCACTTTTTGAATAATGCATTATGTTGAAAATTAAATGATTTAAAATATAATTGCTTCTGGAAATGACTTTATGAGTAGGAGGATTTAGTAGAGGAATGAAAATAATGTGCATGAACAAAGCATAATTTGATTTCTTACCACAGCTATGTGTGAGTTAGTTATTCCCCTCTTCTGCAGAACATGGTCAGTTTATTATTAGTAAACAGCTAGCTCCTACTTTTCAGTGACATATTTTTAAGCATGGTTAGTTCATATTTATGTTACTGGGATGAGAAATCAAATACAAATTACATGTGCTCTAAAATAGAAACACAATCTAATTTGCAAATGATAATTATTCTGATTTGCTTAAAGCGATCTTGTTGGTAGTAAAATTGTTCTCATTTGTAAAGTTGCAATGCTGTCCTCAAAGCTGTAGAGTGGCAATGTGTAAGACACAAAAGCCCTTGTAAATTAAGAACAGTTAGATAGATTTTCAGCACACCTGTTTATTCCAGGAGAGTAGGATCTTTGTTTTAATGATATATAATATATAGTGACATAGCAATGCTGATTTGAGGAACTCCAAATGAGCAATATGGCATTCAGAATTGTCCCAAATCTCTTAGGTGTGGTACATTATTTTCCCTTCAACATTGAGAGTAGCTAATATTCTGTAGATGACTTGTTCCAAAGTCCTACTTTTGCAGACAGGACTCAGGCCTTTACCAGTGTTTGTATATGCTCCCCTCCAGGAGTGGCACTCTTAGGAGGTGTGGCCTTGTTGGAGTAGGTGTGTCACTGTGGGTATGGGCTTCCTGGAAGCTAGTCTTCTCCCAGAGGCCTTCAGACGAACCTGGAGAACACTCAGCTCCTCCTGCACCGTGCCTGCCTGAATGCTGCCACGCTCCTGCCTTGATGACAGTGGACTGAATCTCCGACCTGTAAGCCAACTCCAATTAAATATCGTCATTATAAGAATTTTCTTGGTCATGGTGTCTGTTCATAGCAGTAAAACCCTAAGACACCCACTATCCCAGTACTTAGTGGTAGAACAGTCAGGACACATCGCTTAATTCCCTTTAGATTCCAGTGCTCAGTGTTCTTTGAAATACTGTATCCTCAATATGACTACTTCCTTGAACATGCCTCATTATCATTTAATTACTTTTTATTTTAGTCAAAGAGGTGATTGAGATGTATATCTGAATCATTGTCTACAAAACAAGAACAGTGACCAAATGACTCTATTTTGAATGTATAAAGAACACTGAAATTCCTGTGTTTGCAATGTCTCCAAGCTAAAAAGTTTCTGCACGTGTCTTTTGTCTCACATTTTTGATGAAAGCATTCCATTTATTTTAGTATGTTAAAACTATAAATCTAGTTCTACCCTATTTAATAGAGAAAGAAACAGAATGTAAAGTAACGTCTGAACTATAATTGTTGTTTGTCTGAAACACGTATTAGATAAGAAAAATGGTCTGACAAAAAAGGGAGAAGTTGGGATGTTTATTTCTACTTTTTTTTTTTTTTGCAGACGATCCTTGAGGTTTGCCCACTACCTACTTTATATTTACTTAGGCAAAGCATTCTAAAGTTTTACATTGCCAAAGAGTACATTATTTTCATCCGGTTCTGTAGCTATAACTCCTTCAGAAGCAGATGCGTCTTATCTGTGACTTCCTGGTTTTCTCAAGGATGCTGTTAATCTAGAAAGTACACTAAGAGTCTACCTCAGAAAAATAAAAGGTCACTTGGGCCTGCTTGCAGGGCTAAAAAGAAACTATGTAACAGAAAAGTGCCAGCTCTCCTTGTTTGCTTGTTTTAGAGAAAGAAAACCAAAGGATCCGGCAGGGAAAGCAATCTTCTGGCCTAGAAGCCCCCAGGAGAAAGTGCACACACTGGTAAGTGGCATGTAAGTAGTTAGTAGGTTATCTAGCTAGAAGATGGCAGAACTGGAGCTGGAATCTAGGGAGTTTACACTCCAAAGTGAATGGGTCTGTTTACTCACTGTCTGTACTGCAAGAGAATGAAGTAAATGATGGTCAGCATAAAAGCACGCCCCTTTGCTTTGTTTCCCTGGTGTGGAAAGGAATTGCCTTGCTCTGTGTGAGTGCCTGATAGCCCAGAAAATGTCTGCTAGTGTTTTCTGTTTTCAATTGCAGCTAGCACAGGCAGTGTCAAAAGGGTAGCTGGGTAACAAAAAAACATTTGGTATAGAGTGGCAATTGCTAGAACGGAAATAAACCACTTGTTAGGAGCAAATCTACAGAGAGCTTTCATTACAAAGAAACCACCCTTTTCAATGGTTCCTATTCCTCTTATGCTTTTCAAGCACTACTTAGCCTCATTGTTGGTACTAAAGCTTTTATGTTTCCAGGCACTTCAGAGACTCCCAGCATGGTTGATACCTATTCTCTTTCATTTCCTTTATTGGTTTTGATGCTCTTGATTTCTCTATTGTGTTTAGGGCAACTATACCCTGCATAAGCTTTAGGAGCTTTTCAGAAGGAGCCCATACTTGCTTTTGCTGCACTGAGCTCTCAGTACCCAGTTAGAATGACTGCAGACAGGAGGTTGATTAACCTGTACCATCTTGTAGATGGTTTCACACTACTACTCCTGGGTATTATCCCACCACAACTCCTCTGCAATATCTAACTTTGCATCAATGTTTCATGGAGTATCAGTACAGGCGTGTTGTTGGGATTTTTGTGATTTAGGAAAACGAAATCATGCTAAATGTATTCAAATTATGACCAGTTGAGGAAGAAGACAGAAAGAAAGAACCTAGTCATGATGTTTTTATATAAAAGTGGCATTGTAAAATTTTGTAAATAGTTTATTTCCCATAAAAGTTGAAGTCTAGCTAAAATGAAATGAAATTCTGACACAGAACATTTTCCCATACAAATTTTCTAAATGTTTCTCTATTTTAAAAATTTTGGAGATGGTTGCTACATTTAAATGTCAGTTTGGGATTGTTTCCTGGGTTGTTAATAACTCATTGAATGTGAATCATAATCTGTTTTCTTTCTATTTTTATTGGCATTTGTGATTGCTTCTTAATCTCAGTGTTGTTTTTGGGCTTGCTGCAATACAGTTCTTATGAAAAATTCCAAAGAAATGAGTTCTTTTACGTTTTAGATTTCATTTTGTTTACAATAGTAGATACAAATACTGTGTATTTATATAGTGGTATTTATATAGTACTATATATTTATATAGTGCATGTATGATGTCTCCTTTGATTATTACTGTGACATTTCACAGTAAGTATAACAGACATTATAATTCTAACTTATAGATAAGAAATTTGAAAATCTAAGAGATCACAGTACTCATAAAAGTTTTAGTTGCAGATCCAGTGAAACTTCATATCTATAAATTTTGAGAGACATTTTCTCACTATGAAGTCCAAGTTGAACTCATGCTCACAATACATGGACCATAGGCTCCTGAATGCTAGACTAAAGTTCTTATGAATCTTGAAAAGGAATGATACAGGTTGTAGGACATGGGATAAGAGTAAAATATAGTGTGGATCAGGGGCTTATGTATTAATTGGAAACTTACTGCTATTTGGGTTTCCTCTTTCCTCACCAGTTCCTACTATGGCTTCTGTGCCCACGTCAGTACTGAATTTCATAGTCTTCGAAATAGTGGGAGACTTGACATTAGAGGCATGAAGGTCATAGCCTGAGTTTTGGGAAATCCAGCAAGTGAAGAAAACCTCTACCTGCCTTGCACAGCACTAACTCTGAGTAACAGAGACTTTGTGGGCTGTCCTGGGGTGCACTTGGGATTGCTCCCTGCATCTCTGCTTCTCAAGCCATCCTCCCAGGTGCTGAAATGCTATACAGCATTTTGTTTTCTCAGAGGACTATGATGCATTCTGATTGAATTTCATGTCAAAGATGAGCTTTTACCAGTTGGATATTCTCCCTTGTTTTATTTTCCTCAATACTGATCACTATCTGATAATACATTCTTTTCTGCCGTCTCTGCTCTCAGAATACCTGCTTCCTGAAACACGGAGAATTTAGTCCTTTTTTTGTGTTCAGTCAAATACCAGGATCTTTAATCTATATATGAAAAATAAAGAAATACATAAGCAAATAAATAAATCAGTGTTTTCCAAGAATAAGTGTATTTTAGAGTGGACTTTCTACAAGAAAAACATTTTACCATCTTCTATAACACCATTATATCTCATTAATTTAATTAGTTTAGTTTATATGCTTATAACCTTCACATTTCTTCCTTCTACTACAAACTCATTCTGGAACAAAGTATACAAGGGTAAAGAAATGAAAGATATAGAACACAACAAAAATCATCCTGTCATAAGACATTTTGGGGAATGCTAAATGGACGGAAGCAAGGGGACTGTGGCCAGGTGACTTGAGTATAAGAGTGAGGTACTGTGACTATACTAAATATAAATCTATTTAAGAGAAAATGATTATAAGCAATTAGTGAAGAACAGTTTATTACTCGGAAAAGGACAGAGATTTGAAACCACTGTCTGGCAACTACAGATACCAAACCTGTGGCTTTCAGGACTTTCGTGTTCATGGATTAGAATCTGCCTTGGAGCATACAAGAAAAGCAAAATTCACCTACTTTAACAGAGAGTCAGTGCTTCTCACATCTTACCCCATGTTCATAGTGACCCCATTAGCTAAATGATTGCAAAATCTAATGCTGACCAAGTGTTTTCTGTGTGAAAATTTCTAGGTGAATGGTATCTTACTTATTCATTGGTTTTTCACCCATTAAAACTCTGTATATGAAGGAATATAAATTCTGCATTAAATTAGGTTGTTGCATATAATGATAAAAAATATCAAAACACCCTATTGCAGGTTACTCTCTGGCCGCAGTGGTCTCCCTGTCCCCATGGCATTCCCAAGTGAACTTCTCACGGTTCACTTGTCCCTGAACTGCTGTTTTTTTTAGTCATTCAAACCCTGTGGCTAGCTACTGCCAAACCAGGCAGCACTTCCAAATTTCTGTGGCTAGCTGGGGGCATACTCTCTCAAACCCACGCTCCACTACAATTACCTTTCCCATGGAGCTCAGTTGAGTAGCTGCAAAATGGAAAACATCAGACAATCTTAGTGTAGAACCAACAGATAACACAATCACTGGTCATGGAATCTATCACTATAATTTTATTAACTATTTCTTGTTACAATCTTCTGGTGGCAGATTCTGGTGGATTCGGCCACTAGTTCTAACAGTCTCTGGCCTACATTTTGCCTGCTTTTGCTCCCCTCCATACAAAAGGAAATACCCTCTTCCTTCATTCCCTCTTCTTCTCTTGGAACCGGAAGATTTGTCTCCTCCTCCCCCAGTAATTGACTTCATGTCATCATTATTATTCAATTAATTAGGGGAGAATTCTGCTACATGAGGTAACAGAGAAAACTGGCTCATTGACATAATAAGCATTATATTACCCTTTAAACTAGTTAGATTCAGTGTGTTTAATTCTTTTAAAGGATGTGCTTATGACTTCAATGTACTCATTGAGTACTTCAAGTACTTCTGTAATGTTCAACAAAATGTCGTGGTTACCAAGACTCCATAGTACTGAAAGTAGGTGTATCTGGAGGAATACCAAATGACATTTAGCAACCTTCTAGACTATAAGACGTTTCCTTCTTAAATCTTTGTTGGAAACCTTGCGCTTTGTAACACATTATTTTACAAATCAGGAACAGAGAAGGCATAGAAAAAACTGGTGCTACAAAAGTGGTTGGGGCACGAATTTACTTTTTGCTTTCATACAATGAATTTGTTTTAATCATTAGTAAGTTCTAGGTACTTTCTTATGTTCTGGCATAAACAATAAGCCATAATGACAAGGCTCAATCTTTTGTGAAATTTAAGCTTTAATAAGCAGAAGTAGGAGTATACTTATACTGAAAGTATAAGAAATTATTATTTTTTGGCCAAAACTATTTCAGATGAGCCCTGAAGAATGAGAAAAGGAGTAAGTTGTTACTTTCCCAAGATAGGATTGTTTGACATTGCAGTATGACATTTATGGTGGTGCTATCCCATTATACACCAATACACATACATAAATCTAAGTTCTCATTAGTTGGTATTTTTTCAGAAAGTTATGAATGTAGATTTTTCCATGCTCAGGCACCGTCTTTGTCTGCACCATTGTCTCTAGGCATTCCCTGCTGCATGATGGGTTTTGCCCCATTGTCATTGCGTGTATCCTGTTTAAAGCACTGATTTCCTTTACCAAGTTTGCTCCCTAGTACACTATCAGTGATATTCTAAGACTCATTCTCATTTCTCTTACTTCCACAATCAGAACTGATCAGATCCTTTTATGATCTTTTGCTATTTGGTAGCTATGACTATTTTGATATTTCTCATATTTGAGGATATAACTAAGCAGACAAGATCGGTATCGTATTCACAGACTGCATCAACTGGTTTGTCATCAATGCTAGTAATCAGTGTTTATGACTGACTCCTAAGAAAATCACTTAATTTATTGGTATGATTGTCTTTGCGTATGAACATATTTATACCACAGTGGAGACAGCAGTAATAGCTCTAGAAAGTAGTTAACCCTAACTCATTAAGAGCTAAGGTACTTTATGAGACAGAATATGAATAAAGTTGTCCCATGCTAACACACAAACAAACAAGCCTGGTAGATTATTTTATTGAGAATTCTTTCTCCTGTTCCAGTGACTGTACTAGATTATGTGTGATCTGGGATTGAACATAAAAACATCACTCTGTTTCCCACATTTGTAAACTTTATCTTCCCCTTACCTTTTCTCAAGCTTTTGGTTATTTTTGTTTTCCAGGTTGCTGAAAACCATGTTTCAGCATCAAGTTTTGCAGAGCCTAATTTTAATTTTAGACTTGAATGCTTAATGTCTAATACTTTTTGCATTGAAGTGCATACATTCCTTCAAACATCCTTGTGATTAATTGAGTCATTAAAGCAACTGTTGCCTTATTAGTGATCCAAGAATGTGGAATGGAATTCTAGAAGTGAAAACTAACCACATTTATTTTCCTTTCACAGTACGTGTGCTTGTGTGTTTTCAAAGGAGATAATGCTGCAATGAAAATGCAAACTGTATAAGACTATAATATATTATAATTCATAATAATATGGACAACTCAGAGGGAGAAAGCATAATAGAAACACAAATATAATGTCTATCTGGCCTCTGCTTCTGCAAAGAAACTTGGCAGTAGAGGCATACTTTAAAGGAGAATTTCAGTTGATAAATTCAATGACATTTAATACTAGCTACCGTAACAGGATTATAAAATCTAAAACTCAAAAGGCAATGATACTAATATCGTCTGTGCTGAGTCACCATTTTCATTCCTGTTTGTAACTAAATTCAACAGTGTGTTGTTTCATTATATTCTTCCTATAATACCCAGAAACACAGTTGCTTCCCTTTCTCCACATTTCCCATAGAGCTTTAGTTTTAATGATTGATGTGTTTAGATAACGGCACTGGAGAGGCATGACTTTGAGAGGTATGCTCACGAAGCACTCCTCTGGTTTATACACTGAGTCTATGTGACATCATAACCAAATTAATCCTGAGAAATCTCAGAATGGAGTCTGTTATTGAATCTAAACACTTATAGTGTTTTACTCTAAGAATAATGGCTGCTGGTTATTTAACCTAAGGATTTTGTAGTTATTGCAACAGCACATGGGTATCTGAAGCCGGCAGACATACAGAGCTTGAACTCCAAGTGGAATTCAACCAATGCAGTTCACTTTCATAAAGAGAGGTACGTGATAGTATAGTGTTCAGTCACAAATAGGACATCAGTAGCACACATCACTACCAAGGATCAGGGATCATCACAAAAGAGGGGGCAGAAAGAGTGTAAAAGCCAGAGTTTGCAAAGGATGAGAATGAAATAGTGTTTTGTGGACATGACAGGCCTGTTCCACTCATGAACTCACAGCAGCTGTAGCTGCCTGCACAGGACTCGAGCAAGAGCAAGGCAGCCAAAGTGCGAGCATGAAAGTGAAAGAGGCTACCGCAATTCACATGTACTTATTTGTATGAATAAGTCTTAGTACATGAAACCAGAGCAAAGTTTGGAAAGAAATGAACTGAACATGAGAATTGATCATGGTAACAAAAGTCTCACCTTTATAACCAATAGTTAATATTTTGCTTCTATAAAATGAATTTGAATTAATGTTTTATCTTGTGCTGTATCAATGTTATATATAATAATAATCCTGGAAAAATTCAGTAATATGAACTTGACTATATTTGTTGATTTAGACAAGACATTATTTATTTCTAGTGCTAATGCCTTTTCTGGCTACATGTATTATAGACATCCTTCACTAATCTGTTGTTTATATTTATTCCTTTAAAATTATATATTTTTATATAGACATCTTATGACTTATCACATCATTTTGTATTATAACCAGTAAATTCTTTTTGTACTAAGATTAAAGTATTTTTCCTAACATATAAGAGGTTGATTTCTTTTTAAAAATACTATTCTGCTGTATCGTTAGGTTTTACGGCCACGAACAGATGCCATGACCAAGCCAACTCTTACTAGGACAACATTTAATTGGGGCTGGCTTGCATGTTCTGAGGTTCAGTTCAGCATCATCAATGCAGGGGTATGGCAGCGTCCAGGCCGACATGGTGCTAGAGAAAGATCTGAGAGGTCTACATCTTCATTTAAAGGCTGCTAGGAGAAGACTGGCTCCCATGTGATTAGGGGGAAGGTCTCACTGCCCAGCTCCACAGTGACACACTTCCTAACAAGACCACATCTCCCTGGGCCAAGCATATTCTAACCACCATATCTACCCAGTATTTATTTTGCATGTACTATGAAGTTGATATTTAATTTCTTTTCTATTTTATTTACCCTCTGACTAGCTAATGCATTTATAAAAATGTGTTTACATATCTTCATTTTGTTGTGGTTTTGTACCATTGTTTCTAAAACACCTCTAATACATTTAAGGCATTGGGTTAAATGTTATGAAATTAAACTTGTGAAGCTTATACAAATCTACTAGAGTGAATAAATTAAAAAAAACCCTATTGGATAGTTTTTCAGCACCTAAAAGATAACCTTTTATATATTATAATATTTTCATAATAATTTTTCTTTGCAAATCACCATAACCTTAAAACTCTAGGCACACTGAGCTAGCTGAGGACTTTTTTCTATCTTGCTTCATAGTGTAATTTAAGATGGAAAAATCTCAAGTCATTTTGTGTGCAACATTCATCTAAGAATTAATTCAGAACCCTGATTCTCTTGTAGGGGACATTTCAGATGGAAGTGTTCTGGGGATCACACTTTGAGAATAATGTTTCAGAAGAAAACATATCCATCTTATTAGAATAGTTGCTTGGTTGATTGCTTATCTCCGCATTTAAAAGTCCAACATTAAACCAAGAACATGAGAACCCAGAGGCGAGAATGAACTAACAAGTCCTGCATTGAACCATTTGAAAATGTCTTTAAAATGTTATTTATTTATTTATTTATTTACAGACCAACTGAGTTATTTTTTTTTACTTATTTAATGCACTAAGTTTAGCTAGTGTTACCCATAGATGTAGGGGTATAGTGTTGCCCACTGAGGAATGCACAAGCAGAGGCAAAACCCCTAAAGAAAAGCGAGTCTACTTCCCTCAACAGCCATCAACTGTCTGTATCTCCTCAGTTAAGGGTATGCCTTCTTGAGTCCCTCCCTCATCCATGGTGGAGTGTTTAACTGCCTTGATCTTCTGCAGGTAAGAAGAATAATCAAGGAAATAAGGGTTTCTGTACCTGAATGTTTTGGTACATTGAGAAGCATATATTAGCCTGTGGCATACTTTTAATTATAAAAAAGAAGTTAAGCATGCTAGCCAAAATTTTATGACAGATTGTCCTTAAGTGTCAGCTGCATTTGATAAACACAGGCAGTAGAGTGACCTGATTAAGTGAGTGTAGATTTACAAGATTGCATAGAAGAAATCACTGTTGACAGTGAATATCCAACTTATATGAGAGTAAATCCCTGACGTCCCCATCTTGAAAAAGATTACATGTGGACGAAAATGAAGCTTGGTGACACTAGACCGCTTCTTGTTTTCTTTCTGTCAGCATGCAGTGCAAGTACCCTTTTGTTTTCTTAGTGGAATGGCTACCCTCTTCATAGGATTCCCTGAAGCACATATACCTTGTAAAGGCTGTTCAGAGTTATGCTTCCTGTTCCCTTTGAATTCTTTGCATCTTAAAGGAAAATTAATTCCCCCTTGCTTTCTTACAGTTTTTCTTCTACCATCGAACAGTTCATTATTTAGGTCTCTCTCTCTCTCTCTCAAATTAGAAGTCCTCATGATTCTTTTTCCTTATTTACACTCTTAAAACGATCTTGGCTATACACATAGCAGTTTAGACATAGATTCAATTGGTTCACAGGGGAGAACAGGAAAAGGGAAGAAGAGCAAGGAAGAAAGTAGTTAAACAACTTTTATATATTATCTAATGATAGGTATCAATTAAATAATCACGTCATCCAGACACTGGGCTAAGGATATTCACTGTATCATCTAATTAAGTCATTGCGAAAAACTCACTCCATGCTTTTTGGTACTAAGCCATTTCCCTTATTGGACTTCTATAGATACCCAATCTCTTTTTCCCCATTGGATGTTTTATTTATTAATTTTTTAAAAATGTTATCCCCTTTCCCTGCTTTTCCTCCACAAAACACCTATTGTCCTTTCCCTGCTTCTATGAGGGTGCTCATACACCCACCTTCCCACACACTTCCAGCTCACTTCCCTGGCATTCCCCTACACTGGGCATCAAGCCTTCACAGGACCAAGGGCCTCTCCTCCCATTGATGCCAGACAAGACCCATCCTCTGCTACATATGCAACTGGAGCTATGGGTCCCTCCATGTGTACTCTTTGGTTGATGGTTTAGTCTCTGTTAGCTCTGGGGGTCTGCTTGGCTGATATTGTTCCTTCTCAAGTTCAGTTAGAGACTTCCCCTCTGATGCCACATCAGCAATTTTTGATCTATTGCATCAATGCTAAAATAAATATGCTGCAATTTTATTTAATCTAATGGACGGAATTATGTTCTTACATATCCTTCCTTCTAGAGCATCAATTCTTTGTTGTTTTTCAGCAAACTTGCTTACATTTGTTATTTCCGACTGCTCTCTGTCATAGTTAGGGTTTCATTGCTTGGAAAAGACAGACACCATGACCACAGAAACTCTTATAAAGGAAAACATTTAATTAGGGCTGGCTCACAGTTTCAGGAGTTTAGTCCATTATCACCATAGTGGGAAGCATGGCAGTGTGCAGGCAGCACCATGACTTGATATGAAGAAAGCAGGACACTGACTGTGTACCATACTGTGAACAGCTCAAAGTCCATTCCCACAGTCCATTCCTTCAATATGACCCAACCTACTCCAACAAGGCCATACTTCCTAATAGTACCACTACCTATGGGCCATCCATTCAAACATATGAGTCTGTGAGGGGCATCCCTTCTTGTTCTCCTTCCTTTATCATTTGAACCCACTCCAATCAGACTTCTACCTTAGTAGTTTGCTAAAGCTCCTATTTTTTCATCCCTCATGATGTTAGAATTTCTAGTTTCAATGATCAAATATCAGCTCCCCTTTTCCTTGGCATACATGTAATCTCTGAGGAAACCACATCTTCTTCATTGTATTTCTCTATACTTCCTCACATGGTACTGCTATCTCTGTCTCATTTGCTGATTGCTTGGTGATTGCTCTTTTTCACAAACTGAAAAGTGTAACACCTGAGGGTTAAGCTCCACTGAATTCTAAGACTTCTTTCTGTATCCCTATTCACTAATCAAATTGGTATAGTGGGGCTTTTTCTTACTTTGTTTTTCTTTGTTTCTTTCTTTTCTTTTGTACTGTTTTGAGTTGCTTTACAAGAGTTCTAGGGGTTGCAAATATAAAGTTTTGGAAATGTTATTATTTTCTTCCTTCGGGTAAAAGGCACTGAATATTGCTCCTTATTTTCAAATGACTCTGTTCATGTTTGCCTGACATATTGTGTTTGTGAATTTGTGTAAATCTACCACTAACCTGATGATTTTGTAAGGCCATCAGGTATACTGGGATAAGAACAACCTTATCATATTTTTATTTAGGGATCCTATAATAACCTGACTTGGAATGAGTTTAGTTTCTAAGGTATCAGAATTTAGGACTTTAACATAATAACTCTGGGATGGAGCCAATTCAACCTATAACTTGATTTTATTAAATAACATGACTTTGGGTGCCATGTCTATAATGAATTCCAGAAATATGTTCTATGGTCCTTTCAGATATTTAATATTTAAGATCTTCATAGCAAACTACTCATCTTTGTACCCTAATATTCAGTTTGGTAATGGAAACTTCACACTGCTAGTTTCTTAAGCTAAAAATGTTTATCCTGTGTGCATTGTCTTTCACATATAAAATACAATCCATCAGCAAACACTGTTCTACACTCAAATTCATCTGGAAATCAAAATCCCTCCAAACCTTGACTTGAATTATCTGCCTCTTGACCAAAAATTATTGATAATAACTCGTTTCCCCAATTGTAATTGCCCTGTGACATAATATTCTATTCATCAAGATTGGTGATTTTAGAAAACCATATGAACTACTGCCTTTGATCCTAATAAATATTTTTATCATCTTGGATCCCAGTTACCCTTTTAACGTTAATACCCATTATATTTCTACTTCTAACATTATGCTCTGTTACACTTCCTTCTCTTTACTCTTCCTTCTTCCTGCATTCACACCAGCCTTCTTTCTGGCTTTCAGACAGGCAGGATTTCTTGCCAAAATGTTTTACACTAGCTCTTGTTTCTGCTAGCAATATTTCTTTTCCCATTGATGGCATAGTTTAATAGTTTACTACCTTCAAATATTTGCTCAAATGTCACTTTCTTAAAGGCCTTTCTTGATCTCCTTGCTCAAAATGTCAGCTCCTTTTGCTTTACAGCAATGTTGTACCTCTACTCTGCTTTTCTCCTCAGCATTTTTCACATCTGATAAACTGTATGGTTCATTTTTTATTGTCAGTTTTGATCTGTAGAACCATCACATGTACCTCTGTTTAGAGGTTTATATTTTCAGAGTCTGTGATTATTTTGAAGAAGTATTTGTTGGCCCTCAAAGTTTTTCCTTAGCAAATAGTCATTTCAGGCTGCCTTATCTGTGATCAAAGCAGGAACATAAGAATTAGAACATCACCATTTTTGTCCTTGCCCTTGAGGAAATCACAGTGCAATCAGGGAGAAAGTTAGAACTCCCAGTTCTCCCAGGGGCGGCAAATGGCCCAATAAGTAGCAAACAGTCTTGATCTGAAAGGAGACAATCAGCAAGTGAAGCCCACATGTGCTTCACCCTGAGGCTCCTCTCTGACTTTGCAGTTTTCCCTATTTATAAAATAACCACCATGCATCTCTGTTTACTCTGACTTATAAGCTTGCAAAATCATGACTATGATTATTTATGCAAATGACATTAATTTCAAAATTCATCAGCATCTTTAGTGTTTGGCGAATGAAGATTTCACACTACTACATTTCCTGTTAAGAGTTAGGTCTGATTCCAATTTTGTGAAAACAGCTCCTATTTAAGGAACACGGCTGTGACATAATTTTTAAAAATCAAAATATTTTTATTTCAAAATTAATAATTTCCCCCAATTTACCTCCTTTGTATGATTTGAAAAGCTATGATGCATACCCTTCTGACAGGAGGCTCAAGCTTGTGCATGATGGAGTTGAAACAACAATAAATTGAGTCTTTGTTCAAGCAGCATTATGGATTTACACTATGACTTGAAATTAGGTTTTCTGATGTCTACATTTTCTTCTTCACTAATAAGGCTACATTCTTTGTTTGCCAAAGTTACTTGACAAACACAGAGTCTGTGACTCTTCCTTTTGCTTTTTCCTATGTAATTGTGTAACTGACCTTTTCCTAGACCCTTGGATAACAATACTGACTGATCTTCCTAAGAACCAAGTCTAAATTTCTGCTTTGTGAAAACTCAATACTTAATACACACGTAGAACTAAGTTTTGCTTTTGTTTTTCTTTGTTCTCTGTCTCCTACCACTTTATGACCTGTCTATGTGAACGTATTACTTTCATGATTATTTTAAACGAATATTTATCAGAAATGCAAATAAATGCCCATACATAATTTAGCAAATTAATTGATTCTTTCCTTCAAAAATAGGAAATAAATAGTTAAAAGTGAAAGTGAGAATAAAAAAGATTTTAATTTTTATTCAGTGGACATTCATACTCTTCTCCAGGCTCAGTTCCAAGCCCTTTTAAGCATTAGCTCATTTAATCTTCATTTAACTCCTTGAGGATACAAAGACATTGAAAATTTAGAGAAGCTTGTCCAAGGTTACAGATTTCTAAACTGGCAAAGCTTGGATTCTTAGGCCCAAGGATTCTTAGCTCCATGTCTATGCTCTCAGCTTCCACATACACGCACTGTACTAAAGAGCCTCGATGTCTGTCTTCACCGAGATTTCTGACAGTCTGCATAGATATTACTGTCCATGCTACGGTCTGAGGCCCTGCAGACACTGTACCTCTTTCCCTTCACATCCTTGTCACTAAACTTGCAGTTCAATTTTCATTCTAAGCCCCTGGTTGTTGTTGTTGTTGTTAATTACCCATATCTTCCCGTTTCTGTGTAATATTCATAATATTTTCTTTCTACCAACTGAATTTTCAGTCTACTTAAGAAACTTATAGGCTTCCAATCTTAACTCACTCCTTACATTCTTCCAATTTTAATTTCAGAGTCCAGCATGAGTGGTCAAGCATACCCTGATATCCAGTAATAATGAAGCAGAGGTATGTATTTTTCTTTTGCTTATTTTATTGTATCCCTTAGTCATCATCATTAAAGGGCCATAATTAACTCTCATAAACATTATGAAAACTAATGATGTGCAGTTGTAAGCCCTCCTGTCCCCTCACCAAATCCCAGGCTTTTTCTATAACAAAATTGATTTCTTTTTTAAACATCTTTCATCACTTGTCCATCCAGCATATCCTCAATGTACCTTTATTTATAATGACTAAGTCCTTCTAAGAAAGTAAAGCCAATACAAATTAACTTAGGAGTCAAATGCAAATCTATTCTTCAGGATCTTCTATAGAAAGCATCACATTCAGATTTAGAAGAGCTGTATGTGATTGAGGATTAGGATAACACTGACATCACATCTTATGATCGACAGAATAAGGATGGCAGACAAAATGATCTCTCAGGCCCTTGTCAGCTCTTGTGTTCTTTTGTTAATCAGATCCAGGAAAATCACGAAAGGAAACTGAAAAACAGTTTAGCAATTGAGAACTAAAGCTATAATTTTGCTTTCTCTAGGTAGTGATTATATGAAAGTGGCACTTGTTCTGAAATAATTTATATTACAGTCACACTTAGAGATAGTTCAGTCCTATTAAAAGCTCTTAATGAAATTATTATTCAAATAATAAGATGTTATTAGATTTTTTAGTAGTAATGATATTCATTGTAACAGAAGATTAATCTGGCACTAAAATTTAAGCCCAGCTCCGAGTGTAAGGGTCATTTCAATGTGAGAAGAGCAGTTTGCTTATGAAGAACATGATGAGTAAACCCTGCTTTGGAGCAATGGAAAACATGGGCTTTTCCAAACACTGAGAAAAACAATTTCACTTACTGATTTAATCAAAACTTCTAATAAGCGATGTCAACTCACCCAATTAAATATAATGTGGGCTTTTATAATCAGTTATTTATTGAAACAAATTCAAATGTATAATTAGTTATTTCTGCAACTTGTTTACATGTTGTCTTCTCTGTTCAGCATTTTACTATTTGCAGCCAAGGTACAGTTTTTAAGTCTGATCTTTATTTTTTAAGTCCTTTTTTTAAATGTTCTCTGATTTGGATTAAATTTGAAAATACTTATCACTGAGATTCATTGACTTCTTAAAATTTTGAGACAAAGTTGGCCATGCAGGTCTTGGACGTGTGATTCTCTTGAATCTGCCTTGTACGTAGCTAAGATTACTGGCCTGTGCTCTAATACACTATTTTCATCAATGTAGTCTTGGGTGACTGTTAACTATGTGCTTATTCATGGAAAGTGAAGTTCATCAATTGTGTGGTATTTGTGGGCGTTTGATGATGGCACACAGAGATGAAAAGGTGAGTACTAGGTTACTGGCCAAAGCATATTCCTTCAACTATTCAATTATGATGGGAATTTCCATCTATTTTTCTATTATAATAATTGCTTATTAAGTTTCATATCCATTTTTATATATTATGTTACTATACTACAACTTAATCAGAAATATTTTGTATTTTATAAAGGGTTTACTCTTGTTATAGATTTCTGTGTCCTACAAGTGGGAGAAAGATATTACATATTCTATAAACAGCTGTAGAAAGTAAGGCTCAGAACTTTGATCAGACAACTGGTAAATCAGAGACTCTCAATTTGTCTAGTGCAAACCCCATGCACCTTCTACATAATTTCATTACCCCTCCCCATAAGCAAAGGGCAATCAAGAATTTTGAGCATGTTCACACATCAATCACTTCTTAAAATCAATAGTGAAATCAAAATTTTCTACATAAGTTCACTTTGCATTTGTCTTTCTCATTTAAAAGGTTCACAAGGTTACTTAACTTTTTAATGTTGCATAGCATTTTAGCTTTACGGGAATGGGCCCCAATCTCCTTTAAAGACTCCTGGGCCAGTTCATAGACTAATTACCAGCTGAGGAAGTTCTCTGTGTGCCGAGGGTCTGCTCAGTATGATGAATGTTCATCTCTGCTAGGGTGAATGGATTGCAAATGAAGTGATTAATTTAAAAAATCAATTAGTGTGGAGAGCAAGTATTTTACTTACAACACCCTCCAGTTTAGAGTAGACCCCTTCATAAAGCAGTGGTAGCATAGCAATAAAACTGAACAGGGAGGAAGCTATGCCAAGAGAAAAAAAAAGCACAGGGTACACTGATTGTTCTTCATCCAGGAGTGGGAGGAAAGTTTCAGTGAGCCAAGAGCTTTCCTTCCTCCCACCCTGCTGAGTAATGAATGCCCTTGACTTGTTCCATGATAAGATTCCAAGATGAAAACACTTACTTAACATTGGATGCTTTCCTGCCTTATTCTCTCTCTCTCTCTCTCTCTCTCTCTTCTAATTTTGGGAATCAGAGAGCAATAGATTATCAATGGAAACAGTTTTCTGTGCAGTAAAACATGCACCAAATTGGTAACCACCGCTAGCCTGGAGACATTTTGGAAATAAACAGATTGTTCAAGTCAATGACATGGAGGTAATTAACTTAGGAATATTTTATTCTGTCTTTAGCTCATGTTTTCCAAGGTAATTGATAGCTGTAGTAAAATTAACTGGATTGCTCTAGTGGAACCCGTGAATTTTTCCTCATTAGCCAACTTGGTTGATAAAGTAGAGGTGGAGGGAGAGAAGCCTTTGCCCTTCATTGCTCAGCCGGCCACAGGTCTGCATGTGCTTTATACACTGCTACTCTGATGCTTGTTGATAACCCACTATACCTACTAGTAATGTCACTTTTCATCCCATGTTACCCTCGTTTTGGTGGTGAAGTCTGCAACCACCCTGCTCAAGGCTTCTCTTTTACAGGGCTACTTTGACTTTCAAATAACTAGGAGTAACTGGCTTCTAAATTGTTTTTATATTCTGTTTTCTGAACCCGCAAGCAGATAAACTGACCAAAAATAAAAGTGCATGGGAAGTCAGCTTTATTGAAACTGAATACTGAGTTCGTTTACTAGATCTGACTTACAAAGTACCAGAGACACAGTGGTGGCTTAAATAATAGAAATGTCACTGTTTGAGACTGTAAGTTTGAAACAATAGATTCCAGCAGAGCTAATCCATTCCTGAGAACCTTAAAAGCAGGAGTCACTTCAAATTTCCATGTTATTTTCCACCTATATTTTTACACTCATTCTCTCTGAATGCTCTCTCTTTATTTTCAAATCCAGTTTTTAAATAAGAATATCAATAATATAGTATTGTGGTCACCCTGATAATTTTATTTAATTTGATCACCTACATAGTGTCAAATAATGTCTTTAGCCGCCCCCCCCCAAATATGTCCATATTCTGAGATGCCAATGCTTTAGAAAGAATTTGGGGCAGATGATTAAATTCAAACCAAGCCCACTACAACATGTAGTAGAAAAAGTGTTTTCCCAGGACCATTTTATTTAAATCTAGTAACAAGCTTATAAATACTAACTCCACATCCTTATTTTCCAATTAATGAAACTATAACTCATTGTGGATTACTCACCCCAAAACACTGCCACCAGGTAATTATCTGGATGAAAACCTCCTATCACTACGGCTCCTGCCACTCACAGAGGTAGAAATATTATAATTCTATAGTTTGGTGAAGAATTGAAATTCTTAAGTCTTAAATTTATATGAGGTTTTATTGAATTGCAGAAACAAGACAGAGTTATACATTAACTCAAAACGGGTAGTAATGTTTTAAGGGGACCACAGCAGAGTTTGAATAGAGAAATAGAAGAGGGTAGTTAAAAGGATGGATTCCAGGTTGGAGTGATGGCTCAATAATTCAAGGCATTTGCTGTATAATGATGAAGACCAGAGTTAAGATTTTAGATCTTATAAAACAAGCTGCCTTTTTCTGACCTGGGTGCAAATCCACCTGCCCATGTAAACACACAGTCAACAACCAAAATTATTTAAGAAAATAAAAAAGAAGGATGAGCCTACTCTAAGTGAACATGACATAGAAGAGAGTTGTGCATATTTCTCCAGTCTTTTTTTTGGAAAATTGCTGCCCGGGCCTACTCTGTCATTTTTGTTATCATGCAATTATCTTACTTGGAATTTCTAAAATGAAATAAATACTTGGGGACATGAAGCTACAGTTTATGTACTGTACATTCAATGTGACAGTGACAGGACCACACTCAACTCTTCAGTGCTGTGGTCTCAATATAGTTTCTGTAAGATGTGGTCACAGGTGGAACCTATTGACTTAACTGCTGTGTGAATTATAGTTACACATAAATTGGAAATTATTTTCCTATATGGTTTAGTCTAATCTTGCTGCTGCTATCAAGGGTCTGTAAGTATGCTGATTATTACATGTTTCTTTTCTTTATAATACCCTCTTATTTGTCTGGAAACAAGACCCTCTATGGCAGTTAGAGACATTGGTCAATTCAATAGAATGGTGCTGAATGATTACTGAGGTAGTTATTCTTTGGCAGAAGAATCAAGACTGATTTATTTAAACTAAGAAAAGCATTCGGATTTCTGTCTCACTTGAGGGAGACCATAGATTCTGTGGCTGGATAAGAGATGATGTGCCATGTGTTTCTACATTTTCAGATGCTCACTGACTCAGGGACTGCTGCTTTCCCTCTGCTTCCTTCTTTGTCCACCATGTTTTGTAAACAGGATGAGTGTATATACATCAGAATAGTGAGCATCTCCATGATGACCTTTCCAGAATTCTGCCTTTGGATTATTTCTGGATTTCCTTTTCCTTGCTAGAGAGGCAGAGCATGTGGACACATTTCAGTGGTGTCTGAAATTCATGTTTGGACAGTGTTTCATAAAACCATGTGCTGATCCCAGAGGGGAAAGACAGAGTAATTAAAATCTTTCCTTGAAAGACATAACCGACCATGGATATGCTTATAACTAATAAGACTCACAATTCTTCCAGGATATGAATTTTTCTTTAAAGAGACAGGGTTGTTTTTTTACAACATTTTTAAATAACAAAAGAAAGAATTACCATTTGAATAAATCTTTATAGTTTTAAGTGTTTTCCATCTGTTATTTCATGTAATGCTTTAAATAGCTTTGCAAGGTAGGGAAAGCAAATGTTGTCATTACTAGATTGCCTTGGGAATGCAACATGTTAGAACTTAAGCACCACTGGGTGGCAAGACATTGAGGAAAGCAGTATGAATTGTCAAAAATAGTCTGGGAGCTAGTATAAATTCAGTTATAAATTTACACAGAGCTCACGGCTAACTGAAAATCATGTCAGTGTTTAAGGATCACACTGATGTTCATGTAAAAGCCCCATCAGGTTAACAAGCCTTGATGGTTGGTATGGTAAGTGTTTGACTGAATCTTATAGGAGTTAATAAGGTACTGAGTTACCTTGATAGAGAAAAGACTGACATTTGGTCATGAAAATCCTGGCACATATATCCATACATCCCTTCCCAAGCACACAGATAGGGAAGGGACATATTCCAGTCTCCTTAGTAGACAGGGATGAGGTTGTCAAAAAACACAGGTTTTGCCAAGATTAGGCTAGAGATTGATGTAGGTTAAAAAAATGAAGCAGAAGGAACAGCTATTATCTTTCCCTTTTATACCAATAAACACATGAACAATTTTAAGTTGAATCAAGAGAAAACTGTAGGCTATTTCCAAATAGTCTTTTACAGGTTCTGAAGTCTTTTACCCAGTAGAAACAGGAAGGGTTCCAGCATTAGAATACTGAACTCTGTGGTGAAGTGATAATAGATGTGAAAAATTAAATTACACAAAAACATGGAGGATGGACTTAGTGAACACTGGAAGTTTTTGTACGCGCCTGACTTTTGTTCTCAAAGTCTTTAATATAATAACTAAACTTAGGTTTCTGATTCAGATTTCACAGAAACTTTCTCTAGCTTAAAACACTGTTCTTAAGTCTGATTTACAGAGCCAGAGTTCTTGTGGTCTATGTGGACTTTTGCATTGCATATACTATGTCATTGTTATAGAGTTGTCACATACACAAATTATATGTACAACATAGAGAATAGATTCAGTGCATAATTCTCATAAACTTTTAATCCTTATAAAGCAAATATGCCCATTAGATAATTTCTTAGAATGTACCAGTGTACAGTTGTGGATGCAATTATAATGAGTAGATGTGAGTTGTGAATATTCTATATTGAATTGCTCTGCATCTATTATTGGATATAATTATGTGTGAAACTGACAGTCAATGATTCTATGAGCTCAAGGACATGATAGATTCTAAAGAAAATAATATCTTGAGGTAATTTTAATTGTCTGTGTTCTCAAACTTTGTGTTTTACATAACTGTTTCTATCAATAGAATAAAAGCTTATTAAAGGTAGGGTATGCATGTTATTTCTTTCTATGATACTATGGCAACAGAAAAAGTAATTCTGAAGATATTGGAAGATTAATAAATTTGTTTGCTTAGATTTACAGTAAATGAGAGAAACAGAAAATGGTGCTATCATTCTTTTAATAGACGGTTGTATTCTAATCTGAAAAGGCACTGGTATTCAAACTTAGGCCTCCAAAAAGAGAGGCTACAAATAAATATGTGGTAAAATAAAAAAATGACTGAATTAAATTGTTAATAGTAGAGTGCTAAGAATTGACAACTCACATGATTCCAAGGGGCTATTAATTGATTGAGATCCTTTTTCCTTGTTTTCAAACAAAGCCATTTAGCTGATCCTTTCTTTTGGATCTATCCTATACATCAATTTGATTGCCCAAAGGGAAACACTGCACAATGGCTTCAATGGAGAGGTTGGCAAAACAGACATCTCTGGGTATTTTACTGTAGTAAACAAACACACACACACACACACACACACACACACAAACACACACACAGTGTGTGTGTTTAGTATGTTTGTCATTACACATCATGGTCAGTTTTCTTAGGATAAATTGGTGGCACCTGAACATTTAAAATCTGTTGTCAAAATCTTCTATGGAAAGAAAATGATACACGATATGCTGCTCTCTGAGGCAGGAGAGATGTTTCCGTGGGTAAAGGGAAGACCTGATTTTAGCTGTGCAGTATCTACATAAAAGCTGTGACCTCTACAAATGGAGCAGGATGCAGAGATAGACAGATCCTGGAGAGTTGCTGCTCAGCCAGTCTTGCCAAAACTGTAAGCTTCATGTTCAATGGCAAACCCTGTCTCAAAACATAAGGTGGAGAGAGAGAGATGAAGACAACTTTGAAATTTGACTTCAACAGTACAGAAACATGCACACAATAGGATAAGAGCAAGCTCATTCTACTGCTCCCATAAAGACTATGATTTATTATTATTTCTTATTTATTTTATTATTTTGAAATTTTCTGTTGCACTTTTACTTTGGTATGTTACATATTTGATAATTGAGACTCTTTGTGGGAATTGCTTTTTTCCTGGTTGGTTTGTAAACATTTTTTCCATTTTACAGCTTCCCTTTTGGCTTCTTTTATTAGATATATTTCTTTACTTACATTTCAAATATTATTCCCATTCCTGGTTTCCTGTCCATAAGTCCACCCATCCCCTCCCCCTCCGCCATATGGGTAGTCCCATCCATCCCCCTTACTGCACCTCCTCCCATATTCCCCTGCACTGGGGGGCCAATCTAGGCAGGACCAAGGGCTTCCCTTTCCACTGGTGCTCCAACAAGGCCATTCTCTGCTACATATGCAGTTGGAGCCCTGGGTCAGTCCACCGAAAGTACTGAAAGTATAGTCTTTCAGTAGTGGTTTAGTCATTGGAAGTTCTGGATGGTTGGCATTGTTGTTCTTATGGGGTTGCAAACCACTTCAGCTGTTTCAATTCTTCCTCTAATTCCCCCCAAGGGGGCCCTATTCTCAGTTCAGTGGTTTGCTGATAGCACTGACATCTGCATTGGACATGCTCTGGATGTGTCTCTCAGAAGAGATCTATATCCGGTCCCTTTCAGCATGCATTTTTTAGCTTTATCAATCTTGTCTAGTCTTGGTGGACATGTGGGGAAGGCTCTGAATGGCCATCCCTTCAGTCTCTGCTCTAAACTTTGCTTCCATATCCCCTCCTATGGATATTTTCCCCCTTTTAAGAAGGAATGAGAGCATCCGCATTTTAGTCATCCTTCTTCTTGAGCTTCCTGTGGTCTGTGAACTGCATCTTGGGGATTTCCAGCTTTTGGGCTAATATCCACTTATCAATGAGTGCATACCAAGTGTGTTTTTCTGTGATTGGGTTATGTCACTCAGGATGATATTATCTAGTTCATTTCATTTGCCTATGAATTTCATGAAGTCATTGTTTTTGATAGCTGAGTAGTACTCCATTGTGTAGATGTACCATATTTTTTGAATCCATTCCTCTGTTGGAGGGTATCTGGGTTCTTTCCAGCTTCTGGCTATTATAAATAAGGCTGCTATGAACATAGTAGAGCATGTGTCTTTGTTATATGTTGGGGTATCTTTTGGGTATATGCCCAGGAGTGGTATAGCTGGGTCCTCAGGTAGTTCAATGTCCAATTTTTTGAGAAACCTCCAGACTGATTTCCAGAATGGTTGTACCAGTCTGCAATTCCACCAACAATGGAGAAGAGTTCTTTTCTCCACATCCTCGCCAGCATCTGCTGTCACCTGAGTTTTTGATCTTAGCCATTTTGACTGGTGTGAGGTGGAATCTCAGGGTTGTTTTGATTTGCATTTCCCTGATGACTAAGGATGTTGAACATTTCTTTAGGTGCTTTTTGGCCATTTGATAATCCGCAGCTGAGAATGTTTTGTTTAGCTCTGTACCCTATTTTTTAATAGGGTTATTTGGCTCTCTGGAGTCTAACTTCTTGAGTTCTTTGTATATTTTGGATATTAGTCCTCTATCAGATGTAGGATTGGTAAAGATCTTTTCTCAATCTGTTGGGTGCCATTTTGTACTAATGATGGTGTCCTTTGCCTTACAGAAGCTTTGCAGTTTTATGAGGTCACATTTGTTAATTCTTGATCTTAGAGCATAAGCCATTGGTGTTTTGTTCAGGAAATTTTCCTCAGTGTTCATGTGTTTGAGACTCTTCCCCACTCTTTCTTCTATTAGTTTGAGTGTATCTGGTTTGATGTGGAGGTCCTTGATCCACTTGGACTTAAGCTTTGTACAGGGTGATAAGCATGGATCGATCTGCATTCTTCTACATGCTGACCTCCAGTTGAACCAGCACCATTTGCTGAAAATGCTATCTTTCTTCCATTGGATGGTTTTGGCTCCTTTGTCAATGATGAAGTGACCATAAGTGTGTGGTTCATTTCTGGGTCTTCTGGCTTTTAATGTTCATGTTACATAGTGTGGTAGCTTTATATTTTAAGAGAGTCATATGTAATAATCCCCCTTTTAAAGGTTTCTAGTTTTATTTCTTCTTAGAACTGTCTGCTTCGCTCAAATAGCATGTAAAAATGCATTTATTGTCTTCCATCTTGGTGGTATTATGTGGGTTAAAGAGATTAGAATCCCACACTTGCTTTATGATTGTGGAAGTCTTTATGTAAAAGCATTTTGTTGTGCTTAATCAAGTAACAGTTTCCTTTATTATCCTTCTTTGATAAGCACAGTTGCTAAGTAGAAAATTTGAAAGTGTTTTAAATAAAAAATGGGTACACCATTCTATTCTAGTTCAGGGTAACCCCAGTCAGTTTATTTTTTTAACACTTTTATTATTTTTAACCTTCCATTTCATCCAAATGATAGTGTTGAACTTTTGCTGAATTTCTCTGACTTTTTATTAGTTTCTTTTTCCTAGATATGGATTTTCTGTGCAGAAAATCTTCTTTCCCTTCTGCTTTTCCTTTCAAGCTACAGATGTGTCTCTTTACGTGGCTACTTGAAGGTTAGGTGTTTTTCTTAGCCTAAGATATGCATAATATATTAATTATGCAGCTTGAGAAGAAACAATTCCCTTTTGCTTTCTAAATTTGATAAATTTGTCGGTTTTATTGTTGACAAAGCAATGCAATAATATTTGTGTCATCTTTGGGTAAGAATGGTCAGCATAACATTGGGTAGGGAAATACAGAGTCAAAAGATCTTCCAAATCACTGTGATAGATCATGATTAGTGGGAATAACAGGAGATATGTTCTTATCTTCTGAATTGAAGATCATAGAAGAAGCAAGGGCCTAGAATAGAAAATCTGTTTATGGCAAAAATAAGACCCATGAGTTCCTATAGACACAGGATAGGGGTATAAGTGAATATATAGGCCTTTTGTTAACACCAGGAAACCAAATGCTTTGGTTAGCAGGGTTAAACAAATTTTGCATGGGAAAATATAGATCCAGTGTTGTCAAATTGTCCCTGATTTTTAAAGGTAAGCTATAAAACTGCATTTTATTTGGTGTACTCAGAAGGTTACATGTTGACAACTAATTTATATGTAAAAGTAAGCGAATAAACCAGGGTACAAGTGTGCAGTCACAGAAAATACATTTTGAAACCATGACTTGGTAATTTTTCCCTAGGCTAGGATGGCTTCAGTACATTCTCCTATAATTATAAGAAGATTGTAGACAATGCAGTTTCTTACTTCCTTTAAGCAACGGAAGACCAGAGCCTCTTTTAATTTCTTGGAAGTACAGCAAAGGCAAGTGCCTTCACATGTAGGGAACAGGACAGAAAAGATAAGAAGGGAATGATAGAGAGGGACAAACAAGGAGATGAGGAAGAGGTAGAGATAGAGATGGAGTTAGATGGGGGAAAGGAGAGAGGGGGAGATAGATGATGGACAGACAGATAGGATGTATTTGATCTGGGAGAGAGATTTAAGAATGAGATGGCAGTAAAAACATGCCAACAACAGCAAGAGTAAATGGTGTGCGAACAAATACATTCTTTTGTTCTTTTAAGGAGTGAGACTAAGCCAATTTAATGGCCTGTGAAGCACAAGCTCAGCAGCACTCCTGCTTACTTTAGTGTAGCTTTGTGGTTGTGTGGTGGCCCTGTGTCTAATAGGGCAGTTGTAGATGTAAATGAGACTAAAATGCTTCTCCTATACTATCCTTCCACCTAAAATTTAAGAAATCCCTTGAAAGAATGACTATTTTATATTGTGATGGGATTCTTATTAGAATAGTAGTTGCTGATGCTAATAGAAAATATGTATGAATTCAATGTGTTTTTTGATTCTTAGATCGTTCCATATCAAAGGGTATTTTGAGCATAGCCCTAACACTGGTCTGTATTTCAGAGATCAGTTCAGAAACTGTTTTCTTTTGTGAACTTGCTTTAATGTCCCTCAATATCCAAATCATGTTTACTCTCTAAACTTTATAGCGCCTGTTTCTTTCATGTTCCAAATTGCAATATAGGTTTTAGAATCATATTTTATATTTATAATTAATGTAATTAAGTTGTTCATCTTTCCTTGTTTGTGGGGAGACTAATCTGAAGGAAAGATGGAGTAATAATTGATAATGCAAGCACATATAACTTTCTGAATAGAAAACCTTAGTCATGGGGGTTTTCCTGGAGCATTCTGACGCTGTATCTTTGATTCACCATCATAGATGATAAAGGTCCTGTTCCAAAATATAGCACAATGTTCTATAGCAGTGCTTTAACTACTGTGTATTAGAGCAACTTAAACTCTCATGGCTAGGCTAGCAAGAGCTAGGATGCTAAGAGTAGAACCCAGACATTTGGAGGCTTGACAACTCCATAAGTGGTTGCATATGCAGTTAAGTTTGAAATTCAGTGTTCTTCATACTGGTAAATTTGATCCCATGCCAGCAAAATGTTTCAGAAAACATTCTTCATTTTCTGTAGCTTCTGTGCACTTACCTGATCCATTTATTTGCTTTTAAGACTCTTTGGAGTCCAAAATAACAACAAGCCCTATTTCTTTCTTAAAAAAATGGAGATAATAGTGGCTTTTTCTCTTCTTGTTTTACAGGGTTGTTGCAAGGATTTAATGAGGTGATATAGGGAAAAGTGCTTTGTGAACTCTCAAGAGCTATAAAAATGCTTGCCTTTCCACTTACCAGACCCATATTTTCTTTCTGCACATATTTTATTTATTTCTTGTGAATGAATTGGCTTCCAAAGAGTGTGAAATTTATTTCTAGGATTACTTAAAAGCGTTCTGCATTTTAAATTAACTTTGTTATGATCCTTTTCTTATTGTAGACCTAGAGCTGTTTCTTTTATTTTTCTCTCTTGACAGCTTTACATTGATCCAAATATAGCCTACTTCAAAACTCTGTGAATTATGAGCAATATCTCTTATAAGTATTGGAGCCATTCATGTAAGCTCCAAAGAACTAGTACATTTTTCAAAAAAAGTGCAGCATATTTTTTTTGCAAATAGAGTCTGTATTATACTTTTTTGACTGTTAGTTTTATGATTAAAATATTTAAATCATTTCTCTCTTCCCTTCCCTCCTTCCAAGATCACTCATATATCCCTCCTTGCTTCTTTTCATATTCATGGCCGCTTTTTAAATTAATTGTTGCCACATTCAACCACAACCATTCAAAACAAAGAGTAGTAGAGCCCAATCCCAATGTGTACAGCTATAAAACAACACCTTTATCAAAGGTTCACGGATCATTACACAATAGAGTGAGGTGGAAAGACAGTTAAGGTGGGCAAGTTTCCTTTCAGAGTGTGTCACCAGCATGATTGCTTAAACATGAGCTGAACAAGGAAATAACAACAAACATGCCAAAGTAGCCTGAGGAAAACCCATGAAGCCTCAACCACACACAAAGAACTACAGGCAAATTGGGAATGCTGAGAGTGGGAGAAATAGTGTTCCCCAGGGAAGAGTGCATCAATTGGTTATAGAATGTTTTTGTCTTTGAGATATTTTTGTCACATATGATGAGATGACATATTGAATTCTACCAATTTGCATGGCAGATACTTCATAGAATAATTTGATGAGGGACATTTCTTTTGATAGAAATGCAATTCAATGACATTTAAAATACAATGAAGAGAAATCTTGGCAAGGGAACCAAGCAATAAATTTCCCATGCCTTGTTACACTGAGCCTTCTCAAGGTAGTATATCTCAAATGCAAACATATGGGTAGTATAATTTTATAATCTCCAACAAAGCATTTTTATACTCATGCCATTATTTAATTTTTTGGCTTTCAGAAGAAACATGAGTATAGTAGAGGGCTCTGTAGTCCTCAGAGTCACATCCATAGTAAATATTTCCACTCACCACAGTAAGCCAATTTTTTTACAAGCTAAAACTGGTTAGCTTTAAATTGCCATCCAAGTGCAATGCCCTTTATTATATCAGCACAGTAGTTCCAAAAGGTACAGTATAATACTGATGCTCCTGAGAACAAGGCTTCTAGAGATAGGAGAGTAGAGATACAACACAAATTCATCCATGCTTATTTCACCAATTGGGTTAAGTTAAAGTCTCCTTGCTTTGCATAGTTTTTGCCTGTAAAAGAATACTACTACCAGATGTTCAAACATCACTGAGTGGTTTCATAAGTGAAAAACAAGGAAGGCTTTTGAAACTGTAACATTTTTCTCTAGTAATCTATAACTGAGAAGAGATTTTTGAGACACACAGTGCTTATATATATGAGGCAAGGCTGACAAACAATGCTATAATTAATTAAAGATACAGCATATCCATAGGTTGAGCATCACTGTTATAAAGGTGTAGGAGGATTGTAAGAACCAGAGGATCAAAGGTTTTCTTTAAGGGTGGTTGATCTCACATCCGCGAATATAAATGCAGCACAAACTGAGCTTGATGCATTGTTAAAAACTAAGAATTAAGGTGATACAAATTTGTGATCGAAGTGGAGATGGCTCTGGTAGGAATTAGAGGAGTTTGGAGGTGAATGCTATCAAATCATTGCATAAAATTCTCAAGAAATAATATTTAAAAAGGAAAATTGAGAACCATCTAAAAGTAGTTTTAAAATACTAAAATTTGGACCAAAAACACTCTAAGTAGCCAATTTAACCATAAAGAACACAACTAAAGTCATCATACTTTTTGAAATTTAATGATGTTGTGAAGCACTAATAATTGAAACAGCATAAAAATGGATAAACCAATCCATAGAGTATTAAATGGGAAATAGGGTTATGCATTTACAGTCAAGTGATTTAAACATTTTTTATGTTTGAGTTATAATGGAAAAAGATTGTCTCTTCCTCTGGAAGAGGTTAATATTGTGGCATGGCATAGATATATTAGCTCTGGTGAATAGCTGTTGTTACAAAGCATGTTTGCTTCTCTCCTTTGTATTCACTTTTACTGTGAGACCATTCATCATGGTATGATGTAACCAAAACCTCAAAGCTATAAGGTTAGTCTTCTTTCTTTATAAGGTACTCAGTCATAGATTTTTTTTTTTTATTACAACAGGGGTTTGTATTCTAGAATACATTAATGTAATAGAATATTATGTATTAATTAAAAGCTTATAGTTGTTAATTATATATAATTATATAGGAACATGCATGCATATGTACATATGAGATCTATTTTTCAAGTGAGAAATTTGAAAATGGAAATTCTGTGGATGGTGTTCTTTCACCTACGATTTGATTTATTTAGAAAAGGGTGGCGTGGAAAGAATTTACACGTTGGATTGCAAATGGTAGAAACTGGATGAAATGCAGGAAAGAAACTGATTACAATTTTAATTATATGGATTTTTACCATATTGATAATATTTATTCATATATTGATCTAAATTTCAAAATCAAGTATGTACTTGGAATTTTCTTTCACCTAAGAAGTCCATGTTGTAGAGGTTATAAATATTGCACAGTGTTTGTTTGCTGCTCTCTTCCTAGGGACTCAAGTTTGTTTCTCAGCACCCATATAAAATGGCTCACCATCACCTATAACATCACAGTCACACAGTCACAAACACACAATTAAGGATTTTTCTAGAGGAATGGGTTTTGATTGTAAGCCTAATCCTTATAGGCTAAGCTATTTTCCAACATATAAGTGTAGTCTGCATACTTCATCAAAGAAATTCCATTTTTGTTGTTGTTGATGTTTGCTTTTGTAGCAGAAGAACACTACCATGGAACACCATAACCAAAAAAATGAAGAGTTGTGGAGTCTCAATTGTTACATCTACAAAACACTCCTGTACCTGAGGCTCACAGAACACTGTGGAAGATGGGTCAGAATGATTTAAGAGCCAGAGGATCCGGGAGATTGTTGTAAGATTGCGTACTAGCAGTGTTAAAAGATACACCTATAAAGTCTTACCAACATGACTATCTAAACATGAGCTGAACAAGGGTGACACCAATAGACATGACCAAAATAGATAGGGAAAGCCCACTAGGTCTCAACTATACACAAAGAACTAGAGATAACTAAGGAATGTTAAGTGTGGGAAAAATAGTCTTCTCCAGGGATGATCATGGCACTTTGTTATCCAGTACCAAATGGTCAACCTTGAAAACACACATACAAGAAGTAACATTATACAGGTTTAAGAGGATAAATTTAGTTATGTATACATACATACATACATACATACATACATACATACATACATACGTACGTACATATATACATATATACATACATTGATGCATGCATGCAGTGAGAATTAATGAAAAAGAAAAACCGTGTACTTGAAAATAGGCAAAGAAAGATATATTGGAGGGCTTGGAGGGAGGAAAGGAAGTGAACAAAGTTGTAATTATATTAAAAAGTAAAAAAGAAATATCTCCAAATTAAAAAAAATTCTTAGGTTTCAAAGAAAAAAATTCATGTCTTGGCATATGATGTAATACTTCTGTACTATGACAGGGAAAAAGAAAACACCAAATAAATTTCATGGCACCCAAGGCTTTTATTTCCTCATATAAAGCATGTTGCTTCTGTATTTGTACAAATTGGTATGGGAAGGGTTCATGCCCATAGAATGAGCAATTCCTTGGGTTTTAGAAAATATAAGATGATTATACAGTTTATAGTCAAAGGTGATTACTGGCAAGCATAAGTGGCATAGTGAAATTAATTTTCCTCCTGGGAAGAAAATAAGAAGTGACTGCAAATGAATAAATGATGATTTATACTTAAAATACGTGATTTTTATTTTGACATAATTCCTAATTTATAATAATTATTTCAATGAGTTCAGCTTTTGTATCTTCTCACAGTTATTTAAATATGACAAATAAAACTAACATCTGAAAAAAGGCATTTATGAGTATAACTACTATCCAAACTTTTGTTACAAATTTGGTTCTAACCACAAGAAAATTTTTAGATATTTTTCTGGGTCATCTCTTTTCAGGATGGAACATAAGACATAGATGAAACATCTACTACTTAAAATAGGATGGCCCAAACTTTAGTAACACAAAAAACCTAAACAGAGATTGTCCTAGCAAGACTTCAATACTGTCCTTTACTTGATGTCATTGTAAGAAATTTCTATGAGTCAAATAACACATTGCTATGAAATGGACATTCTATATCCATTTTTTGGGCTGGGACTTAGTTCAGTGGTAGAGCGCCACCTAGGAAGCGCAAGGCCCTGGGTTCGGTCCCCAGCCCCCCCAAAAAAAAAAAGAAAAAAAAAAAAAAAAAGAATCTATATCCATTTTTAAAAATCTGCATTGACAATTTTACCTTTCCTATATACTGACCATTTTACCCACCCAATAACAACACTTGTTATATTATATTTGAAAAATCAGACAAGAATTAGATGTTAAAGTAGTCATCAACTTCCATGCCAAGAGTTTCTAATTTTTATTTAATTTTGGTAAATTAGTTGGATTCTAAGAATTTTTTATTAGGTAGATAGGCAACTATATAAGTGTCAAAAATAAATGCTGGTAATATATATTTTTCCTTGAAGCATTATAGTTTTGTAAAATGACAAATATGTACAGTCCATACAATAACTGAAATTCTGAAAATTAAAATTACTTAGAAAGAGAACCATTATTCATAAATATTTCAATATTCATAAATTATTCATTTGGTGAAATTATTTTTTGCTTGATGATTCAGTTGTCTTTTTTTCAATTGTCAGCCCTTCCTATTTGGTTCAGGGCGAGATACATGGCCGTGAGACTTCGATAAATATGTACGAACTCAATGAACAAATAATCTAAAGTTGGTAGAAGTAACCATAGATCCTACTCCCACACTGTTTACTTTGACTTCTAAATATAGTGCAAATCATCCCAGCTATCAAGGAGTGGGTGGCTAATTTAACTCTTTTCTTTTTTCTTTTTCAAAGAAAGACGTTTCTTTATTGACCCTGAAGAATGAGAATAGCACATAGAACATCAAATATTTTACAAACCTACATATGAATACAAACAAACATACATGATGGAATTTTTGAAAGATTGCTTTTAACCTATTGGCTACTTTCACCATAATGTTACCACGGCATACACATATACATCCCTCAAACTTCACATATTTTTCTTACTGAACACTATACAGCTTCAGATTAATTCTATTTTTTAGCTTAAGTTGCTAAAGCTAATTTTATGGGAAGTAAAGACATAGTAAAGTAAATTGATTACATTATTTTTAAAGGCAAATTAAGCAGGTTGAATACGTAGGAGGATAGCAAATTGAATAGATAGCTTTAAATGATTTTAAGGTTTATTTTAAACTTGATTGCAAGGTAAAGTGAAGTTACTGAAGACAAGAAGTATTTTTGAGAAAAATATTCTCATAGAATCAACATCTATACATAATAGGAGGGATAAAAACTAAAATTTAACATATTTATCAACAAAGCATAGACACAACATTGAATTTAACAGTCAAATATTAGGTTCTTAATATACTATAATGAATGATATTCTCTCTAATATCAATTTGCTTAACACTAGGTTGAGGCAAGGGTTACATTATTTGCCTTCATTGATTTAAATCTACTGAAGAGTAATTATAAAGGGGAAATATGATAAACCATGAGCAGAGCTTGTACAAGGACATTAACGACTTTATTTATCTCAGCCTTATAAAGAAATTTAATAGCTTCTTTTTAACAGTTATCACTCCTGAAGAGTCGACAATCCTAAGAAAATAATCTACTTGATCTCTCTAAACTCAGGGATGCCAAATAGTCCCTATGACATTACATCTGTATTCTGTCATCCCATTTCTTCTCCCCCAGTCTCCGAGAGGATGTCCCTATCCCCACCCCCACCCCATCAGGCCTTCCCATTCCTTGGGGCCTAAAGTCTCTACTGAGTTAGGTGCATCTTCTCTCACTGAGGCTAGACCAGGCAGTCTTCTGCTGTATATGTGTAGAGGGTCTCAAATCAGCTTTTGTATGCTCCCTGGTTGATGACTCAGTGTCTGGAAGATCTCAGGAGTCCAAGTCAATTGAGTCTGCTGGTCTTCCCAGGAGGCTGCCTTCCTCCTCAGCTTCTTCCAGCTTTTCCCCAGTTCAAGCACAGGTTTCCCTGGCTATTGTCCATTGGTTGGGCGCTAGTATCTGCATCTGAATTGTTCAGCTGCTTGTGGGGCCTCTCAGAAGCCAACCATGCTAGGCTCCTGTCTGCAAGCACAGCATAGCATCACTAACAGTGTTGGGGCCCTGGATCTCCCCTTGAGCTGGATCCCACTTTGGGCCTGACACTGGATCTCCTTTTCCTCAAGCTCTTCTCCATTTTTGTCCATGCAGTTACTTTTGAAAGGAAGAATTCTGGGTCAGAGTTTTTGACTATAGGATGGCAACCCCATCCCTCCACTTGATACTTGTCTTTCTACTGTCAACTCTACAAGTTTCCCCTCCCTACTGTAGAGCACTTCATCCAAGGTACTTCCCTTTGAGTCCTGGGAGTCTCTCACCTCCCAGGTCTCTCTGTACATTCTAGAGGGTCCCCACACCTCCTACCTCCTGAGGTTACCTGTTTCCATTCTTTCTGCTGGTCCTCAGTGTTTCAGTCCTGTTCCACCCCAATACCTGATCATGTTCCCCCTTCCCTTCCCTGTCCTCTTTCCCACCTAAGTCCCTCCCTGCCCCCCTCTGCCTCCTGTAACTACTTTCTTTTCCCTCTCAAATGGGATTGAGGAATCCTCACTTTGGTCCTTCGGCTTGTTAACCTTCTTGAATTGTGTGGGTTGTGTTCTGGGTAATCTGTACATTTTGGCTAATATCCACTTTGTGAGTACATACCATGCATGTCCTGATCCATTCTTCTGTCTTGGCAGAGAAGTTCTCTTAATTTTTCCATCACAGATATTATGCAAGATAATCCAAGATTTTTTCATTTCCTTCTTCTTGTCTTCCAGTTACACTTGTAAAGAATCTCCGTTTGAGATTACATTAATCATTTTAAAACACAGCAGTTAAATATGGAACTTCCTTTCCCTTTATTTTGCTACCAACTTAGAGTAAATTTCTATATCATACATAAATATATTTATGAAGATAGAAATAAATGAATAAAAAGAATTAATAATAAGCATCCTGCCACTAGACTTCTTTCTTATTTATCAATGTCACAGAACATATTTATGTTGATAATTAGCATAGAACATATTTACTCATATTTAATTTAAATATATTCCAATAAGTACAGATTTTAACCAAATAAATTCTACTACATTATTAGCTGACATTTTTTTGTTTGGCTATAAATTGTCTTTCAAATTTTTACTTTTTCCATTTTTCTCATCTCTTGACATCTCATCTTTTGACAATGTCATGATCTTTGCCATTTAAGACTACAGCATCTTCTTGAACCAGTGTTCTCCTTTATTCTTCAGCCATCCAGTCCTTACTATTAATCCTCTGTTTAAAAATGGATTACTTGGTTAAACCATCATTTAGTCTGTTCAGAGTGCATTAGGCAATTCTGCTATTGACCTCGGATAATTTTCTGCATTTTTAAATAATCCAGATTATTTTATATAATTGTTGGATGCCTTTCTTTGCTAAATAACACTAAAGATTGATTCTACATTTTTATTGAATTGATGCATATTAACTAAAATATGAACATACTCTGCTCTCATCTCCAGAACTGTTTTCAAATCTATTCTATGCATCTGAAATATTGCTCCTTAATTTTTCATTGAAATTTATAACCCCGTGAATATTTATTTTAATGATATCATTTCCTAGCTGATAAGGGTTTCAAAGAACATAAGATGAAATCCTCTCATGAAGGAGCACAATGTCTTGTTAAGAGATAGAGAACTCATACAATCCTGTAATGTATATTCATTGGTAAACTGTCAAGTGTTGTTTGAACTCACCAAGGTACCAGCTCTGCAGGCAGAGCTGGAATCTCTTATTTCAGACCAAAGCATGTTTGTCTCAAAAGCTGTGTCCCTGGGAATGTGTTTGCCCCTCTAACTATGTGATAGAAAGAGAAAATACAAAATATCCTAAGACTAAAAACACTATATCCTTAAGACCATCTATTATTGGGAATAGGAAGCCAGAACTTCAACTAGTGGGGACAGAAGCTTATCCACGAAGAGAAGTTGGTGCAACTCAGGCATCTCTTTAGTTGAGAGTTATTTATGAAGACTTTCCCCAACAAATTGTCCTTCTTTGAATCATCATAAATGAAAAAGGAAAGTAAAATAGCTGTCCCTGTTAGGTACAAGCATGTAATTTGTTTTAAATTCTAATGTGGCTTATATCCAGTATTCTGTATTTTATGGCCAATATCCACTTATCACTGAGTACATACCATGCATATCCTTTTGGGTCTGAGTTACCTCACACAGAATATTTTATAGTATCAACCATTTGCCTGCAAAATTCATGATTTCCTCATTTTTAGTGGCTGAATAGTATTCTATTTTGTAAATGAACCATATTTTTCTGTATCCATTCTTGCTGAGGTACATCTGGGTTGTTTCCAGCTTCTAGCTATTACTAATAAGGCTGCTATGAATATACTGGAGCATGTGTCCTTGTTATATGGCAAGGTATCTTTTGGTTATATGCCCAGGTGTGATATAGCAGGGATCTGCCTGGTCTGGACTCAGTGAGAAAAGATGTGTCTCATCCTTGAGACACTTGAAGTTCCAGGCAAGGGGGAAACCTGGGAGTGGTAGAGAGGGCAGCACCTTCTTGGAGGCAAGGGGAGGGGGAACGGGGTGATGAACTATGTGTGTGGTGAGGACCAGGAGGTGGCAATAGCTGGAATGTAAATAAATAAAATAGTCAAAAAATGCCAATGGAGGAGACAACAACAGCAAAGCCCCAAAATTCTAGTGGTAACATGGTGATGATAGGATAGTTGCAAAAGATGGTATTCGTGATTTAAGCAGTGTCCATGTATGCATAATACAGTACATTGTTTGAACAATTAGAGGACAAGTCAGTACAAATTTCTGTACTAGTAATGAAATTTTTATGTGTCTGAGAAAGTAAGGAAATATATTTATACAAGAAATTCTTTGGTAATAGCAGTAGTAAGTGTGCTGCACGATTCTAACTAGAAAGGCTTTATAGATGTTGGTAAACTTTGGAGAGGTAGCTATGAAGATATCTGGGGAACATCCACAGAAGCCCTTCTAGGGACAAATGGATATGAAACATATGATCTTAACAAAGCTGAAGATACAACTTTAAGAATTATAACACATAAATGACAATCAATAAGAAACAAGAAAAGGTTTATGGTTGAAGACCTTAAGGGGAAGCTTTCTCAGCAGCAAGAAAGGTGGAAAAGATACAACTCATTACAGTTCCTAGACTGAGAAGTGTTAAAAGTACATATTTGGGTTTAATGTTTAGGGTGAAACAGTTTTCTTCCCACAAAAGAACAAGGAAGGTAAATACTCACAGGGTACTGCTTGCTATGTGCCCACAAGCTCATGGGGCACTGTGATAAGTTCTGACAAGTGCTAGGCACATAGCCAGTTACTTTGTGCTAATGCTAAAAAAACCAAGGCCAGTTATCAGGTTTTGAAAATGAAAGAAATATTGGTTTAAGTAGCATACAAACTAAGCCAGTACCATTTTCCAAGAAGTGTACATTTAAGCAGTAATCATCCTGTGGTCGTCTTGACCTACTTACTTGCAAAAATAGTCACAGGAATAACTTAGAATCAGGAGATAGATAAACTTTTGTTAATGCACAGTCAAGAAGGATTTACAGAAATATTCTGGGTCCAGGTTAAGCTGTACCTTCCTAAAAGCATGCAATTTCATTTGACCCCCATAAACACAAGCAGAAGGGCAGAGTACGGCATTAGACACCACTTTATAAAAGAGAAAATGCCTACTGTATAAAGAAACCTGTTGTATTCTCTAACATTTGAGAAGGCCAAAACTGGAACTCAATTTCTGATACTTTTGATGCCTTTAATGTATTTGGAGTGATAAACAGAAGTCATCATTAAGAATTGAAGGATTCTTGATTGCTGAGTGTGGAACAGTATGAAGGATGCTAATCCAAGCAAGATTGGCATCTTGAGATGTTGTTATTTGTTTAAAATTCATCTCAGTGAAAATTCCACAAAGTTGTACTCCAAAAGTTACCTCAGTCAGTCCTGTAGATACAGTGCCTAAGATTAAAAACAGATAAAGTCTTGGCTATGATAGAGATCACTTAATGATCAAGAGTACTTGCTTAGGTGCCTATAATCATCTCTAACTCCAAGGATATAACATCATCTTTTCAGTCTCTTTGGGTACACACAAATGCTTCACACACACACACACACACACACACACACACACATACATATATATATATGTGTGTGTGTGTGTATACATACATATATATATATATATATATATATATATATATATATATAGAGAGAGAGAGAGAGAGAGAGAGAGAGAGAGAGTCAGAAGGAATGAACACTACTAACTTGTATGGACTTGCCCTTCCAATTTCCCAGCATTTATTTTCTGTCATGATTTCCAGTAATTGTAGAAAGTAACACTATATAGCATCTCAGCGCTAAATGCAATTAACAATTTAATGAAACTTGGATTCATTAACTTGTGTAGATTTTTACAAAATCACCTTGCTGAAGCCTGCAGAATGTGCCCTAATGAGCCATGAACAAGTCACACATACATTCTTGCAATTCTACAGTGAGCTTTTAAAACAAACTCTGCAGTAAATGCAGTGGCTAAGCTGAAATATGTCATCTTGCTCTCCTTTAAAAGCTCCTTAATTTATTTAATGGAAAGTGCAATTTAGTTGACAGCCACCTCTGCTTCTGCATCAGAATAAAATACATTTAAAGGTATGAGAGAAAATAAACTATCAGGTTATTTCTTTTGAGGGAAAAATAAAATGGAAAATACAAGTAATACCTAAAAGACTGATTTGCAATATCAATAAAGATGTATGATTGGAGATATTTTTCATAGGATAATGTTTATAGCAGAGGACAATGATTAAGTAGAAGCTAAGATGAAATGGAATATACTGATTGGAAAAGAAGCCATCATATGATCTATAATGGTCAAATAATCACAGGCTTCTTTATGTGTGAAATGATGCCAGATTGGTCTTAGAAAACATGAGCAGGAACTGATAATGGGAAATACCTCAGATTGTCCATTGTACCAGCTCTGGAAAGAGCAGGCATTGTGACAGAAGTAGTAAACATAAAGAGTTAGTCAACCTTTTCATGTAACTTGCTTGTGCCCTCATGACCTGTGCCAGCCTGAACAGGCATATACTACTTCCATTTGATAATAGATTGCTGCTGTGTCTATCTTAATTTGTGGATTGTTGTGTCAGATAAAAATACAGCTCAGCATAGGAAGCTTGGATCATATCTTCATTTAGTGGTCCATTGTCAAAAGCATTCAGTTTTATCCAGTTGTAGGCTAAGGAAGATCTTCCTTTCAAAATGAGAATAGTTATCTCCATATAATAGTAGATCCTTACTCCAAAATCTTAAAGGTCTCCTCCATTATTCACTTAATGAGGTCTGACCAAGGCCTCAAACACCTATCTACCACTAATTCCTCAAGAATTATCAGGACTACTGGATCATACGGTCCAAGTTGTAGAATAGCTTACACAGATAATCTGGATATGTTGCAGAACTTCTTTCTAGTCCAGGTCCCACACAAAGCTGTGACTTTCTGAATCCCTTGGTATATGGGCCATAGTAACATACCCAAGTAGGGAATATGCCACCAAATGCTAAATATTATATTTCTTTCTTGATGGTGGGAGGGTCCAGATGCAATAACTTACCTTTCATCTTAGAAGGAATATGTTTGCATGCCTCATACCACTGGACTCCTAAGAATTTCACTGAGGTGGATGGCCATCCTCTTTTGGTCAGATTTGTTTGCCATTCCCTGATACATGTGCATGTTACCAACAAGACCATAGTGGTGTTAACTTTTACTAACTTGATCTAATCAGCATAATGTTACCAGTGTAATATTTTGTGAAAAAGACAGATAAACAAGATCCTGTCAAACTAAGGTATAACACACGACTGTGTAGTTAGTATGTCCTTGAGGTAAAACTGTAAACATACTTCTGGCCTTACCAACTGAAAGCAAATAGCTTCTAACAGTCCTTATGGACAGGGATTGAGAAAAATGGGGCCAATTTCTAAATCAATAGCTGTATGTCAGGTACCAGAAAATGTGATATGTTACGCCATTTGACATAGCAACCTAATCAAAGCCAGCTTTTGATTAAGTTATCAATAGTCAGGTGTCATTTTGCATGATCCATTTGACTTCTACACAGAGCAAATAGGAGAGTTGAAGGAATATGTGGTCAGTAGCAGTAATTTCTTGATTTGATCCTAGTTTGAGGTAGTGTCACTGGCTCACTATTTTCCCTGGTAGAGGCAATCAAATGACTTTCATTTGATGTTCCAATCATAATAGTGTTAGGTCTAAAACTCAAGATAAATGCTAACTGGAGTGCCTATTTAATATATCAAAGCAGACCTAGCAGTCAGGTCCTCCCAGCATCCCTCAGTCTCTACCTGTTCCAGAGTATGTTCAGCATACCCTGCTCCTACCCTATACTTCTCCATCCCAGGGGACTTCCCTATGTAATCATGCCATTTTGGTTACTTGACCCCTTGGCCAGTCTCTTGGTCCAGGCTGCCCTTCTAGATTAGCAGCTTCTCTTCACTCCCCTTCTTTCCCCTCCTCTACTTGCCCTTCCTCTTCTCTCCATATGGCCTTGATCAGGGTCATATTGATTCTGGACTCTCCCAGATGACCATACCTCTGGCTATGATCTCCTTTTATTTTCAATAAACTTTCTCCTCCACCATACCTAGGAACAGTCATGTCTTTCCTAGTTATTTCTTTGTTATTTTTTTTTCATTCAAAAACCCTTCACTTGACAGGCTGAGAAACTAATGTGGAAATTCTGCATACTGAGTTACAGTGATATATTGTGAAAGTTGAGAAATAACGACAAGCTAAGTTTGGGACCACTTGTCCTACTGTTGTAAGGGTCTGTGATTAACTGAAGAATGATACCTATGGACACAAATGCAAAGAGTGTTTTATTTTGTAGAAGTCCAGCTTGCTTAGGTCTCCCATTACTAGCATAGAGAGACAATCAAGTGAGCTTAAAGGCTTGATTTTAAGCACATTAGGGAATTCCTGGGTAGGCGACCTCTAAGTTAATCTGTTGGGTCTATCTCAATGGACATTCCATTACCAGGCTGTGGAGGCTGGAAACTTGCTGGAGAGGTTTGGAAACTGCTGCTGACCCATGGTCCTTGCCTCAGTACAGGTGGTAGGCAGCTTCTGAGGCCTGGACTTGCCTAGAATTATCCAGTTCTTAGAAATAGAAATTTAGGTCTAGTTTCTTTAACTTCCAATTTGAAGCCTGTCATGGAATCAGCTTAGCCTTCTCACCGTGAGTCAGGCTTCAGCCAAAATTCCACTCATTACCTAACCTCCAGAAGTCCCCACTTTAACTGGAAAACCATTATGGTTTCTGAGGTATCCTAGAATCAATGTCAACTCAGAACCAGTATCCAATAAGCCCCAGAAAATATCTTTTTTTCTTTTCACAGTAGTAAAAATGCTGTAGGTCTTCTGGAGAAGGGTAGGAGAAGGGCTAACAGTAAAACTCTTAGGTGTTTTTATCAAAGTCTTTCCTTCAGAGAACAGTTTTTCCTCATTCAATTACTTGGTTGGCACTGAGAGGTTGGCACTCCCAAATCCTGTGTTTCAATGTTTGAGTATCTAAAAGACTGTATCCTACAGGTCTGAGAATCAGTTTGTGCAGTGGAGAATAGGAAGTGAAAACAGAAACTGTATTTACATTATTCCTTCCCCCATCTCCTTTTAATTTTCCCTCACACTATTCCCTCACCTCACTCACTGACTCACCTCTCTCTCTCTCTCTCTCTCTCTCTCTCTCTCTGTGTGTGTGTGTGTGTGTGTGTGTGTGTGTGTGTGATTTTGGAGATTTAAACTTGTTATATGATAAGCAATTAGGAGTCCATCTTTGGGGAAGGCTGTTTCTCCATGCTCTCCATCAGTCTTTTCTGTAGTTCTTCATTTACAGGTAGGATTATGAAAGATTCTCCATCCACACTGATGTGTTTGATAAATTATCACCTTAAAGCTCTTTTTAGGAAAACATAGGTAGATTTGAAGCACAGATGACATTTTAAATTCTTGGATAAAAGTGCTTTCAGTGAAAGCCTGATGACCTGAGTATAGATTCCCTAAAAATCTACATAAAATATCAACACTGAAAATGAGTGACTCTAAGAAACAGAATAATCTTGAAGTATTTCAAAACAATGGAGAACATGCATTACAAGGCTGTACTTATTTCACATTCTATGTCCCCCTTCTAGAAGTATCAAAAGGTGACTTAGATTTGCCACTGATGACACAGACCTATGAATAAACTAACTTTAATATTAAATATTCCTTATTTGCAGAATACTTAATAGTGCATAACAAATATGACAAAGGAAGTAAAGTACTATTTGAAATAAATCAAGGGTGAAGTTAGATCTTATTTAATTTATTGAATTATTAGTATGTAAATTCCAGGTAGTTTTACTTCTATATTTCATATTCTTAAGAATAAAACATCAGGTTGTAAGATATATGTTGATAAATGATGTTAATGAGTAAGTAGTTTCCAGATAAAATATGTTTCTTTATCATGGGGAAATATATGTGAGCTTAAAAATTATACATGCTGCATTCAGTTGTCTTAAAATCAGTATCAAGAGACATCTTAAAACAACATGAAATTTGTCATTTCTCTTGGAATATAACCAAGAAGAACTAATTAGAAGGAAAAGTTTTCTTCTGCAGGCTACAAAATTAGTCTTGAGGTCAAAATAAATGATAATGAGGAAGTTGGGTTATTAAGTCTAGGCATAGTTTCCAAAAGATAAATATAAAAGGTCATGGAACAGAATATTATCATAGCTAAGCTTTCAAGTTAGTAGACCTAAGCTTAGGTAATATTAATTACTAAATTTTTAACAAAGGTGCTTCATATATACCCCTCCTATCTATTGAATCATTAAATTAGAAAATATAAGCCCCAAGACATTTCAATATTAGTGATGAATTAAAAATATTCCACATTTATATTTTCAGTGGCAAAGTATAGGCTTGTTTTTTGAAGAAATGATCATCCTATTGAAATAGAAGTGGATCATTCCCAATAATTTTAAACAAGTGAGTAGGAAATTTGTAATTCTGCCTTCTGTCTGACTTCCTTGTATGTTCCACAAACATTTCTTTGAACATCTATTTTGTGTAGGGCACAGTGGTTGGAGCTATGCTAAATGTAGCAATGGTTCCATTAAGGATTCTGAATCCATTAAGAATGTAGCTTGAGAGGGAAAAATAAAACACATTATTCTCCTATATGACACAAGATTAAATCCTACAAGCATATTAGAAGCACATTTTACACAGGAAGAAAACTATTAGTTTTACTCAGGACAAAATGCTTTGGGTGAGGATGACATTAGAAGGCAATGTGTGAGTTCCACAGAAAAGCAGTAAGTTTGAAAGAAAGATTGCAGTTAGAAAAGTGTAGAATTTTTAAGAAGAATATAAAATTCAATGATATTAAATTGGGAACTGCACCTAGAAGAATAATGGGAGATGTAAAATATGTTTATCAACAAATATTTAATATGTATACCTTGTATTCTATGAGGTGGTGTAGATATTGCAGATGTGGACAAAATTAACTCTTTTGATTTATTTTTGTGTTTGCTTATTATTTTTATTTGAATATAGATAATGAATATCTACAAATGCCTCCATGCATGCAGGTATAAGTGTTCCTCGAGCTTTATACTTACAGGGCACTGAGATCCATAGCGTATGGGCCCTAGAAAGGAAACTCTGAACCTTTGCAGGAGATCGTAAATGCTGAGTAATCTTTCCAGCTGTAAGTCTTAATCTCATGAAATGCTGAACAGTTATTTGAGTAACACAGAGACAGATCATCAAAGGTAGTATAAGGGATACATGATCAGGGCTCTTCAAGAAAAGACTATGAGGAAGCTACTACCTATGTGTAATCACTAGCTGAACTTGAGCCCTATTATTTGAGTTATCACATGAAGAGAACAAAGCAAGTGACAAAATTTGTGTCCAGTTTCACATCGAAAATAAGTCATATCAGTTATCACATTGGTTCCATTTTATAGGTTAGGATTAATGCTCAAGTGACTTGCAGATATATATGGGCTAGAAATTTTTTTTTCTTTTTCTTTTTTTCGGAGCTGGGGACCGAACCCAGGGCCTTGCATTTGCTAGGCAAGCGCTCTACCACTGAGCTAAATCCCCAACCCCGGGCTAGAATTTTTTAATTATTTTATTTATATTTCAAATGTTGTTGTTCTTCCTGGTCTCGTCTTTGCAAACCCTCCTCCCATCCTCTATTGCCTTTGCCTCTAAGAGGATACTCCTCCACCCACCCACCTACTCCCATCTCACCCCTCTACCATCCCCCTTAGCTGAGCAACACGCCTCCACAGGACCAAGTGACTCCCTTCCCATTGATATCAGATAAGGCCATCCTTTACTACATATGTTATCTGGAGCCATGGACCCACCCTTGTATACTCTTTGGTTGGTAATTTAGTCCCTGGGAGCTTTGAGGGGTCAGGTTAGTTGATATTGTTGTTCTTCCTATGGGGTTGCAATTCCCTTTAGCTTTTCAGTCCCTCCCCTAACTCTTCCAGAAGAGTCCCCAGGCTCAGTCCAGATCTATCTGCATCTGTCTCAGTGAGCTGCTGGTACAGCTTCTCAGAGAAAAACCATGCCAGGCTCCTGTCTGCAAGCTTAACTTGGCATCAGCAATAGTGACTGGGTTTGGTGTCTGCAGATGGGATGTATCCCTAGGTGGGGCAGTCTCTGGTGGTCTATTCGGGTTCTATCTTCCCACTTTTGGATATTTCAGCTAATGTCATTCCTATTGGGTCCTGGGATCCTCTTGCCTCCCTAGCATCTGGGACTTTCTAGTGGTTCCCTGCCCCCTTATACCTCACCCCTTCTGTTACATATTTCTATTCATTCTCCTAGCCCTCTGGACTTTTCTCCTATCTCTTCCCATACCTGAACCTGTCCCCCTCTTTTCCAGACATTTTCCCTACCTCTGTCCTCTCCCACCCAGGACCCTCTCTCCCTCTGTCTCCAGTGACTATTTTGTTTCTCCTTCTAAGTGGGATTGAAGCAACCACAGTTTGGCCTTCCTTCCTGCTCAACTTCATATGATCTGTGAGTCGTATTGTGGGTATTCTGAGCTTTTGGGCTAATATCCACTTATCAGTGAGTACATACTATATATGTCCTTTTGGCTCTGGGTTACTTCACTCAGGATGGTATTTTCTAGTTTCATATATTTGCCTGCAAACTTTGTGAAGTTGTCATTTTTAATAGCTGAGTAGTATTTCATTGTGTAAATATACCACATTTTCTGTATCCATTCTTCTGTTGAGGTACATCTGGGTTCTTTCCAGCTTCTGGCTATTATAAACAGTCTCCTATGAACATAGTGGAGCATGTGTCTTTGTTATATGGTGGAGCTTTTTGGGGGGATATGCCCAGTATATACCTGGGTCTTCAGGTAGAATTATTTTCAATGTTTTGAGGACCTGCCAGATTGATTTCCAGAGTACTTGTACCAGCTTGCAATCCCATGATCAATGCAGGAGTCTTCCTCTTTCTCCACATACTTTCCAGCATCTATTGTCAGCTGAGATTTTGATCTTAGCCATTTCATTGAAAATCTCTGTCATTCCAAGTCTCGTACTAATTTCCTGTAGCTTATAATACCCTCAATAGAACCAAAGTCTCCCCAAATACTCTATCTATCTATATTTTTTCTTACTATGTCAACACTACCTTCAATGGAATTCTAAAGAGAATATGATCGACATATAATGCTCAAAGTATTTTCAATTGTTAGTTTTGTTTTTGATGAAAATAATATCACATAGGACATGCAAGCATGTCATAAGGTTGTGTCCTAAATGTACCACAGATGCTGATTCTTTGACTTTTGGTGTGGTTATTCATATACTGCTTTATAACATTTGTGGATTGATTCACATGTGTTTGACAAATTCTCTTGCTGCTTTTCTTTTGCTTATATTGAAGATGCCCCACATTGATTTAATAGATCTTTCATAAGGGTGACTTCTTTCAAATGCTATGGCAACATATAGCTTTTAAGGACTGCAAGATAAGCATTTCCCTTGAGAGAAGCAGGATTGATTATTTATTAGAGATTTATCTTAGTGGTGCTGATGTAGTAGAAGGCTATAAAAAGTATAATCAGGGCTTACATACCAATTTGGAAAGTTTGAAAGGCAGCAAAACCTACTTGTGAATTTTATCTTATTGATACAACAGTTGAAGGAAATAGCATTGATACATTAAGACAATTGTGTTAATATTCTATTAAAGGATGTTTTGGTATCACATAGAGATAATTGTCTGTAACAGATACTCTATCTCTCACTGCAGATAAGGGGAGTTACCCCACAAAAGTCAGGGGCCTAATCTTGATTAAATTATTAACATCATTTTATGAACTAACTTTAATGTATGTCTTGTTATAAGTGTTATTATCCTTTGCATGAAATGTTTTCTATATCTAGGAAAAACCTACACTGCTTTGTACAGGTACTTAATATTACTTAAATGAATAAATCAGTTTAAATAGTTGCTTCTTTACTGTACTCCTTCTTCTTATTTATTTTAATATGGATTGCTGTCTTATACCTGGCTTTGTGCTAAGCATTTATGATACAATAGAAAGTCAGTGAGATGACTCAGTGTGTATAATGGTTTATTAATTCTAATGCCTACTAACTGTCTGGATTTTATTTTCCATGGTCCTTTAATAATACTCATGTATATATACTAATTATTCTTTCTCTATCTTATTAATAAACATCAAATGAAAGAAATATTGTATATTGTTTACATTTTGTGTTAGTTTCACAGATATATCCTAAAATAATACTTGGGGCATGATATTCATCTTAAATTTTCTGTTATAGATGATTACGTTCAATCAAAATTTCCTAATATATCATTTAAGTGTAGTCGCTTAACATCAAAAGAGCATACACGTAGCAAAGAAAGAATATTGAATTGGGTGCTTTGATGCTGAACTGTCTATGCCAATTTTGGCATAGCACTTGGACAGAGTATAAGGATAGAAACATGGCTCACCCTTTAGGGTAAAACTTTGACACATAATTATTTGCTGGATACTTCTCATTTGGTCTTAACTCTACTGCTTCTAATACTTTATTAGGCACACCACAAGAAGGTGTTAAGAAATGTGTGGAAAAAGCTTGAAGGGGCTCGAGACCCCATATGTACAACAATGCCAAGCAACCAGAGCTTCCAGGGACTAAGCCACTACCTAAAGACTATACATGGACTGACCCTGGACTCTGACCTCATAGGTAGCAATGAATATCCTAGTAAGAGCACCAGTGGAAGTTGAAGCCCTGGGTCCTGCTAAGACTGAACCCCCAGTGAACTAGACTGTTGGGGGAGGGCGGCAATGGGGGAGGGTGGGGAGGGGAACACCCATAAGGAAGGGGAGGGGGAGGGGGATGTTTGCCCGAAACCAGGAAAGGAATAACACTCAAATGTATATAAGAAATATTCAAGTTAATAAAAAAAAAAAAAAAGAAATGTGTGGTGGATGTTATAATTTAAATACATCAGCAACTGGAAATTTATTGAGTTTCCACTCTTCCATAATTGTTTTTCCAAAAGAATATATGCCATGATTCTTTAATTGGCTTTTGTATTTGATCTGGGCTGCTTTCCATAAGATGTAGGGACATAAAATGGGAGTGTGGAAGTGACGAGCTTTTCTCAAAATGACCCTCACTTTGACTATTAATTTTGCTTTTGTTTATCTATGAAAGTCCTGCATCTGTCAACAAAGCAGCTACCAAGATATTTTCTCTCAAACTTGGCAAGCAAAGCTATCTTCCTCAGCCAATTTGTATTTAAATACATAGATTCTAATTTTGTAGCTCTTTACTCATAATACTTCATTTGTTTTGCAGTGTGTTTTTAGAAGTCATCCAAATTTTATTTAAATATTGCTGCAGCATAAATATTACTTCAAATTAAAAGTGGAAGCATTGAGTGTTTTGGTATATGAAGCTTTGGTTCTGGAGTTTTTATGGATTTTTTTTTCAGAGTTTATCCTAGAATTGCTGGGGGTCAGCCCCAGCAATGGCCAGGTCCCACAGTGGAGATAAGAAGTCAGGTATCAGGTCAGGGGGACCTTGCATCTTGACTGACTGGCAATCAGAGTACGTTTTTTATTTATACAGAAATCAGTGGACAGGTATTGATTCATGTTGTTGCAAACATAGATCATTTTTGTCCCAGGACATGTGTTTTAATTTCTTCTTGGTCATAATTTTAGTCATCAGTGATAAATAGTGACAGAGGAGCATAATCCTTTACAATCATTTTTCCTCATCAACTCCATAAACCAACTTTTAAGAATCTAGAGGCATATTTTTCCAAAGCTGGTAGCTCTTGCCTTTTTGGGGGCACGAGTCAGAAAGAAAATCTCCAGTTCAGCCTGGTCAGATTGTTATGTCCTGAGCAGAGTATTATTAGCTCTTAATGGTCAAAGTGCATAGTAAAAGGAGGCTTTTAATCTGATCCACTGCCGACTTCTCTAGCCCATTGAATCGTGTTTACCATTTTAAGTTACTTTGTTCTGATTATCTTGTCCCTGAATAAGTACAGGGGCAGATGTTCCAAGAGTATCTTGGAGTCAGAGCCTCATGATGAGTTCTCTGGAGTCTATGTGAGTCACAACCTCCAGGGTGCAAGGACGACCTTGAAGTAGGCCAGGTAAAGATACCTCCATAAAAGCAGAAGGAGTAATATGCTCAAGGCATTTCTCAGAAGCTTAGAAGCAGTACTACTGGGAGAAAGTGTAAATGACTCATAAGAAAATGTCTATCAACCTAATATCCCTTGTTGTGCAAATATTAAAATGGCCCCCAAGCATTCAATACATGGAGATCAAGACCAAAAATGGAAGACTACACAATAGCAATTGCATCGCCTGGCTCAGCTTTGCTGGGTTTTTGTCAAGCAGCTGTGTTGCTTTATGATTTTTACTGTTCCCATTAGATATGACTGTCCCACACCCTTTTATTTGTTAATTTATACATCTATAGATCTTATTGTGTGGCATGTAGAACATTTCTTCTTAGATGAAGACTGGAAATATAAGAATCAAAATAAGCACAACTCCGAGGATAACTCCTGAATTGAAGACAGACCAAAATTCTTTCTTGAGACACAAGAAGTGAGAGATCATAAGAACCTATTTGCAACCTCAGAAGCTGAGGTAGATTCCAATTAAATCAAAGTAATTGCTATAAATGGATGCTATAAAGACCTCATGTTTATAGCTTACTCAGAATTGTTCTGTAGGCTGTGGAGCCTTGGAACTTGTGCCCAGGTCACCTTAAAAGCATCATATGGAAGTGGAGTAACATGGATCCAATTAAATTTTGAATGACATGAAACAATTAATCTAACCTTAATGTTTTCAATTTGATTACCAATAAATAAGACTGCTTCTTCTAACACATTCACTCAACCTTCTAGATTTTTATCATTTTTCCTTGAATGATTAATGCCAAGGACACATATTTGAAAGCTGATTAGCATGCTCTGCAGTATGAACCTGTTGAACTAGTGGAGGCTATGACTAACCCTAAAATTTCAATTAAAGCAGTAATTTCTAATATAAGGGCAGCAATAAATCTTTTTGAGCACTGGAAATGTTACCCAATGCATAAATGCCTGGGTCATCAAAACAAGGCTGCCCCAGATTTACAGGTAATAAAACCTAAAAAGGTTAATATGGAAGAATTGTTTCATGATATAAGAAACTAAAGTTCTTTCTTTCCAAAGGGAATTAATACAATTAGTAACCATACAAGAAGAACAATATACAGTAAAATTGAAACTAGACTTAGAGATAATTCAGTTTTTTTTTCCCCATCAATATAGCACAGGGAGCTAGAACACAAGCCTATATTTCTAATGTTTCAGGATACTTGGTCTTAGGCCTTAACACTATGAAACACATAGCCAAAAGCATTGTATCTTGGTACTCTTCCATTAGTGAAGATGTTGAAGTGGTGGCAACAACTCTGAGACCATGGTTTCTAGGTCATGATCAGGAGGATTAATATCTGCTGATGACTTATTGCTGTCAACCATCATTGCTTCATTTTTGTTTTTGCTTTTGTTTAGTTACCCCTTTTCATTTTTATTGATTATTTTTTTGTGTTTCAAATGTTATCCCCCTTTCCAGTTTCCCTTCTGCAAACCCCCTATTTCCTCCCTCTCCCCATGCCTTTATGAGGGTTCTCCCAAACCTGCCTACCTACTCATGTCTCAGTGTCCTAGTATTTCCTTACCATGGGTAATCAAGCTTTCACAGGACCAAGGGCCTTTCCTCCCACTGATGCCCAACAAGGCCATCCTCTGCTACATATGCAGCTGGAGCCATGGGTCCCCCATGTGTACTCTTTGATTGGAGGTTTAGTCCGTGGGAGCTCTGGGGGTAGTCTGCTTGGTTAATACTGTCGCTCTTTCTATGGATTGCAAACCCCTTCAGCCCTTCAGCCCTTGCCCTAACTCTTCCATTGGGGTCCCCTGCCCAGTCTAATATTTGGCTGCATAAATCCACATCTGTATTGGTTAGGGTCTGACAGAGCCTCTCAGGGGACTGTGGAGGTAAAGATGGGTTCTGTTGGTACCTCAACTGTTGAGACTGGCATAGTAGAAAGCCTCCATAAGGTTGAAACAAAAGGATAGGCCCTAAAACGACAGAGTAAGCATCGGAGTAAGCATCCTGTGGAAAACCACAAGCATACCCTTCACTTGCAGTTAAATGCACATTGGGTTTTTTACACTGTTAAAAGGTCTTTTGACCTTTAAAAGGTTATGACTCACAAGTTGAAAAATTGCTCCAAGTTCTTTGCAAACTGTTCAAGGTTATTGTCTGCTTGCATTATAATATAGTAATTCTTCAGTCTCTAGTATTTAGCTGTGTCCTTAATCTATAGCCTTTTATTGATTTATCAAGATCATATATTAATAAAGACATTATAATATCTGATAAACTTTAAAATGCCCCATAACCTTATACATTTATATATTTAAAAACTTTTTAAAATATCGTTTTTAATTTTCTGAAAAACTTGAAAGCTTTCTTTAAAAAAGTTTAAAATCTCCCACTTGTGTGTTTTACACTATCAAAATAAAGTACACCCTTTAAAAAGAATGAAGACACAGAACAAAAGCATAATTCTTAGGAAGAAAACACAAGTTTTCACACTACAAACAATTTAATTACCCTAGATGCACAGAACACATGAAACTCAAGAGGGATGACCAAAATGCAGTTGATTCACTCCTTCTTTAAAAGGGGAACAAGTGTCTTTAAAATCTGTACCACATGGATTACTTTGTTTTTTATAAAGTTTGGCTGTCAGCATGATATGTTCTTATATACAAATGCATGGAGGTGCAGCTTTAATATCTCATTAAACAAGCATTGTTTTAAGTCTTATTTATTATAAACCTGTTTTTTAAGATAGGACAGGAGTGATATAAAACTTTTATTCCAATTTAAAAGAATCTTCAGATACTCTAAGAGCATGGTTATTAAATTCAAACTAAGCAGAACAAAATATCATTGCTATCATTGCTACAAAATCCTGCCTGTTCAGTGTTAGGACCCAGCCCACCTTCGTGCTCAAAGTCTGTCAAATTTCTACATCTTCACCACAAAATAGCTTGTTATTATTGTTTCTCACAATTCCACAGAGGCCAAGTTCCTTTTTCACTAGAGGTATAATGCAACAATAGATCCCACAAATAGACAGATATGTTAAATACTTTACCCAGATATGTAATTAAATAAAAGTCTCCTCAGATACATGGCCATGTAATAGCTTGATACATATACCAATGGATACAAAGCACTGTAGCCCAACTCAGTTGTCTCACAGACACTGTATTATGCTTGGAATTTTGTTTATATTTGGTAAGTTTATACATGCATAGCAATATAGGAAATGACAGAAAAGAAAAATAGGTTGCCCATTTTGAAAAAGTATATGAGGGGACTGGAGAGATGGCTTAGTGGTTAAGAGCACTGACTGCTCTTCCAGAGGACCTGAGTTCGAATCCCAGCAACCACATGGTGGCTCTTTAATGAAATCTGATGGCCTCTTCTTGTGTGTCTGAAGACAGCTACAGTGTACTTAATATATAAATAAATAAATCTTTAAAAAAAGAAAAAGTATATGAGAATTAATTATTTGTTTATCAGATTAATATCTATAGAACAATTATCATTGTTAAAATAATCACAATTTGAGTAATTATTTATTTTGTTCAGTACTTCTAGCTACAAAGTACTTTTATTTGTAATTATGGGAAGTTATCTTTTCTGATGTAATGATTATATATTTAGTGACAAACAGCTTTAACATATAGATTATACTCATAAAGTAAATGATTCATAGTTAGATTAATATAATCAGTTATAGATAATTCTGGGGTTCTGCAGTTTTTTCTGGAATATTTAATGTACTAGTAACTGACAGTTGTGAGTTCACTTCAGTTAGGGCAAATAATCAACAAATGGAATAAAACATAGATGATTCTGATGCTCACACAGGATTTGTCAGTTTATTATTTCATATCATAGAGGTCGAATAATTTTTTAAGTTTCACAAGGCTATGGACAGTATACTCAGAAAATTACTTGAGTTGTAGGAAATAATTATTACCAGTAGAATAAAGGTTTTTCTGTTTAAAAAACAATGTAAGAAAAGATAAAAGTTTATAATTTAATTGCATATGAGAATTGAGTAACATGAATATGAATAAATCAAAATAACAACAAGAAGAGTGAGAAGAATGACAGATTTAGAGAACAGTAAGGGGTGCTGTGATATGCTGTCATCCTGACATGGCATGGCTATTGTACTCATGAATTCATAGTAGCTGTCTTTACTTGTGGAAGACCTGCACAAGTTCAAGCAAGCCAACCTTCTGGCATAGATGATGGAGATCTTCTCAACTTCCATCTTTAGTAATAATAACTATTATATTGATTATTATATTTTTTTTTTTTTTATTAACTTGAATATTTCTTATATACATTTCGAGTGTTATTCCCTTTCCCGGTTTCCGGGCAAACATCCCCTCCCCCCTCCACTTCCTTATGGGTGTTCCCCTCCCCATCCTGCCCCCATTGCCGCCCTCCCCCCAACAATCTAGTTCACTGGGGGTTCAGTCTTAGCAGGACCCAGGGCTTCCCCTTCCACTGGTGCTCTTACTAGGATATTCATTGCTACCTATGAGGTCAGAGTCCAGGGTCAGTCCATGTATAGTCTTTAGGTAGTGGGTTAGTCCCTGGAAGCTCTGTTCTCAGTATTGACACTAAAGAATGGTGGACAAATTACTAATGTATTATAAACTACCTTTATTGTCAATCAAATACATCAATCAAAAGAATTCCTTCATTTAAAAGTTATTTTTGATTGCTTTGGAGAAATTATGATTAACAGTGTTTATAAATTCTGGAGATGGCTGTAAATGCAATTTTTTTCTCCTGTAATATTATCTCATGGGCTTACTTCCTCCATCTGCACACCTAGGCCTATTCCAGGAAGTTTCTAACCTCTATACAATCTAATCAAGGCCTAGAATGCTTTCAGCTTCTGAGACTAAGCTCACCCTTTCTTGTTCTTTCTCAATTCTAGCTGGAGAGTTCAACTCAGATGTTTAGGTTCACTCTTCTCCAAGCTGACTGATCCAATCTGGCCTCTCTCTCTCTCTCTCTCTCTCACACTCTCTCTCTCTCTCTCTCTCTCTCTCTCACACACACACACTTTTCTCCTGAATTGTTCTATTTGGCCTTATACTAACTTTGGCAATATATTCTAATCTGGGTCCTTTTTATTCTCTGGTTTATGCTGTCTTCACCGGTGTCGGTGTCTAGCTTGTTCTCTCTTTTCAACCTGTCTCTGTACGACTCTCCTAGTAACACCTGCCTCCTACTTCCTGTGCTGCTCTTCCTTAAGTACCTCCTTTTTCTCTCTCTTCTTGTGAGAGCTGGACATATCCTATTCTGCCAAATCTCTCTCTGATTCATCACTTTGTCTGTCACTCAATTAGCCATCACTTTCAAACATTGGTGCTTCCTTCTGCAAGCTAACTTTATATTCATTGTTTGGGATTAAAGGTATGTACCCAAGATGTGTCTGTATTCCAGCCAAAGTGACTAAAAGTGTGTGGTAAGGATGTGCCACACCACAACTAGAAACATGTGTTTTCAGTAGATGACACAATGTCACCATCACACTGCAATAAAATACCCAGCAACAATTTGCAACAGAAATAGGCTGTGGTCGTAGAGTAAGGGAATATAGATTAATTGAAAATATATTTTAAGGTTAAAATTCCCATAAAATTTAAAGAGTTGAAGTTTATTAAGAGAATGAAATCACATACTTATATTTAAGCATAATAATGGAGAGAGAGGTCAAAGGATAGCGGTACAAATTTTAGGCAAGACAATGAGTGAATCTGAATTTATAAAGAGAGCCACCATAATTTTCATCCTTAAATTCTAAGTAATGTTTAGGAGAATGTAGCTGCCCCCCCCCCACACACACACCGTGGCTGTGGGGAGTTTCTCTTAGGCTTAAAGTAGTTTCCAAACAGAAAACAGATATACAGAGGAAATTGCTTTACCTGGGGATGCTGTGAATTCTTCTTGAAAATCAAAAGTATTGCCCATTGATTCAGTTAAGAATCTCAGGGTGGTCGAGGAGCAAAGAAAATGAGGTAGGAAAACAGTACGGTAGATTTCCAAAGAGAAGTATATTGTTCTGACTTTTTTTTTCTTTCAGTCACTGAGAAGTGGCTGAATATCCTAATTTTTCTTCCGTTTTATTGCATGTGATATACCCAATCTACACTGCTTTGTGGCTTTAATTTTATTATTGGACTTAAGGCTTTCTGCTAATAACTTTGGATGACATCAAATAAGGAAAATAATGTTTAATAGAAAGGTTTAAATTGCTTAAGTAAACCTTATTTATTTTGAAAGTTTTAGTCCAAATACAATAATATGAGAATACCTAAGGTTTACTTCCCTTAATGTTGCAAGGCAACAGGCATAAAAGTACTGTTTTAAAAGGAAAGATGTCAAGGCTTAAGGAAACACAGAAAGATCACAAGGAAGGATATATATTAAGAAAGTTTTACAGGGATAGCTGTTATGAAATTCATCATTAAGCATTTTAGAATGTAGGCTCACATACATGAAGCAGTTATTCCTATTTTTTTCTATTGGTAAGGATGATGGTTAGTTTTGAGACAGTGAGGTCTTAGATGGGAAAATACATTTTTTTTTTAAAAAACTGGAATTGTGCTTCTAGCAATACGTAGTAAGTTTTCATTTCTTTATGGCATTTTGCTCCCAGCAGTAAGTTTCACTTTCTGAAACACAGGTCATTTGCCTTCACACGTGTGAGTCTCCAGTTATACCACTCTTCTCAGCAATTCAGTTATCCTGTGCTTGTGGGCAGAGACAGAGATGCAGTTTCTGCTATACAAGGGTACATAGACATCTTTAGGCAAATAGAAAAAGGGAGGGAAGATGAATCACTGGAGTACCACAAACTCCAGTGAAATTATAAACCCATTTAAAATCAGACATCTGACCAATTGTTGGGCTGATTTTCTACATGAAAAGTCTGTGATTCTTGCCAACCAACTTCATTTTGTTTTTGTATCAGCATGTTGTACTGTCATTTAATTATTTAACTAAGGAAGAAAACGAGTATACATGGTAGCTGGTATCAGTTTTAATTGTCAATTTGACATAACCCAGAATCATTTGAGAAGAGAGTCTGAGTGAAGAATTGTGTAGATCAGGTTGACCTTTGGGCATTTCTGAATGGAATTGTCTCTATTGTATTCTAAATAATGTGAGAAGATCTATTCTGAAGTAAGTGGCACCATTCTTTAGCATACATAAACTCACTCTTTTTCTCATTTTGGATGTGATGCAGCTAGATGCCTGGAATTCTTGTATTACATTTCCCTTAATTCTAACCTCAAATTGTAAGTCACAAAAACTCTTAGCTGCTTTTTGCAATGGTATTTTATCACAAAAACGTAAATTAAATTAGAACAGTACATATATGTGATTACTAGTTAAAAGAAATTTTTCTTCCTGTAGATTCAATGTTTGTTAAGAATGTAGCTGCTGATAAATGCGCTCTCCTGTTTCTTTTTGCAGGCACTCAGAGCTATGAGTTTTTCTCTTAGCACTGCTTTCATTGTGTCCCATAAGTTTGGGTATGTTGTACTTTCATTTTCATTAAATTCTTAGAAGTCTTTAATTTCTTTCTTTAGTTCTTCCTTGACCAGGTTGTCATTGAGTAGAGCATTGTCCAACTTCCATGCATATGTGGGCTTTCTGTCATTATTATTGTTATTGAAGACCAGCCTTTGTCCACAGTGATCTGATAGGATGCATGGGATTATTTCTATATTCCTGTATCTGTTGAGGCCTGTTTTGTGACCGATTATGTGGTCAATTTTGGAGAAGGTACCATGAGGTGCTGAAAAGAGGGTATATCCTTTTGTTTTAGGATGGAATGTTTTATATATATATCTTATATAGATATATATGATAAGTGCATTTGGTTCATAACTTCTGTTAGCTTCTCTATGTCTCTGTTTAGTTTCTGTTTCCATGATCTGTCCATTGATGAGAGTGGGGTGTTGAAATCTCCTAATATTATTGTGTGAGGTGCAATGTGTGCTTTGAGCTTTAGTAAGATTTCTTTTATAAATGTAGGTGCCCTTACATTTGGAGCATATATATTTAGGATTGAGAGTTCATCATGGTTGATTTTTCCTTTGATGAATATGAAGTATCCTTCCTTATCTTTTTTGATGACTTTTGGTTGAAAATCGATTTTATTCGATATTAGAATTGCTACTCCAGCTTGCTTCTTCTGACCATTTGCTTAGAAAGTTGTTTTCCAGCCTTTCACTCTGAGGTAGTGTCTGTCTTTGTCTCTGAGGTGTGTTTCCTGTAGGCAGCAGAATGTTGGGTCCTCATTGCGTATCCAGTTTGTTAATCTGTGTCCTTTTATTGGGGAATTGAATCCATTGATGTTGAGAGACATTAAGGAATAGTGATTGTTGCTTCCTGTTATATTCGTGTTTGGATGTGAGATTATGTTTTTGTGCTTATCTTTTCTTTGTTTTGTTGCAAAACAATTAGTTTCTTGCATTTCTAGGGTGTAGCTTGCCTCCTTCTGTTGGGTTTTTCCACCTATTATCCTTTGTGGGGCTGGATTTGTAGAAAGATATTGTGTAAATTTGGTTTTGTTATGAAATATCTTGGTTTCTCCATCTATGTTAATTGAGAGTTTTGCTGAATATAGTAGCCTGTGCTGGCATTTGTGTTCTCTTTGGACCTGTATGACATCTGCCCAGGATCTTTTGGCTTTCATAGTCTCTGGTGAGAAGTCTGGTGTAATTCTGATAGGTCTGCCTTTATATGTCACTTGACATTTTTCCCATACTGCTTTTAATATTCTTTCTTTGTTTTGTGCATTTGGTGTTTTGACTATTATAGGATGGGAGGAATTTCTTTCTTGGTCCAGTCTATTTAGAGTTCTGTAGGCTTCTTGTATGTTTATAGGCATCTCTTTCTTTAGGTTAGGGAACTTTTCCCCTATAATTTTGCTGAAGATATTTACTGGCGTTTTAAGTTGAGAGTCTTCACTCTCTTCTATACCTATTATCCTTAGGTTTGATCTTCTCATTGTGTTCTGGATTTCCTGTATATTTTAGGCTAGGACCTTTCTAAATTTTACATTATCTTTGATGGTTGTACTGATGCTTTCTATTGTATCTTCTGCCCCTGAGATTCTCTCTTCTATCTCTTGTATTCTGTTCTTTAAGCTTTAAGTCCTTGGTATTATATACCATCCTTTTTCTTACATGAATATTCTCCCTTCATGTCATATAATCTTTCTTGGTTCTAATCAAATCATGTGATATGTTTTCTGTTGTTACAGATATGACTCAAACTTTTTTTTTTTTACAAGTAATATGGATAGATTTTTCTTCGTGTAGGCAGACAGACAGACACCACTTGGAAATTATTACTGAACAATTATTGTAAATTTTTGATCAATGTGTTGGGTCCTAGGCATCTCTTGTGATTTTCTAGTGGCATCCCCCACTGCAACACATCTCTTTTCAATTTCCTGATACTCTACTTCTCCCAGTCTCCTCCCACACCTGATCTTGCCCTGATGGTTATATTTCACCATGATCTTAATGTTTGTGATTCTTTCCAATTTATATTTTGTAATCCTAACCTCTTAAGTTACAGATGGGTTTCTTGGGGCATTTGATACATGAAAATGTATCTCATATATATGTAGTTAGTGTTGCAATAAAGGTAATCCCAGGGTGTTTTTGCTTTTCTGACTATGTGAAGGCACAGAAATCAGATGCTTATTTGTGAACTAGAATATTGACCCTTACCAGAATATATTGTTATTTCTTTCTTGATTTCTACTTTCAGCATGGTCATAATTAAATAATGTGTTACTTAATCTCCAAATATATGATTACTAGAAATTCATTTTTGCTGTTGATTTTGAGTTTTATTGTATTTTAGTCACGTAGTAAACGTGAAATTATTTTAATTTCTGAACTTGATAAGTTTTATTTTGGATCCTGTCATATATATTTTATTTTAGAGATGATACCATGAGCTGCTCAGTAGAGTGCATAGTGTTTGGTGTTAGATTAGAATACTCTGTACACATCTGTTAAATACATTTGATGTATGGTTCATTTAATTACAATATTTCTTTGTTTATTTTTGGCCACATGACCTGAGTCTTGGTGAAAGGCAACTAAAATTACCTACTGAGTTGGTATTAATCTGTATCTTTAAGTCCAAGTATGCTTTTTATGAAATTTGGCATATGAGTTAAGTGTTCATATGTTTAGGATATTAATGTTTTCTTGGCTAGTTGTTTTGTTGATTGGAATGAAGTCCTTCTATAGATTTTCTAAATAATTTTAGTTTGATGTTGATTTTGTCAGATATTAGAATAATAACACATGCTTTCTTCCTGGTCCTATTTACTTGGTATATGTTTTTCCTTTCACTTTAAGGTACTGTTCATTTTTTAAGCTGAGTTTCTTGTAGATAACTGAAAGATAGATTTTATTTTTAACTCATTCAACTAACCTGTGCCTTTTATTTGAGAATCAGAAGCTATTAATGTTTAGAATTATTGAAAAGTGTGTGAAAATTACTATCATTTTTTCTTCTTGTATTCCTAGACCTTTTAATGTTTCAGTAGTTACAGCTTCATTTGTCTTCCTTCTATAATTCTTGGCTGTGCTTATTACTATTCAATCTGAAGCATTGTTTCCAGTATTCTCTGTCAGGCTGATGTGCTGGCTAAATTTTATGTCAACTTGACACAAGGTATAACCAATTGGAAAGATGGTTAAAAATGGCCCTACTATATTATACTGTGGACAAACCTGTGGTACATTTTCTTGAATGATGAGTGGTGTGGGAGGGTCCAGCTCACTGTGGGTAATGTCTCCTCTGGCTTTGTTGGCCAGGATTCTATTAGAAAACAGCCTGAGTCAGTCACAAGAATCAATCAAGTAAGCATCAATCCTTCATGGATTCCTCCAGTTCCTGCTTATAGGTTTGCCTTGACTCCATTTATTCATGGACCACTGCCTATTGCGTAAGCCGAAAATAAACCTTTCCTCCCCAAAACTGTTTTATATCACAGGTTTTTATTGTAATGACTAGAAAACCTTTTACTAACACATCTGGTTTGTTTGACATGATATTTCTTGACCTGTTTGATCATAGAAAATTTCAATCGTTTTCATATATGGGACAGTTTTGTTAGGTACAGTATTGGCATTTGTGGTCTTTTAAAACTTGGAATACAGTTACAAGTTATTCTGGCTTTTAAAGTTTCCACTGAGAAGTAAGCTGGTTTTTTTTTTTTTTTTGACTTTTTTGTGACTTGGAGTGCTATACTCTGGCAGCATTCAAACATTTTTTATTCTGTATATTTAGTGTTTTAATTTATGCTCTGAGTAGTTTATTATTATAGTCTTATTTATTTTGTGCCCCATGACCTTCTTGTATCTGTTTGAGTCTGTACATTATTAGTTTTAGAAAGCTTTCTTTCATGACTTTATTTTGAGATGTGGTCTAGGCCACTGACTTTCTTCCTCATCTGTACCTATATTTTGAGAATTTGATCATTTCACAATGTTCTATAATTCCTGCATGTTTTTTTTCATTTGTGTGTGTGTGTGTGTGTGTGTGTGTGTTTCTGTATTATTTGCTTATGTGGTCTAATTATTTTTCATTATCTTCAAGACTTAATGTTCTATGTTCTATTTCATACACTCTACTTGTAAGGTTTACTCCTAGTTTTTCTAATTGGGTTATTGAGTTTTCCAAGTCTGTCCTCATTTTATCTCATGTTCTCTTCAAATTTTCTGTTTTTATTTGAATTCATTTTTAAATACTACATTGCCTCCATAATTTCATCAGTTTAATGTTTGTGCTTTTCTTGGCTATAATGGAGCCATTTATTTTCTTGAAGTTCATTATAAATTTGTTGGTACTGTATTTAAATCGTTTGAATTCACTGGTAGAGCTTATAACTATTGTTTTTTGAACTCTGTGTCCTGGGGTTCATCAAGATCATTAAAATTAGAGAATATTTTTGTAAAACTGGTAGATCTTTGGGGAGTCTTGCATTCTGTTATGGACTTTCATAATGTTTGTGTTTTACAATCTGACCTGGGCTTTCTTTTGTTCAGTGTCTCTTTAAATTAGATCTGCATCATGATGTGTTAATGAAAGAATTCTGGAATGAAGCTAGGGCCTCAGATAGGAGATGATATGAGTAGAAGAAATGCTCAGTTTTGTAGGAATACATGCATTTGGAAGTTAATTTCGAATCCAGTCCATAGTATTTCTAGTAATTGAAGTTTTATTAGAAGACATCTATGGTCATTTGCTTACTTATAATCTAAGTTTAATGTCAAGCAATAGTGGTGGCACTGCAACTTTGTACCTTAAAGTTATTTAAATAGTTTGTATTTGGCTCTTTACAAAAATATTTGTCATTTTCAGTGAAGTGATTTCAGAAGACCATTAAAATCTAATATGTCCTTGAGAAGGGTGTCATCTATAAGACAGATATGGGCACAAACACTTAACAACTTTCTCAACTCTTTGCTTTCCTGGGCATGAAGTTTATTTCATGTAAAGAATTTAACATATCTGTGAATTTATGTTATTCACTATTACTTTTGTTACTTACATGAGCTTTTTATTGGATATTGCTAGTTTAAGAAATTATATAGTATAGTAACAAAAGATAAGAATGGAAAAGTATGGTGGAGTTTCAAGTATGAGCCAGATAGCAGAAGCCACTGACTGCAGAGATTCTATTTAAACTAGTGTATACTGGTGCTTTGAAAGGTGATGGGTAAGTGAAGAACATGATGAAATCCTTGGCTTAGGAAAGTTTCTCCCTGTCTTCCTCACTCTGTGACTTATTGTGTATACCTGTTTTTATGTTGTGGTAAAAATAAAAAAAAATGACTGAACTGGTTCCCACATGTACCCTAGCAGTCGCTAGTTCTGGCTCCAATGGGTCATTGGAACTAGTGCTAGTTTACTTCAGATTAGTATCTCTCCTGGTGGTTCTCTCCTAGCCATGAACTCGCTGGTTCCGGCTACATGGTAAAATCATGGTTCTAGATGTCCAGCAGTGGCTGGCCTATAGCGGCTCCCTGCCACAGACTATGCCCACACTCCCAAAACCTGCCGTCTGGTAGAAAAAGTACAAACTACCCAGTAAAATCAAGACTCAACAAATTGTAACCCAACAATCAGATTTATGTATTAAATTCTCAATCCACAATACATCCACACAATATTCTCTGATCCAATTGATAAGATATAATTTGCCCATCTATACAACACAAAATCCTGTACACACCCATCCCTTAAGAACCCCATAAAAACAACAGTGCCAAACAACCAGAGATTCCAGGGACTAAACCACTACCAAAAGACTATACATGGACTGACCCAGGGCTTCAACTGCATAGATAGCAGAGAATAGCCTTTTTGGGGGCACCAGTGGAAGGGGAATCCCTTGGTCCTGCCAAGGCTGGACTCCCAGTACAGGGGAATATAGGGGGCAGTAAGGGGGATGTATGGAGGGGAATACCCATATGGGGGAGGGGGAGGGGAAAGAGAGGGGATGGGGGCTTATGGACAGGAAACCAGGAAGGGGAATAAAATTTGAAATGTAAGTAAAGAAATACATCTAATAAAAATTTAAAAGAAAAGAATAGTCATAACAACATATAATATGTGCAGAGAGGAATCTTAACAGCCACTGCCATGTTCTCTCAGTTTCCTCCTCCTTGCTCCAGCCTCCTCTGTCACTCTAAACCTTTTTGTCACCACCCACCCTTCCTTCTTGTCCAATCACAGGTCTCGTTCTATCTTGTACCTGCCTTCACTTGCATACAAGCCCCATAAGCATTGATAACAAATGAATCTTATGGACTCAGGAAGTGTACGATACATACAGATTATTCAATAGATTTTAAGTATATAAGAGAGATTCCACCTTGAAATGCCACTACAGACGGGGTTAAACTCAAAAGTAAGTGTTGGGTATAATTGTTAAAATATTGGCCAATATTTGGTCTTAGGATATTGTTTTCATTGTTTCAATAAACATATCAAACACATAATAATTCAAAAATGCAGAAGGCAGATGGGATTGTTATCAAGGAGAATTTTTTCTTTCCTGAAACTATATTTGTAGATTAGGTATCAGGTATAATTTGGTAATGGTCAGGTGAATATAGAAATATAGGAAAAGTGATGTTATTGGGCCAAATAAAAATGCCACTGTTGTTGATAGAATTGATTTCCTGGTGTTTATCTTGCTTTTGCATACAAATAAACTAGCCTAGTCTGTTACATTTCTCAGAATTTCTGTGATCTTTTTTGCTTCAGTCTGAGCAATTTTATTACTTTGGCGCAATTTTATGTTTATACTACAGCCATGATGGATTAAATAGTATTTCATATGTCCCTCATCCTCTTTTCTTTTGCAAGGACTTCAATATTTACATGTCTGTATTAAATTGCTAATATAACTGGGCTGAGGATAGCATTTAACTACTTCAGAAATGTAGTTTTCAAAACGTTTTCTTCTTCAAGATCCTAAAGTAAATGATCGTGCCTTCAAGAATGGTCATTTCTTTATCAGCAATTGCCTCTCACCTTCTTTAGCAGCAGTTCATTAATAGTCCAACAAGTCTTGATTCTTCGAGTTACATACATAAATAAGTCTCTCATTTTAGATCATATTTCATGCCTTCTTTTTACTTTTGTGTTTTCCTGAGGATAATAGTTGTAGTCAGTTTGGCATGCTATAGATTCCCAAATTATGCTCTCCTGTTATTTTCAGAACCCCATTATCATTTTCAAGAACCTCTGCCCCATTTTTTTTATCTTTTTTTTTTTTTTTTTTCGAGCTGGGGACCTAACCTAGGGCTCAAGCGCTTGCATAGGGCAAGTGCTCACCACTGAGCTAAACCCCAGCCCCCATTTTCTTTATCTTATCAGAGGACAAAAGTGAGTATGGTGTACATAATGTAATAAATTGTCTCCAGGATTAATTTGAAACTCAAGAGGAAGTCAAAAAGTACAGGAAAACAGAATGATCAGAAGTGCTGTAGGGCAAAGAAAGAATCTGCAAGACGCATCGTAAGAAAATGGAAGTGATTTGGTATTGAAGAATTTCAGACAAAATATCAAGTTTAACATACGCTTTCAAAAGAAATATGTGTTTCCTGGATTAGGTTAAAATATGGCCCAACTGAAAACTTTCTACAAAACTTATGCCCATCAGGCCTCTTGTTATTTCTTTTAGCATTAGAAGAAATAGTGCAAGGAGAGTGTTAAGTATTTGTGCTTTCTATTTTTCAGCTCCTTAAACTGATGCCATATAATGTTCTCGCATTTTTGCTTTCTTCTAATGACAGAAGTTGGCTGTTCTGGGATACTATTTGTTCAGTACATAACTGACAGCAAGTCCACTCCAAGCCACTTTCATTGCTTTCCCTTATTTTAAAACTTGTGCTGACCATGACTAAAACATATTGCATTTTGTATCCCTCAAATATATCAAAAAGTCTATAATAATTTTAGATAAAAAATTGTTACTAAAATTGTTATGTATGATTTTAGTCTCAGAAGCATAACATTAGTATATATCTACACTTTTGCAGGCTAGCATGTCATCAGCATACTTGGGATGAATGTAGGATTCACTGTTGTATGGCTGGATGACCTCAGATAAGAAGTTTACATTTTCTTAGCCTTTAAAAGAATTAACAAATTAAACATTTAAAGGAGTGAATGAAATGCCAAAATTACAAGGAGAAGCTACTTGATAAAAATATAGCAGTACTTAATCATCAATGAAGTACATCATTTACTTCTTTTCTTCAAATGTCAGAGTTCCCTTTATTACCATCAAATTTGTTAAATTTTTACCATTTGTACCTATGAATTGTTCTGGTAGTTTTTTTCTTCTGCTCCTCTATATCTGAACTTTAATAACATCAAGAACTTTTGGAATTTAATCTTTATTTACCTCAAGATTTTACTCCAACTTTCCCAGTGTATTTTTATAAAATCTCTATTGACTCTGAAATTTCAAGTAAACACCTTAACCTTAACCTTAACCTAATTTCTTCTGAGAACACCCAGTAAATTTACATTCTTGCATGCCTGCCTCATTAACTGTAACACATGGGCCAAGTCCATAATTCAACTTCATGTATTTTCAAATTGGGCTATAGATAATAACTACCAGGCCAATCATGGTAACTATAAAGATAGTGGCAATTTTCCATTGTGGAGACAATTGGTATCCAGTCTCATGGTTTTCTTCAAGAATATTTGCTATTTATCATTCTATTTTTAATTTTTTTCTATTATTATTTTGATGACAGAGTGTTACTACATTGTCCCTTTTACCACTTTGCCTTTTTAGTATTAATCCCCTTTCTTCATTTCTTATTTTTTATGTCTATAACATAACTCATTTTTGTTATTAGATAGGTGTATTGTCAATTTTAAATTTTAAAATTTCAACACCTGCTTTTGGAACCCCTTTTCTTTCTACTGAGTTGCTTTGCCCACCCTTTATAAGAGGGTTTTTAGCCTATTCTTATTGGAACTTATGCTGTATTCAGTTGATATCACTGCTCTTATCTGAAGAGAAATGGAGGAGGAGTGGACCTGGGCAAGATGAGACATGAGGTTGAAGGAGCAGAGGGAGGGGAAACTGTGGTTTGCATATCATGACATAGAGAAGAATAAATAGAAAATTTTAAAAGGAATTTCAAAAGTTCAATACATATTATTGTTAATTTATTGAGAATTTATTTTTATTGTATATTTTATTTATTTATATTTCAAATGTTATCCCCTTTCCCTTTTTTTTCCTCCAGAAATGCCCTATCACATCCCTCCTCCCCCTGCTTCTATAAAGGTGCTCACCTACCTACCCACCACTCCTGCCTCTCTGCCCTGGCATTCCCCTACACTGGGGTATCAATCTTTCACAGGAGCAAGGGCTTCTCCTTCCATTGATGCCAAACCGTGCCATCCTCTGTTACAAATGTGGCTAGAGTCATTGGTCCCTCAACGTGTACTCTTCGGTTGGTGGTTTAGTCCCTGGGATCTCTGGAAAAATCTGGTTGGTTGATATTATTGTTCTTACTATGGGGTTGTGAACCACTTCAGCTCCTTCAGTCCTTCCCCTAACTCCTCCATTGGGGGACCGGTGCTCAGTCTAGTGGTTGACTACAAGCATCCATATGTTGTATTTTTATCATCATATTTATCCCCTCACCCAACATTTTCCAGATTTACCCTTTATTCCTTATTTACCTAACTTTGGGTTCCCATTTTTAAATAGAGAAAATTTAGTCAAATATCTATCTATATCTATATCTATATCTATATCTATATCTATATCTATCTATCTATCTATCTATCTATCTATATCTATATATATATATATACATATATATATCAGAAAATGTTTCACCTACCTGGAGCAAAGAACCTTAAAGAAAACTGACTCTGCTTTCTCCAGAAGTTGTCTGTTGGTTCAATTGGTGGTCAGCATGTGGAAGAATGCAAATCAATCCATTCTTATCTTTTTGTACAAAGTTCAAGTCTAAGTGGATAAAGGGCCTCCACATAAAACCAGACTACACAGAAACTAATACAAGAGAAAGTCCTTGGGGACATGGGCAAAGGGAAAATTTTCCTTAAAAGAACATCAATGGCTCATGCTCTAAGTTCAAGAATCAACAAATGGGACCTCAAAAAAATTGCAGAGCTTCTGTAAGGCAATGAACACTGTCAGTAGAACAAAATGACAACCAACAGGTTGGGAAAAGATCTTTATCAATCCTACATCCAATAGGGGATTAATAACCATTATATACAAGGAACTCAAGTAGTTAGACTCCAGAGAATTAACTAACTCTTTTAAAATATGGGCTACAGAGCTAAAAAATAATTCTCAGCTGAGGAATATCAAATGGCTAAGAAGTACCTAAGAAATGTACAACATCCTTAGTCATCAAGGAAATGCAAATCAAAACAACTCTGAGATTCCACCTCATACCAATCAGAATGGCTAAGATCAAAAACTCAGGTGACAACAGATGCTGGTGAGGATGGGGAGAAAGAGGAACACTCCTCCATTATTGGTGGGATTGCAATCTGGTACAACCACTCTGGAAATCAATCTGGTAGTTCCTCAGAAAACTGGACATAGTATTAACTGAGAACCTAGCTATACCACTCCTGGGCATATACCCAAAAGATGCTCCAACACATAACAAGGACACATGTACCACTATGTTGATAGCAGCCTTATTTATAATAGCCAGAAGCTGGAAAGAACGAAGATGTCCTTTGACAGAATAATGGATTCAAAATTGTGGTACATCTACATAATGGAGTACTACTCAGCAATTAAAAACAATGACTTCATGAAATTCTTAGGCAAATGGATGGAGCTAGAAAATCTCATCCTGAGTGAGGTAACCCAATCACAAAACAACAACAACAACAACAACAACAACAACAACAACAAAAAACAGCACATGGTATGCACTCACTAACAAGTGAATATTAGCCTAAAAGCTCAGAATACACAAGATACAATTCACAAACCACATGAAACTCAAGAGAAAGGAAGACTAAAGTGTGGTTGTATCAGAACTTCTTGGAAGGGAGAATAAAATACTCACAGGAGGAAATATGGAGACAAAGCTTGGAGCAGAGACTGAAGTAAAGACCATCCAGAGATTATCCACCTTGGGATCCATCCCATATACAGACACCAAACCCAAACAATATTGCTATGGCCAAGAAGTGCATCCCGACAGGAACCTGATATAGCCATCTCATGAGAGGCTCTTCCAGAGCCTGACAAATCCAGAGTTGGATGTTAGCAGCCAACCATTGAACTGAGAACGTGTCCCCAAGGGAGGAGTTAAAGAAAGGACTGGAGTAGCTGAAAGGGTTTGTAACCCCACAAGAAGAACAATGATACCAACCGGACTCCCCAGAGCTCCCAGGGACTAAACTACCATCCCAAGGGTATATAGGGATGAACCAATGCATCCATCTACATACGTAGCAGAGGATGGCCTTGTTGGGGCATCAAGGCATCAATGAGTCCTGTCAAGCCTCAATGCCCCAGTGTAGGGTAATGTCAGTGAAGGGACGTGGGAGGGAGTGGGTGCATAGGTGAGGGAGCACGCTCATAGAAGCAGAGGGAGGGGGGATGGGATAGCATATTTCTGGAGGGGAAACCAGGAAAGGGGTAACATTTAAAATGTAAATTAAAAAAATCCAATAAAAAAAAAAAGAAAAAAATGTCTTCTCAGTTCATTAGGTATAGCATTTGCCACTACTTTCCTTCTATGCTTAGAAGTTTTCCCTTGGGAATGCATAATATTGCATAAATACTCCTCCTTCTCCTCCTCCTCCAACTTCTCCTCCTCCAACTCCTCCTCCTCATTCTCCTCCTCCTAATGATAATAATAATTGTGAGTTCACATGTACAACTGCCCTATTGTGTTCAGAAAACTGTTTTATGTTAGCTATAACATTTGGTTCTTAGAATTTTTCTGCTCTTTCTTCTGTAATCATCACTAATCTGGGGTATGAAGGATGTCCTTTTATAGTTGAGCATTCCGAAGCTCTTATTCTCTCTCCTTTTATCCGTTGTGGGTCTCTGTGTTAATCTTCATTTACTGTGGAAATAAAATTTCTCTGATAAAGTTTGAATGATGTATTTTATGCATATAGTGTTTTCATTAGTGATATATTAAATATTATGACCTCAATAAGACTAATAGTAGTAAGTCTTCCTCAGCTATATACTATCATACTCTAGTTCCTAGGCTTTGGGATGATTATAGAAGATGAAGAAGTAACACTATAAGTACCAAAGATTGTAGATTAATACAAATAAAGTGTTTCTTTTCTGAACACAACATAGCAGTATCATTCCTGTATACTATGATTTCTCAAAATACACATGTGTGACCCAAGTCACAGTGCCAGATACATCTTCTATTTTATGTTATGGCCTTTAAGCCTAATCAGAAAGTGGTGGTTTACTATCAGGACATTCATGTGCATTTTGTATCAGGGGCCACATGTATGTTCATATTTTAGGAAGCTTCTGCAGTAGCAGGTTTCCCTTTGACTTTTCAGAAAGTCTTTAGTGTTGGTTATCCCTTACCATATTCCCTCCTCTCTCCTGCTCTCCTATCTCCCATTCAATTTACATTATTGCCCTTTCCATTTTAAACCATTTTCTTCTTTCTTCCTTTGAAAGTCTTTCCCCAATTGTCCCTTGCTAATTTTCTGACCCTTGGAGATACTCCAAATAAAACATGAAAATCTAGAAATTAAAAACAGCATAACCCTGGAATGAAAATAAACACATTAACAAATGGAACATAACTGAAAACCCAAATATAACCCAACATGCTTATAGCTACCCAATCTTTGACAAAAAGGGCAACAATACACATCGAAGAAATGACAGCATCTTTAACAAATGCTGTTGGCCAAATTGGATAGCTACATTTACAAGAAAGAAACAAGACTTTGTCTTTATCCCACACAAACCTCAATTTCAAATATATCAATGAATACAGCCTAAAAACCGATATCTTGGCCATGATGGGGTGAAAGCACTTTCTGAACAGCACTCTGAAAACATAGGTTTAGGAACAACAGTAGAGAAATGAGATCTCACAAAATTGAAGTGCTTCTGTGTAGCAAAGGACACCAACATTCAAGTGAAGAAGGAGTCCCCAGACTAGGAAAATATCTTACCTACTACTATAAATCAAACAGAAGGTTCATATATAGAATATACAAAGAACTAAAGAGAAATCTGCTCATCAAGAAATCAATAACCCAAATAAAAATGTAGGCATGTTAATAAACATTGAGTTCTCAAAAGTTGAAATATATGTAGTTGATAATATTCTTAAATTTTTTCAACACTTTTAGTCATCAGGGAGATGCAAATCAAAACTATTTTCATGTTGCATCTTACTCTCGTCATAATGGCTAAGAGCCAAACAACAAATCTATATATTTATAATCCATCTTTTAGAGAAATATTCTCCTGGAGCAATATTCTCTACTATTTCTATTACTTATACATTGCTAAATCAAAGTTATATGACCTATCCAAAATTTCATTCAGTTCCCTTCTATTTAAGGAAAAATTCCCTTCAAAAGTTGCAGAAATGGAACACTAAATACTACTTCATACTTAGATATGCTAATTTTTCTTACTTTTGGGACATCACAAATTTGGTAATATTCTGAGACAATAGTAGGTGCTTGGAGAAAATAGTAGGTGCTCCTTCCCAAAAGTTAGAATTATTACTTTGAAACCAGAAATTTTTAATATTAAATTGCAGCTATTTAAATATCATAATTACAATTGTAACAATAGAAGATGTTATTAGGACATGCATTTTTTTATCAGTAAGTAGTTATTGAATTTCATTAGTTTTTCCTAATACTTGCATAAATTATTGGAGTGCAGTTCTACGAAAAGGAAACATTTATTCTCTTTTGTAGAACTAATGGTTTAATACAGGAGACAGATGTAGACATACCACTATTATATTTTTATAACAAGTAGTAGAATAGAAACAGTACCAAAAGTAAGAAAACAATGTGTGAGTCTTAGGCTTCAGGATGAGGTTTTGAAGAAATGACATTTAATCTGAATCTTGAACGATGACTAGGAGTTTCAAATTAACAGTAAGATTTGAGTGCCTTAAGCAAAGAGAACAATATGCAAAGAAATATTTCAAATGAAAGCACTTGTGATTGCTTTACGTGAGAAACAGGTAGATGGTTAATAGCTGCTAAGAAAGTCAGCGTCCATATCAAGAGTAGCATCATATACTACAGAAGAAGCTTATATTTTATATGATATTCAGCAGAACATATTCAATTACATATTAACATTTGAAATTTTAGAAAAGTACATTGCATAAACTGTGCAGAATTAATTTTAAGGAAGAAAAAGCAAAATATAGACTAGTTTTTAGGCTGTTAATATAGGTGAGGTGTCGGTGATGTTATTTTGGTCTAGGGCAGTAACAATGGATACACAATATTTGTGGGTTTCAGATATACTTTTGGAAAAAAACAGAATTTACTTGTGGACTGGGGATATAGTTCTTGTTTGATCATTAAAAAGGTGTTGATTACAATTATTGACAAAGAACTTGATTTAAGGGGTGTTTCTAATTACTTTGGTTAGAATCTCGAGTACTATATTGAATAGAGAGAAAGAGAGGGCAGCATTGTCTAGTCTCTGATTTTAGTGAGATATTTCAAGTTTCTCTCATTTAGTTTGATGTTGATCATTGGTTTGCTATATTGCTTTCATTATGTTTAGGCATGGGCCTTGAATTCCTAATCTTTCCAAGACTTTTAGCACGAAGGGGTGTTGTATTTTGTCAAAGGCTTTTTCAGCATCTAATAAGATGATCATGTGGTTCTTTTCTTTCATCTTGTTTATGTAGTGGATTACGTTGATGGATTTCCATATATTAAACTAACCCTGGATACTTGGGATGAAGCCTGCTAGATTATGGTGAATAATCGTTTGGATGTGTTTTTGGATTCAGTTTGTGAAAATTTTTTTTGAGTATTTTTGTATCAATATTCATAAGGAAATTGGTCTGAAGTTCTCTTTTACTGTTGGGTCTTTGTGTGGCTTAGGTATCAGTGTGACTGTGGCTTCAAAGCAGGAATTAGGTAGTATTCTTTCTGCTTCTATTTTGTGGAATAGTTTGTAGGTCGTGTTTAAAGGTCTGATAGAATTCTGCACTAAAAGCATCTGGTTCTGGTCCTGTGCTTTTTTTTTTTTTTTTTTTTTTTTTTTTTTTTTTTTTTTTTTTTTTTTTTTGTTTGGGAGAATTTTTATGACTGCTTATATTTCTTCAGGGATATGGGACTGTTTAGATGGTTTATCTAATCCTGATTTAATTTTGGCACCTGGTATCTGTCCTGTCAGAATGGATAGCTAAGATAAAAAGCTCAGGTGACAGCAGATGCTGGGAAGGATGTGAAGAAAGAAGAACACTCCTCCATTGTTGGTGGGATTGGTGAACTGGTACAACCACTCTGGAAATCAATCTGGTAGTTCCTCAGAAAATTGGAAATAATTTATGAGGATCTAGCTATATACCACTCCCAAGCATATACTCCAAAAGATGCTACAGCATATAACAAGGAAACATACCCACTCCACTATCTACTTAGCAGCCTTATTTATATAGCCAGAAGCTGAAAGAACCCAGATGCCCTTCAACAGAGCAATGGATACAGAAGATATGGTACATTTACATAATGGAGTACTACTCAGGTATTAAAAACAATGACTTCATGAAATTCTCAGGCAAATGGATGGAACTAAAAAATATTATTCTGAATTACCTAACCCTGACAGAAAAGAACACACATGGTATATACTCACTGATAAGCCTATATTAGACAAAAAGCTTGGAATACCAATGATATAATTCAGAGACCATATGAAGCTGAAGAAGGAAAACCAAATTATGGATGCTTCAATCCTACTTGGGGGAACAAAATTATCATGGGAAGAAGATCAAGAGAGGGATTTTGGAGGGAGAGAGGAGGGAAAGCAAAGGGGTGGGGCAGGATCAGGTATGGGAGAAGATGAAGAGACAGGGTGGAAGTACAGAGGGTAGGAAATTAAACAGAGGTGTATAGCAGTGGGGGATGTGAAACTCGGAGTAGCTACTAGAAAGTCCCAGAAGACAGGTATTCAAGAGGTTCCCAGGAGTCAACAGGGATGACATTAGCCAAATAATCCAACAAAGGGGAGATAAAACCTGCAGAGACCACCATATCCAGTGGCTAATCATGGCCCCTGTTGAGGGATGGTTCTACCCTCTCATCTCAAAAATATTAACCCAGAATTTCTCCTGTCTAAAGGAAATGCAGGGACAAAGAGCAGAGATCTAAGGGAAAGTCATCCTAAGACTGCCACATCTAGGGATCTATGCAAACTACAGGCACCAAACCCAGACAATCTTGCAGATGTCAAGAAGTGCATGCTGACAGGAGCCTGATATAGCTATCTCCTGAGAGGCTTGGCCAGAACATGACAAATACAGAGGTGGATGCTCGCAGCCAACCATTGAACTGAGAATAGGGTCTAACATTGGTGGAGTTAGAGAAAGGATTGAAAGAGCTGAAAGGGTTTACAGCCCCATAAGACCAACAATACCAACCAACCAGAGCTCACAGAGACTAAACCACCAACCAAAGAGTACGCATGGAGGGACCCATGGCTCCATCTGCATATGTAGCAAAGGATGGCCTTGTTGGGCATCAATGAGAAGAGAGGCCCTTGGTCCCGTAAAGGCTCAATGCCCCAGTGTAGGATAATGCCAGGGTAGTGAGGCAGGAATCTGTGGGTGTGGAAGGGAGCACCCTCATAGAAGCAGGGGCAGGGGAATGAGAAATGAGAGATGGTGTTTGTGAATGGGAAGCCCGGAAAGGGGATATCATTTGAAAAGTAAATAAATAAAATTACCAATAAAAACAAAACATTTTAAGCACACTTCAACTGGGCCATTTTGGGCACTCCATTTTTCTTTGATTTCAAACCTTAACTTGTTGGCATGACATTTAAATATCTGATATGCTTACCTTCTTTCCTCTTCCCCAATTATATCCTATTTCCTTATAACTATCATCTTCACCATTAACCATCTCTAAGGTGTTAATGTTTTCTGAACATTAAATACTATTGCACAATTGGTTAGCTTTTACATTTTGCTCTGTCATGCTTTCCTTGGTAGCCCAGGACAAAATGGATGATTTTTATTTTCTTAAGTTTTTGATATTGTGAGGTTATGAGGAGAATACATTGAACCATCCATGGTTATCATCACGAGTTGTAGAAATGATGCACTAATAAATATACATTTTATCGATTGGTCTATGGTAGTTTGTTATATAGTCAGAGATAGCTAATAAACTGACTTATCAAAATACTATGAATGTATCTTGTATCATATTTAAAATTGACAGAAACAAATGCTAGAGGTTTACAGAACAATTGAAGCAAGGCAAAGGAGTGTGAGAAAAGTAATCAATATCATGCATATAGAATCCAAAAACACTCAGGCATGTGAGACTCTAAAACACACATTCAGTCCCACCATGTCCTCAACTTGTAACATGATAGCAAAACTAAAAATAGGCATTTTTCTTTTAGCTGAAAACATTGATATACATGGTTCCACAGTTGACTTCTGAAACAACACAGAATATCAGGTGCTATGTAGGTGGTATTTAGGTGGTTATGAGCAAAATATCCACCATATATATTTATTGCTATCCAAACACTTATTCATCAATTTGGTTGTTTATCAATACAGGATTTTTACATAGCTCAGAGTGACCCAGACCTGGTTGTGTAGCTGAGGTTGGCATCAAACGTGTGCCAATACTTCTGTTTCTCCTTTTGAGATACTGGAATTAGAGTCATATGCTAATACTGCTGGCTTTTGGTTGTTATTTTAGGCTTCTTAAATTGCTATGATATTTTACTAAATTAGAACTAGGTACATTTTGACAGTTTCAATTCTCGTAAAAATTCTAGAAGTAGAATATTATTTTATACATTTACTATGAAGGGCTAAAGAGATGTTGAGCAGTTATGAGCATTAGCTATATTTCCAGAGAACTGCTTTCTATCCCTAGCATTCACACTGAACAGCTTATAACCACCTGGAACACTACCTCAAGGGGATTTGACATCCTGTTTTGCCCTCTGAGGTTCCCTTCACACAGACATACATATAGACACAAATAATAATAAAAGAAGGTCTTAAAATATTTACAAATGTAAAGGTTGATTCTATAAAGATTGAATATTTCTCACAAGGTTATATAGATAGGAATTATTAGATATAGATTACAACTCTATATAGTTCACTCCCAAGGACAACATTTATTTTATTTTTTATTGGATATTTTTTATTTACATTTCAAATGTTATTCCCTTTCCTGGTTTCCCGTCCACAAGCCCCCTATCCCATCCCCCTCCCCATCTTCTATAACGGTGTTCCCCCTCCCCAAATACCTCCCCCTTCCTACCTCCCTGCTTGACATTCCCCTACACTGGGGGTGTCCAGCCTTGGCAGGACCAAGGACTTCTCCCATTGATGCCCAGCAAGGACATTCTCTGCTACATTTACAGCTGGAACCATGGATCTGTCCATGTTTAGTCTTTCAGTAGTGGTTTAGTCCCTGGGAGCTCTGCTTGGTTAGCATTTTTGTTCTTATGGGGGTTGCAAGTCCTTCAGCTCTTTCAATCCTTTTTTCTCTAATTCCTCCAATAGGGGTTCTGTTCTCAGTTCAATGACTGGCTACTAGCATTTGCCTCTGTATTTGACATGCTCTGGTTGTGTCTCTCAGGAGACATCCATATCAGGCTCCTGTCTGCATGCACTTCTTGGCTTCAGCAATATTGTCTAGGCCTGGTAGCCATGTATATGCGGGCTGTATTCCAGGAAGGACAACATTTATAAATGCTGAACAATCTACCCTAATAAGTTATAACTACTTCAACAAATAGTTTCTGCATATGACCTGAATGTACTTGTAAGTTGGTTTCTCCTAAAAAACAAACAATTATTGCTTTTTTGATTTTGATTTTGTAAGGTCTTGAATGGAGAATTAATCCACTGCTATATCCATGATCTGTGGAAATGGTAAGAAGATAAATGTTCTCTTAAGCTATTGGTTTGTGGTAATTTTATATATTGTCATATATGACTAATAAACCAACTTACATGTCAAATATAACCATAGCTTATGAAGAATTTATTAAAGGCATTTTTGGCATTATTGTCTTCAAGGTTCAGTTTCAAGTAATTTGCCCAGTGTATTTATCTTCTTGGTAGAAAATATTGTATAATTTCTCCCCAATTGAATTTTTTACTCACAGCCTAATAGTTTTCAATTTTCATTGCCTCTACTGCTAAATTTTATTTTGCTATATATAATACCACCTGAATGTTTGTTATTCTTTAATAATGGCTGTTTTCTACCTTTATCTTATATTATGTATACAAACCTATTTTGGAAGTCTTTTCATAAATGAATTATTGGCTAACATGATGTTTATGTCAGTTAACAGAGTGTGGTAAAAGTGATAATATAACATATGCCTGTTATTTTTTCCTCAATTTTTATTGGATATATTTTTATTTACATTTCAAATGTTATTCCCTTTCCCAGTTTCCTGTCCATAAGCCCCATATCCCCTCCCCCTCCCCCATAAGAGTGTTCTCCCCATCCACCCCCCTTACCATTTTTAAATTAATGGATACCCAGTATTTGTGGAAGATATTCCTCACGTATAACTTGGAGTCATTATGTTAAAGAGAAGTAAGATAAATATATGAAGAACTACTTAACCAATCCCTACTTGTTAATCATCCTAGACAAGCATGCATGGCTTGTCCTATTAATATTACTATAATAAACTATCTGATAAGATAAAATAATGGTGACTGTAAGCACCATTAATCCATCTCTTATGACCCATACTATTTTTTCCTCCCAACTTCATGTTAGTTCTCACTCTCTCTACTTATATATCTACTACATGCATTTAGTGTTTTCAATATATTTATGGGTCTGAGACTATTTACTGGACCACGGGTAGCTTCTCAGAGACAGTATCATTGAAAAAAATATTTTCCTCAGAAACCATCAATTGTCAGTACCTCAACTAACGATAAAGCTTCATAAGCCCTTTCCCTACCCGTCCTGGGATTTTGGCAAATTTCCTGTCCTTACTTCTGTGATTATCTATGAGTCTTGAAGGGATGTGAGTGGGAAATAATTGATCCTTGCAGGACTACGCACCACAGTCATGTATTCTTTCCATGTTGACTAGTTGTGGGTTTCTGAATTAATTACCACATACCTTTAAGGAAGTTTCTATCCAGAAATTTGAGAGATGCACTAATTTATGGGGATAAAGGCCAGAATTTACTGTGTTGAGTTAATAGAATAATAGTGTAGGCTCTCCCCTAGGGACTATGGTTTGGGTTTTCAGCTGAGGTAATTGTATCAGAGATGAGTTCTATCTTATGGAATGGGCTTTAAATCCAATGAGAACTTGATTAGTTAATTCTGTTACATTCATGCCACTGTGGCAGCAGTGGGCATATCTAGGTTAGTTACTGTTGTAGTTTGCAGTGTTCACAACTAGGTAAAACTGCTGCAGAATTTTATCCCCAGGTACCATGGATACCAAAACCTTCTAGAAGTTTGAAAGCTTGCAAATAGGGCTACACTCCCATGTTGGAACCAGTTGGGTTTGTCTATGTTCTGTGACTCAGATATATGGTGTCTTTAGCAGTAGCGTCTTCAATGAAGTTCCAGGGAGAAGCCAAGAATGATTACAATTGTGTTTAATGTTTGGGGAGCAGGTTTATGGGACATCACTGACAAATAACTAAAAAAGAGGTAGCTCATATTTGGCATTTAAAAAATTTGATAGCCTAAGAAATCTATATAGGCATTGCCCCCATTACAGAATAATTCCATTTAAACCCAGATGTATATGTCGATGAGAGTATTTAAAGAGATGAGGAATACAATGTACCACGTTGTATAAAGGTGGAAAGGATAATAATTGAACAGGAAGTATTGATTGTTAGGTAGAGATTATGGGTAAGGATATAATAATGAGAACATATAGAAATATCTTGAGAAGCTACTATTATAAAAGCATGTTTTAATTTTTACTGAATCCCAACGACTGGATTTCCTAGGTTACTTAATAAATTTAAAATTTCAAAAACTACAAAAATTTCATAAAATATTTGTACTATTTTATATTCTTGTCAGTAATGCATGAGAAATCTAGTTCCTTAACATCCTGACAAATATTTGGTAGTGTCATATTTTTATATATTTTATTTCAGTTATGACACAATTACATCTGTCTTCCCTTTCTGTCCCTCTAAATATGCCCATACACCATGTCCTGCTCTTCTTTTCCTCTTACTTTTCTTTTTCTTTTTCTTTTTCTGGTGCTGGGGACCGAACCCAGGACCTCGTGCTTCCTAGGTAAGCGCTCTACCACTGAGCCAAATCCCCAACCCCTTCCTCTTACTTTTGAGATAATAATATAATTACATTTTCCTTTCCTTTTATTCTCTCCAAATCCTGTAACATATATTTCCCTTCAAATTCATGGCCTGTTTTTACTGTTATTACATGCATACATGTAGTTTAGTGTGTTTCTTTTTAGATGTTTTATACATTTACTTGGAATGAAATAATATAATGCTCTAGACAATATACATTTCCTCTATGACCAATTAATATATCATATTGCAGTAAGGCTTGTCATTCATACATCATATTGTCTTATGTCTATTCAAATGTGTTTATACATATTTTAGTGGCTTTTTGATTATTATTTATTTGTAAAAAGCTTTACACATTTGAATGCAAATATTTTATCATGTGTCTTTCGATTTCACTCTCAATTTGAGAATAGTCTGATTTGTGATGAAAAATTGTTTGAATGAAGGCAAACATATTTCTTTTATAATTTTTTTGGTTTTTTAAGCTTTTGATGCCACATATATATTTTTCCAACATTATTTACAAGTTCAGATTACACAATTTTGCTCATACTTCTAATTTATTTTTTAGTTGTAACAAATATCTTTTTTAAAATTTTTATTATATATATTTCTTTAGTTACATTTCAAAGGTTCTCTTCCCAGTTTCCTGTCCATAAGCCTCGTCCCTCCCTTTCCCCCTCTCCCATATGGGTATTCCCCTTATACACCCCCTTTATTGCCCCCATATTCTCCTGCACTGAGGTCCAACCTTAGGACCAAGGGCTTCCTTCCACTGGTGCCCAACAAGGCTATTCTGGCAGTTGGAGCCCTGGCATCCATGTATAGTCTTGGTAGTGGTTTAGTCCCTGAAGCTCTGGGTTGGTTGGCATTGTTAATTTTATGGGGCTTTTCAGCTCTTTTCAACCCTTCCTCTAATTGTCCTAAATGGGTCCTGTTCTCAGTTCAACGATTTGCTTCTAGCATTGACCTCTGTATTGGACGTGCTCTGAACGTGTCTCTCAGGAGAGATCTATATCTGGTTCCTGTCAACCTGCACTTCTTAGCTTCATCCATCTTATCTAGTTTTGGTGGCTGTATATATATTGGCCACATGTGAGTCAGGCTCTGAATGGTCACTCCTTGAGTCTGGAACTTTACTTTGTCAAACTTAACCATAATGCTTTTAGTTCTATGCTGCTTGTAGTTAAGTTTAATATTTTTTATTTTAAGCTTAGTATTCTCTCAAATGTTTTAATTACAAAGATGTGAATAGAGGGTTCTCCTTTATTTTCATTTATATTTGATTTAGTTTAGAAATTTGACTCAAGGAAGCAGGAGTTTATTTAGTTTCACATTTCTTGAGTATAATCTACTGTGGCAACAGGAGCATGATGGTTCTAGGTATAATGAATTTGGAGTCAGGCAGCAGGAAGTGATGAATACAGGTACCAAGTTATATTTCTTTGCATGCAGTCTAGGACACCAGTCCAACAATGTTGCCATACACAGTTAATGTAAATGTAATAAAATGTGTAGTTATGTAAATAATGCAATGTTCAGTATAAGTAGAAAATTTACTCAATAATGTAAAATAAGTATTTCCCCACAGACATGCCTAGAGATTTGCCTTAGATAATTGTAACTTCTGTCAAGTTGACAATACATAGTAATCAATACACATATCATATAAGGAATTCTTTGGATTTGAATAAACTGAATTTGGAAATATATTGAAACAAATTTTATAACCAATTTAGAAAATTCAAACATTTTTGTTCTAATATACTTTTATTGGATATTTTTATTTACATTTCAAATGTTATTCTTAAGGTCAACCCCCCTCCCCACCCACCCTTCCTGCCATCCTGCCCTGATATTGCTTTACCCTGGGGAGTCCAGCCTTGGCAGGATCAAGAGCTTCAAGCTACATATGTAGCTGGAGACATGGGTCTGTGCATGTGTACTCTTTTGGTAGTGGTTTAGTCCCTGGGAGCTCTGGTTGTTTGGTATGGTTGTTATTATGGGGTTGCAAGTTCCTTTAGCTCCTCAATCCTTTCTCTAATTCCTCTAATGCTGACTCCATTCTCAGTGCAATGGTTGGCTGCAAGCATTCACCTCTGTATCTGTCATGTTCTGGCAGAGCCTCTCAGGAGATATCCATATCAGACTCCTGTCAGCATGCACTTCTAGGCTTCAGCAATATTATCTAGGTTTGGTGACTGTATATATGTGGGCTGGATCCCCAGGAGGGGGAGGATCTGAATGTCCATTCTGTCAGTCTCTCCTCCAAATTTTGTCTCCTGTATCTTAGATTTTCAGAACTTTTGAGCTAATATCCACTTATCAGTGAGTACATAGCATGTGTATATTTTTGTGATTGGGTTACCTCATTCAGGATGAGATTTTCTAGTCCCATCCATTTACCTATGAATTTCATGAAGTTACAGTGTTTGATAGCTGAGTAGTATTCCATTGTGTAGATGTACCACATTTTCTGTATCCCTTCCTCTGTTGAAGGACATCTCGGTTCTTTTAGCTTCTGGCTATTATAAATAAGGCTGCTATGAACATAGTGGAGCATGTGTCCTTGTTATATGTTGGAACATCGTTTGGGTATATGCCCAAGAGAGATATTGTTGAATCCTCAGGTAGTTCAATGTCCAATTTTCTGAGGAACCTCCAGAATGATTTTCAGAATGGTTGTACCAATTTGCAATCCCACCAACAATGGAGGAGTGTTCATTTTCCTCCACATCCTCACCAGCATCTGTTGTCACCTGAGTGTTTGATCTTAGCCATTCTAACTGGTGTGAGGTAGAATCTCAGGGTTGTTTTGATTTTCATTTTCCTGATGACTAAAGATGTTGAGCATTTCTTTAGGTGCTTCTCAGCCATTCTATATTCCTCAGTTGTTAATTCTCAGTTTACTTCTATATCTCATATTTTGATTGAGTTGTTTGATTTTCTAGTGGCTAGTTTCTTCAGTTGTTTATATATTTTGGATATCAACTGAGAATTCTTTGTTTAGCTCTCTATCCCACTTTGAATAGGGCTATTTGATCCTCTGGAGTCTAACTTCTTGAGTTCTTTGTATATTTTGGATATCAGCCCTCTATCAGATGTAGGATTGGTAAAGATATTTTCCCAATCTGCTGGTTGCCATTTTGTCCTAATGACAGTGTCTTTTGCCTTACTTTGCTTTGCAATGTTATGAGGTCCCATTTGTCAATTCTTGAACTTAGAGCATAAGCCATTGGTGTTCTGTTAAGGAAATTTTCCCCAGTGCCCATGTGTTTGAGGCTCTTTCCCACTTTTTCTTCTATTAGTTTGAGTGTATCTGGTTTGATGTGGAGGTCCTTGATCCACTTGGATTTAAGCTTTGTACAGGGTGATAAGCATGGATCGATCTGCATTCTTCTACATGTTGACCTCCAGTTGAACCAGCACCATTTGCTGAAAATGCTATCTTTTTTCCATTGGATGGATTTGGCTCCTTTGTCAAAAATCAAGTGACCATAGGTGTGTGGATTCATTTCTGGGTCTTCAATTCTATTCCATTGATCTATCTGCCTGCCTCTCTATGAATACCATACAGGTTTTATCGCTATTGCTCTGTAATACAGCTTGAGGTCAGGGATGGTGATTCTCCCAGAAGTTCTTTTATTGTTGAGGATAGTTTTTCCTATCTGGATTTTTTGTTTGTTTGTTTGTTATTCCACATGAATTTGCACATTGCTCTTTCTACCTCTGTGAAGAACTGAGTTGGAATTTTGATGGGGATTGCATTGAATCTGTAGATTGCTTTCAGTAAGATGTCCATTTTTACTCAATTAGTCCTTCGAATCCATGAGCTTGAGAGATCTTTCCATGTTCTGAAATTTTCTTCAATTTCATCCTTTAGAGACTCGAATTTCTTGTCATACTGATCTTTCCCTTGCTTATTCCAATATTTTTATGCCTTTTTCTTCCTTTTCCGTTTGGTACTTCCATTGTACAAATGTTGAAAGCAAATGCCTCCAAGGTTTTTGTGTTAAGTTGTTTATTTTTTCTTAAGATTTTAATTACTGTTTAAATGATTAGATCACTTTCAAATACACTTAAGATTTTGGTTCATTCTGCAATCCAAAATTGACAATATATTTATCATTTGAGTTATTGTATTTTTAATATAAGTATTTTCTACTTTTTTTTATAGTCTTCTTCCCTTGGTTTTTGTTTCAGATTGCTAAATGATTTTTAGCACATTACCCTTTAGAAATCTCAACAGTTTTTCTTTATGTACGTTGAATACATTTATCATTGCTGTTTCAAGGCAATTGTTGAATTTGCCATGCAGGAGCAGTTAATTCTTATTGACTGTTGTTTCTCTCCAGTACAGGTCATTCTCTCCTTTATCTTTTATATTTTTGTATTACTTTGGGTGGAAGCATGACATTTTCTGTAATTTATTGTAGTGTCTATGTTTTCTGTTTTATTTGTTGTCAGAAATTTTATTCATTAGTATTTGTTAAAGTTTTGCTTTTAGAAATTTGTGTGGGAAACTGTACAAGGTGTATTTTGCATTTCTTTAGACATTGAAAACCAATCTTAACTTCTTTTCTCTTTGCATATTTTCTTTGTGATTGTTTTGCCTACCTGGCATCATAGGAATTATTTCTATTCTGTGAAGTCAGCCACTGAATAGGTAAATAACTCTGTTCATACACCTCCAGCCCAAGCTTTTTCAAACTATCCTGTTCATTTCAAGAGCATATTCTAATTTATGCTCAGTTTCTTATTTTTTTACATTGGAAATGTTTAAAGTATACAGAATGATGTTGTGAGACATATGTATTTGCAAGGACATATTTGCTGACTTAAATATAGGCAGTTATATAAATATTAAATATAATTATATATTATATGCAGATATTAAATGCATATAATTATTTTAAATAATCAAGAAATTAACTAATAATGTATCTCAGTTTCCATTTTTTGTGGTAAGATCATTAATGATATACTCTCCAAAATTGTCCAGTGGGCAATACCATATCAAGTGTATTTTTCATGATGTAGTTTGTTCAGATCTCTAGAATCTTCCAATGTGCTCTTCTGGGTTTCCCAGTGTATCTGTGATTTTCCAGCCAACTAGGACTGTGCAGAAGCTAATGTCAGTGCTTCCATGTGCTTAATTTGAAGAATTACCTCCTTAATTTTCTGTCTTGTCTCTTGTTCACCTGGAATCATTTCAACATATCTAGGATAACGAGGCCTTGGGCCTTTCCTCTCTGTCCTTAAATGAGTCTGTCACTTTGAAGCCTGCAAAGCCTTCACTTTTCTGTCTTCTTCTTCATTCCCCTGTACCTTTGCAATTTGAGTTCACCACTACTGGCTACAAAGGTGCTGTTTGTCCTGTCAGGCTCAAATCAGTAAACTGACAGCTTTGACAGCAGAGTGGAAGGTGTGTGGATGGCACTAACCCACGAAAAGAAGTTTGCAGACTCACAGTGTAGTCTCAGCACCATTCTTACCCAATAGTTCTAAAGCATAAAACACTTTTTATTTGATTCCCTGTATCCCAAAGAAGATTCCAAAGTTTTTTCCTTCTAACTTGTATACTTCTTTTCTGCTAAGAAAAAATATTTTTATTTCACAGTTTGGTGTACTCTAAGGCCTACTTCTTGAGCATGATTTTGAATTGTAGCCTCTATTTCATAAGTATTAAGTTGATCAATTGCTCTCTCAACTGAGCACTAGTTATTTATCTGGCTTTAAAGACTGCTCAGTTATCTAGTTATCTAAATCATTCCTGTAAGTTGTTTATAATACTCCCTATTTCTTTTTTTTATTTGACCATGCTTAGTATTTTAAAGACTTTAGTTGAGGCACAGTACACATAATATAAATCTAACATATATAAATACAGGGTTTGATAAAATTTGACATTTATACACTTTAGAATTGTCCCCAAACTGCTTCTAGCCCCGTGGAAATACTGTGCTGTTACTGTTACTAAGTCTAATATTCAAATAGCTCCTGATTTATAAAGCCCTTCTATATAGAACCTGTAAAGACCATATTCAGTGGTTAGGCATGGCCCCTGGTTGAATGATGGGGCCACCCACCCACCTCAAAAATAATAATCCAGAATTTATTCTGTCAAAAGGAAATGCAGGGACAAAGAGTGGAGCAGAGACTGAAGGAAAGGCCACCAGAGACTGCCCCACCTGAGGATCCATCCCATTTATGCTCTATCTTATGGGAAATATAAAATTTCACTTTAAAAATTGTGTTTTATATCTTGAGATTATAATTAAATCACTTTTCCCTCTCTTTCTTCCTCCAAATCATAGCATTTACTCATCCTTGCTCTCTTGCAAATGCATAATATTCTTTTTACTCATTGAAGAATGATGAGAGTTACATGTAAGGAACTTTAAACTGACTAAGCACTCTCTGTCTCTCTGTCTCTCTGTTTCCTCTCCCTCCCTCCCTCCCTCCCTCCCTCCCTCCCTCCCTCCCTCCCCCCCTCAGTGTGTGTGTGTGTGTGTGTGTGTGTGTGTGTGTGTGTGTGTGTGTGACTGGACTAATTATATACATTTGTCTGGACTTTTGGTAAGACAAAGTTGTTTAATTCTGTCTCATCCTTACCACTCTTATACACCAGGCTTTACCTTGAGAAATGGATATAAATTCTCAAGCCAAACATTTTAAAGGGGTATATGAGGTGAAATTATTTACAAATTAGAAAATAAAAAAGATATTATGGAAAGACCTGTGATTGCACCCTAACAACTAACATAAATTTCAGAGAAAGAAAACAATCCATCTTGAAGCCAAACTCAACGGAGCCCTATGGTAGAGGAAACATCAATAATTTCTTAGGATCAGAACATTGAACTGTAGAACAAAGTTATTATTGCAATCTAAATAAGAAATTCAAATATAAACAGTATTGAGAAAATAAATCTGTGTCTCAAAGAGAGTTTCGTTCATCTATGTTTGTCAGATACACAAAGTGAAATACTGGCAAGGCCTGGAAAAAGATATTCTGAAATAAACTTTTGAAATTCAGTAATAAATGAGTGAGTTTGCATTCATTTAGGAGTCAGTCAGGAAGGCAGGGAAAGATTTGAACCAAGAAAATGTTTCATTATGTTTTATATTGATTTGTAAGTGTTTATATTTATATATGTTATATATACATAATTCATAACAATTTTATGACAAATATTTTCAAAAAGCTTTTCTACTTTAATTTTGTTCTATTTATTTTCTGCCATTTAGTCAACTTTTCTTGACCTTGATACAAGTGTACAGTAATTTGAGCACTATTCAAAAATAATAATTATGAGATAGTTTTAACAACAGCAAAAATAATAATATATTGAAACTCAGTACTTTATCCTTATATGAATAAGGTTTTAAACTATATTTAGTGTGACATTTATTTTAATTAAAAACATGAGAAAAAGTAATGACTTTCCAGTTTGTTAGACCACTTATTCAGCAATCAGTTTTCATTAAAGAGGTTGAATGTATCATAAGATTTAGAGATTTTTTATTTATTTTATGAGTACACTGTAGCTGTCTTCAAGCACACCAGAAGAGGCATGAAGTTCTATGACAGATGTTTGTTAGCCACCATGTGATTGGTGGGAATTGAACTCAGGACCACTGGAAGAGTCACCAGTACTCTTAACCTGTGAGCCAATTTTTCAGCTCCATCATAAAATTTAAGACACTATCTCAGAGTAAAAAGATAAAAAAAGGTCATCCAAGCAAATGGTCCCAAGAAGCAAGCAGGAGTTGCCATCCAATAAAAATTCTACCAGAGAACTTCTTTAGCTGATAAACAACTTCAGCAAAGTAGTTGGATATAAAATTATCTCAAATACATCAGTAGCCTTCCATTATACAAATGATAAACATGCTGAGAAAGAAGTTATGGAAACAACTTCTTTCACAATCGTCACAAAATTTTTAAAATACCTTGGGGTACCTCTAACCAAACAAGTGAAAGACCTGTACAACAATAACTTCTAGTTTCTCAAGAAAGAAATAAAAAATCTCAGAAAATGGAGAGATTTTCCATGCTCATAGATTGGCAGAATTAACATGGAAAAATGGCCATCCTATGAAAGACAATCTACAGATTCAATGGAATCCCCATCAAAATCCCAACACAATTAATCAAAGACATGGAAAAAGAAATTCTCAAATTCATCCAGAAAGGCAAAAATCCAAGAATAGTGAAAACAATTTTTAAAAATAAATTCAAACAATAAAATGGATGGGGAATCACCATTGCTGACCTCAAGAAATACTACAATACTATCAATATTGATTGATAAAAAAACTTTATAGATTGGTACAGAGACAGATTGATCAATGGAATATATTTGAAGATCCATAAATAAAACGACACATTTATGCACACTTGTTCTTAGACATAGAAACCAAACATATAAAATGGAATAAAGAAAACATCTTCAATAATAGTGCTGGTCTAACTGGCTGTCTGTATGTAGCAAAATGAAAATAGACCCATATTTGTCACCTTGCACAAAGTTCAAATCCAAATGGATTAAGGACCTCAACATAGACCCAGATAGAGTAAAGTTAATAGAAGAGAAATTGAAAAAGAGCCTTGAACTCATTGGCACAGGGGGAAACTTCCTAAACAGAACTCTAATGGCCCATGCTCTAAGATCAAGAACTGATAAATCAGACTTCATGAAAATGAAATTCTTCTGTAAAAAAAAGGAAATAGTCAATAAGAAAAAATGGCAATTTATAGATTGGGAAAAAAATCTTCACTAACCCCACATCAGATAAAGGGCTAATATCCAAAATATATAAACAACTGAAGAAGCTAGCCACTAGAAAATCAAACAACTCGATCAAAATATGAGATATAGAAGTAAACTGAGAATTAACAACTGAGGAATATAGAATGGCTGAGAAGCACCAAAAGAAATGTTCAACAACCTTAGTCATCAGGGAAATGCAAATCAAAACAACCCTGAGATTCTACCTCACACCAGTCAGAATAGCTAAGATCAAAAATTCAGGTGATGACAGATGCTGGTGAGGATGTGGAGAAAGAGGAACACTCCTCCATTGTTGGTGGGATTGCAGACTGGTATGACCACTCTGAAAATCAATTTGGAGGTTCCTCAGAAAATTGGAAGTAGACCTCCTAAAGATGCAGAAATACCACTCTTGAAATATACCCCATAGATGCTCCACCATACCACAGGGCACATGTTCCATTATTTTCATAGTGACCTTATTTGTGATAGCCAGAAGCTGGAAACAACTTAGATGTCCCACAAGAGAAGAACGGGTACAGAAAATAAAGTTCATTTACATAATAGAATACTACTCAGCTATTAAGAACAAGAACTTCATGAAATTCATAGATAACTGGATGGAGCTAGAAAATATCTTCCTGAGTGAGATAATCCAATCACAAAAAAAACCACACATGGAATGTACTCATAAGTACACTGTAGCTGTCTTCAGATACACCAGAAGAGGGCATCGGATCTCTTTACAGATGGTTGTGAGCCACCATGTGGTTGCTGGGAATTGAACTCATGACCTCTGAAAGAGCAGTCGGGTGCTCTTAACCGCTGAGCCATCTCTCCAGCCCCATGGTATGTACTCATATGTGAATATTATCCCCAAAGCTCAGATTACTCAAGGTACAATCCACACACCACATGAAGCTCAAGAAGAAGGACAAACAAAGTGTGGATGCTTCAGTTCTTCTTAAAAGGGGGAACAAAAATATTCACAGGAGGATATATAGAGACAAAGTTTGGAGCAGAGACTGAAGGAATGGCCATTCAGATGCTGCCCCACCTTGGGATCCAGCCCATAAACATACAGCGACCAAACCCAGACAATATTGCTGATGCCAAGGAGTGCATGCTGACAGGAGCTTGATATTGCTGTCTCCTGAGAGGCTCTGCCAGAGCATGACAAGTACAGAGGCAAATGCTTGCAGCTAATCATTGAACTGAGAATGGGGTCCTCATTGGAGGAGTTAGAGAAAGGATTGAAGGAGCTGAAGGGGTTTACAATCCCATAAGAACAACAATAGCAACCAACCAGATCTCCCAGGGACTAAACTACCATCCAAAGAGTTCACATGGCCAGACCCATGGCTCCAGCTGCATATGTAGCACAGGATGATCTTGTTGGGCACCAATGAGAGAAGCCCTTGGTCCTGCCAAGGCTGAAACCCCCAGTGTAGGGAAATGTCAGGGCAGAGAGGTGGGAAGGGGTGGGCTGTTGGGGAGCAGGAACACCCTCATAGAAGAAAGGGGAGGGGGTTGGGATAGGGGATTTATGGATGGGAAACCAGGAAAGGGGATAACATTTGAAATGTATATAAATTTTAAAAAAGGAAGAGGACATCCTGAGTTTTGCCAGCAAATGGACGGGACTAGAAAATGTCATTCTGAGTGAGGTAACTCATGCCCAAAAGAACATGCATGATATGTACTGACCAATATGTGGATATTAGCCAAGAAAAGTACAGAATACACAAAATACAGTCTATAGAACTCAAAAAGGTCAATAATCTGAAGGACCCAAGTGAGGATGCCTTGATCCCACTTGGGAGGGAGAAGAAAGCAACCACAAGGGGTGTGGGAGGGAGGACAGGGGAGGAAAAGGGGATGGGGTCAGGGGGAGAGGGGAACATGATCTAGAATTTGGTGGGGGAAAATGACTGAAGCCCTGAGGCCCAGCAGAAAGAATGGAAACATTTGACTTTGGGAGGTAGGAGTTTTGGAGGACCCTCCAGAATATACCAGAGATCTGGGAGGTGAGAGACTCTCAGGACACAAACAGAGGTACCCTAGTGAAATGACCTACAGTGGGGAGAGGGAACTTGTAGAGACCACTTCCAGCAGAAAGACAGGGTATCAAGTGAGGGATAGGGTTGCTATTTCACATTCAAAACTCTGACCTATGACTGTAGCTGTCTGAAAGAACTACAGGGATAGAAATTGAGAAAAGCCTGAGGAAAAGAAGGGATCCAGCTAAAAGGGAGGCCCCAAGACTTGAAACCATTACTGAGGCTATGGGACATTCACAAAAAAGGATATATCATGACTGCTCTCCAAAAGACCCAACAAGCTGCTGAAAGAGTCAGATGCAGATATTTGTATCTAGCCAATGAACAGAAGCTGCTGACCCTGTGGTTGAATTAGGGAAAAGCTGGAGGAAGCTGAGGAGGAGGGTGACCCTGTAGAGGACCAGCAGTCTCAATTAACCTGGACCCCCGAGATCTCTCAGACACTGGACCACCAACCAGACAGCATACAGCTGAGATGAGGCCCCCAACACTCATATAGCAGAGGACTCCCTGGTCTGGGTTCAGTCAGAGAAGGTGCACATAATCATCAGGAGACTGGAGGTCCCAGGGAGTTCAAAGGTCTGCTGGGCTGGGTTGGGTGAGAGCATTCTTGTGGAGAGTGGGGTGGGGGATGAGGTATGGAATATGGAACAGTCATTCATTGGGTGGACCAGTAGGGGAATAAAATGTGGAGTGTAAAAAGAAATAAATGAATTAATTAATTTAAAATATAAATATTATAAATTTGAGGGACAATATTATTAGTTTAAATTATTTAAAGTTATTTAAGTAACATTTTTCCTTTTCAGTACCTGCATTCATATTAAATAATTTTGATTGAATAGATTTTTACAAAATACTAAAGAAATTTCATATAAAATTTACCTAATTTCCTCTCCTATTTTAATAAAACCTCTATAATATCTCCACTGTAACTTTTAAAGTATAATTAAAGCTTTCTCCATATTCTATGTGTAGAATCTTTCTCTACTTTTTTTTTTACACCCTTTGGCTTCTTTTTAGTATGCTCGCCACAATAATTGTTTTAGGCTCTCTTCCCTTCACTAAACTGTGAACTCTTTAGAATCTTGGAAAAGTTAAATTCTCTCAGTTTCTCTTGAGCTTAACATATCATCTGGCATTTAAAAGGAAATGAATAAATTATGAGAGATGTAAATGAAACAAATCATCACATTCATGCTTTTAATTTTCAGATGATATGACTAAACCTGAAGAAAAATTGAGGAGACTGTCACATGGGTTTCATGTAGCAGAGAAGTTTCTGTCTCAATTTTGACAATTCTGTAAATTGAAATACTCCTAGCACCACAAGAGGCAGAACAGAGATTAGGTGAGGCCTTGGACATGTAAATCCCAGCCACTTCTCTCCCCAAAAAACTCCAAGTCTCAGAGATGTCAATGGTCTCAGTTCTCAGCCAAGTATGAAGGAGTTATATATTGCCAATTTTTACATCAATCTATTTAGCTAGCATTTGGAAGGTACTTTTTTATAAAAAAATTTTCTGTTAATTTATTCACTTTACATCATGATTGCTGCCAGCCTCCTGATCATAGAGTTCCTCCATTCTGCCCCCTCCTGTTCTCCTCAGAGAGGATAAAGGATACCCACTAGGTTTCTCCTACTATAGGATATCAACTCCCTGCAGGGTTAGGTGCATCTTTTCCCATTGAGGCCAGACAAGGCACCTTAGTTAAGGGAACATATCCCATAGACAGGCAAGGGCTTTTGGGAGAGTTCCCACTCCAACTGTAGGAAGACCCACATGAAGACCAAGCTGAACACCTGATACATCACATGTATGAAGGTCCTAGTTCTAGCCCATATACACTGTTTGGTGGTTCAGTCTCTGATAGCCTCCCAAGGGTTCATGTTAGTTGACTTTTGATTATCCTTTGGAGTTCCTATCCTCTTTGTGGCCCTTATTCCTTCCCCCAACTCTACTCTAAGAGTCTTTAAGCTCCATACAATGTTTGACTGTGAATCCCTGCATCTGTTTTGGTCAGATCCTGGTGGAGCCTCTCAGTGGACAGCCATTCTAGACTCCTGTCTTCAAGCATAACCAAGTATCATTAATAATCTCAAGGATTGGTGTTTGTCCATGGGATCGTCTCAAGTTGGGGCAATTATAGTTTGGCCATTCCCTCAGTTTCTGATCATCTTTATCCATGCATTATTTGTAGAGAGGACCAAATTTGGTTCAAAAGTTTTTTGGGTGGGTTACTATAGTTATTCCTCCACTGGGAGTCCTGCCTGTTTGCCACTTCAGGTTGTACATTCCCACTGCTAGGAATCTCAGCTAAAATCATCCCTATAGACTCCTGGGAGTCTCCCCAACCCTGGGTCTCTAGCAAGTCCTAAATATGCCCTCCACCTCTCCAAAGGTCAATTCCTATTCATTCTCCCAATCCTCTGGCTTTCTTTCTTTTCTTTCCTCTCACATGTTCCTGGACACCTCACATTCCTCTTCCCATCCTCTCTCCCAGTCTCTCTCTCTGTCTGCCTCCCATGAGTGTTTTATTCTCCCTTCTAAGATTCAAGCATCCTCGGTTGGGCCTTCTACCTTGTCTAGCTTCCTTGGGTCTGTAGTGTGTTGCTTGCGTATCCTGTACTAAAGTACAGGATAATGTAATGGCTAATGTCCATTTATTAGGGAATAGATACCATACATGTCTTTTGGGGTCTTGTTTACCTTACTCAGAACAATATTTTATAGTTATACACACTTGCCTGCAAAATTAATGATGTCCTTAGCTGAGTAGTATTGCACTGTGTAAATGAACCATATTTTCTGTGTTCATTCTTTGGTGGAAGGATGTCTAGGTTGCTTTTAGTTTCTGGCTATTATGAATAAAGCTGCCAAGAACAGCAGAACACATGTCCTTGTGGTATGTTGGAACATCTTTTGGATATATTCCCAGAAGTTGTACAGCTGGTTCTTTAATTATGACTATTACTAAATTTCTGAGAAACTACCAGAATAATTTCCAGAGTGGTTATACAAGTTTACACTCCTACCAGCAATGAATGAGTTTTCCCTTTTCCACACCCTTGCCTGGATGTGCAGTTGCTTGAATTTTTTATCTTAGCCATTCTGACTGGTCTAAGGTGGAATCATAGGGTCTTTTTATTTGCATTTCTCTGATGACTAAGGAAGTTGCACATTTCTTTAAGTGTTTCTTAGCCATTCAAAATTCCTCTATTGAGAATTCTCTGTTTAGCTCTGTACCCCATTTTTAATTGGGTTATTTGGGTTTTTTGGAATCTACCTTCTTAAGTTCTTTATATATTTTGGAAATTATCCCTCTAATCAGATGTAGGATTGGTTTGAACATCAATTAAATGTTCTGATTTAACTCCATGAGTCATTCATTTCTCTGCATGAAAGAGAGAAGAATAGATGTAGGAAACATATTTCCTAACCACCAAAATATAATTTGATGAGCCTGAATTTCTTGATCTTTATAGATTTACTTATTTTATTTTATGTGTTTGAGTATGTTGTTTGCTGCTATGTGCACCACATGAGTGCTTGGATGGTGTCAGCAGAGATTAGAAGGCACTGTGAACCCTGAAACTGGAGATACTGCCATTTGCATGATGAGAATCAATCCTGTGTCCTCTGCATAGACAACACATATTCTTAACTGCTGAGCCATCTCTCAAAGCCTGAATTTTAAATTTTAAGAATTCTATAGCTGAGGTGGTGACATATGGATTTTGGACTCCATGGAGCAAACTTGCTGAAACTGGTCTTAGACTGATGATCATTACAAATATTCCAACTTGACATTTTGTGCATGGAAAATATAGGTTTGGGGATATTGTTTTAGGCCTGAACTCCTAAAATAGATCTTGAGATGAGAATTTATATAAAAATTATTTATGAAAGAGCATTATCTAAATAAATCAGTAGTAGAGTAGTAAATTGGTATCAGGAATATAAGAAGGGGAAATGTCTGTATTAAACAAAATCTATCAGAGGTTAATTTTGGCTCAGTTACATAGGGTAGTTAGATACACTGAGATCACATCTGAAGACCATTCCAACCATGGCTGAGGGAACAGGGACACTAAAATACATGTAATACTCTCTTACCATAAAATTATGTCTACTTAAGAATAAAAATTCTGGATGCTTCTTGTCCTTTCACCTGTGTTCAAGGGTTTCAGAAGCATGAACATATTCTTTGAACAAAGAATGCTGTCATGTAAGGACTAATTTATGGAAATTAAAGCTAGGAGCTTGTGTGCATTTTAATGACAATGAGGTTCAAAGGTACAGAAACAGGATAATGTCTAGTATAATAATACCAACTTTTATTCAGTTTCACAAGACACACTGTGATTTTCTGTGATTAACCAAAGTCTAGAAACATCATAAAAAAACCCTAGAAACAAACTATTAAAATGTTAAAAATGTATTTCTCCTTTTCCTATGCTCTATCCAAACCCTTCGATATACCTTTGCTAGTCTCCTTCAAGTTTATGACTTTTACCTTTTCATAATCATTCCTCCATACACCTTTCTCCTTTTAGTGGGATCCTCACCCCACTTTGGCACTCTCTTTGAAGCTAGACACTTTCCTTCTGAGGCCAGAGAAAGCTGCCCAGGTAGTAGAATATATCTCATGTACAGGCAACAGCTTTTTGGTTAAACCCTGTTCCAGTTGTTCAGGATAGGTCCTGAACATGAGGGCCAAGCAGCACATGTGCTACATATGAGCAGGGAGACTTAGGTCCAGCCCCTGTGTGTTCTTGGTTGGTGGTTCAGTCCCTGAGAACCCCAATAGTCCAGGTTAGTTAATTTTGTGGGTCTTCCTGTGGAGATTCTATCCCCTTCAGGGTCCACAATCCTTCCTGTTATTCTTCCATAAGAGTCCCCAAGCTCCATCTACTGTTTGGCCATATGTGTCTGGATCTGACTGAGTCAGCTGCTAGGTGGAGCCTCTCAGAGGACAACATGCTCCTTTCTGCAAGCATAACAGAGTATCCTTAATAGTGTTACATGCTGGTACTTGCCCATGGAATGGGCCTCAAGTTGGGCTAATTATTGACTATTGGTTGGACATTCCCCCAGTTTCTGCTCCATCTATGTCTCTGCATTTCTTGTAGTCAGGGCAAATATTTTTGTTAAAAGTTTTGTGGGTGAGTTGATGTCTCTATTGTTCCACTGAGATTCCTGTCTGGCGGGAATGACCTGGGGGTGGTCACTTCAGGTTCCATATCCCCTAATGTAATAAGTCACAGTAAGACCATCCCCATTGATTCTTGGGCTCCTTCCTTATCCCTGGTCTCTGTCTTGTCCTGGAGATGGTCACCATCTCCTCACCCCCATCAGTTGCAGATTTCCATTAATTTTCATGGCCTTCTAAGCCATCTCCTCTCCTTCAACAACCTGGTCCTGAGCCCCCGATTCCCCTCCTTACCCCCATTTTTCTAAATTTAACCTGCATATATATGTATATATATATATATATATATATATATGAAGCTAAATATATATATATGAAGGTTAAATTTAGAAATATATGTATATATGCATATATTGCATATATATATATATATATGTGGTTTTAGGCAAATAGTCAAGAGTATGGCTCCTTGTGACTTTTTCAGACATCCTTATTTTTAGTGTATCTACCTCCCTCCTTTTGTTTTTATCTCCATTTCCCTCCCTAAATAGCTCTTTTTTCTTCCTTTCCCCATCAGATAACTTATATCCTGCTAGTCTCCCTTACCTTTCTCATTATTCTGCCCCAACTCCCTATGTATTTGAATCATTCTTTGTTCAGTGCATCCATGGTATATATGCTACTCATCCACCAGTCATTTAGTTAAAGAACAACATCAAAATATTGTCTTCCCTTGGAGGGAAGAACAAGGTTGAGCCAAAAGAGCCATCTTTTTCTCTCTCTACGTCTTCTGTCCTTCTGTGGTTTGGAGACTATGTTCTATATGTTTTCTGTTTGTTGCGTCTGCTTCATATATCTGTCTTTGAAGACTGTCCTTTAAACAGTACATTCTTTGCTCTATTTATTGAATAGCACAGAAACCATGGTGTGGGAAAGGAATGAGGAATGTATTTTATGGAAATCGCCAGCAGAGATTTTCAACAGAAGAACTTACTGTACTGACCCAACTGACTTGGAGCAGTGCTCAAAACCACACACAGATGTTATCGATCTATATTCACATATTTCTTTCAACATTTCTGGGATTTTTTTATTTGACGTTACTTTCAACCTGTTGGCGATTTTCAGCAAATGATTACTAACACACACACACACACACACACACACACACACACACACACAGACACACAAACACACACACAAATGCACCTGTGCATCAGTGGAATGGAAATGGAAATGTACACAGTCCACAACTAAAGTGTATTTAGGTGAGGTTATAAAAGCATTTACATGTGATTTTCAAAGCATAGTAACGATAGTTACATTATTTTCTGAAATGAAGGTTAAAAACAGAATTTGTATATGGTAGAATTGCATATTAAGTCTATTGTCTTAAATGATCTCAAGGGATACTATTAGCTAGGTTGCACATTCTGGCAAAACTTTATGTCTGTGAAGGCAAGAAGCATTTTTAGAAGATGGTATCACCCCAATTTACCAGCTCAGTGATCATCTTGACTGTCTTGGTAGCTTGATGCTAAACCACTATTTCTACATCATACACCTCATTTCATCTCACCACATAGGTGTACCATTACTACAAGATTATGTACACAGTATTACAAGAGAAAGGGCAAACAGTTCATTATGATAAATTCATATAGAAAAAAACATACATATTTGGTGTTTTATGGTATTGTGTTTTCAAAAACCTACTGGAGACATAAAAAAATTCTGTATAAATAAAAGGCACTATATTTAACTCCAATTCAAGTTAATTTATAGAATTTATTTTTCTCTTGAGATCAAATAAAAATAAACCAAAACACTGTCTTTAACTTAATATATTTCCCTAATTATTTATCATTAGTGCAGCCAGGAGCAGTGATTGGTGTCATAGTGCCTCTATAACCAAGATTTAAATAACACATAAAAACACATTCCAAGAAGGCAGTCAGATAATCCTAACTACAATTGAAACAATTAGTATGGATGCCAATATTTATCATAGACTTTAATCCAAGTTAATTCTTCAAACCTTGCCACTATACTTTTGTTATATTTGCTTGACTGTTTAGAAAACAGGGTTAATCATGGTGACAAATTTGGAGATTATTTTTAGCTAACCTCCTTTACTTAGAAGTGATTCACTCAGGAGATAGGAAAGCAAACAGTGTTCTCCACAGCCTACACACCAGCTTTTGCTCCTTAGTGGAGCTCAGAGATGTGAATCTGCTCTACTTCCCAGTAATTGTTTTTGATACTGCAGCCTTAGAAGCTCCAATGCTCAGCTGATCATTGTCTCAGCAGTAAGTCTGACTTATTTATAATGTCACTGCTACTGGTATAGTATTGCTTTCCTATTGGATCATTTCCATCAAGTTATCCTTAGGGCATGTGAAAATAACATATCTTCCTCTTTTTTCCCCCTGTAGTATAGTGGTAAGCTCATTAGGATGAAAATACGAGCACTTGAATCTCATCTCTACCACCTAATTTCAAGATATTTACTTTCTTTCTTTTTTTATAGTATAAAAATAGAGTTTATTCAGGGCATGGGAGAGGAGTTAGAGAGTAGTAGGGCAAAAGAGAGAGAGAAGAGTAGAGAAGAAGAGAAGTAGAGGCCAGCCATGAGCATGTGGCGAGAGGAGGAGACTGAATGGGGAGAGAATGGAGGCAGGAAGGTAAGAGCAAGAGAGGAGCAAGAGCAATTTCTTGTCTTCCTAATTATGTTTTAAGTGTGCATAATTATAAAACTTTGAGATTAACAAATGTGAAATGCTGGTAAGTGCTCAAATATATTTGCAATATCTAACTAAGCTATCATTTCCACATCTATTAAAGTTTTGAAAATAGTAATTTAACCATTTTAAGATTTATTTAAAAGTAGTGTTTTCATGTGATGTTGTTAAGCGTGTTAATTATCTGTCTCTTCACCATCATACTTTTTCAAATACATGCTCCAACATTACTTTCATGAACTCATGTTTCTTGTCTGCTCCAATCAATGTTGCATCCCCAGTATATAAAATTGTGCATGGACTGTTCTAGATGTTATAGATTAACTCAGTCATTAAATGTGACAAAATGAATTAGTGGCATTTTTGAATGACAGACAAGTTCTTTAATTGTATAACTCTATTATATACAATCCCACTAAACTTCTTCAATGGATTTATTACTTTCCATAGTTTGCTTCTCTTCATTTACTCACTTTACAAAAGAATTGAATGTTGGAAGGAAAAACTCAAACTTAAAAACAAATGTTTAACAAGTGAACAGAAGAGCAAAATTAAACCAACATAAAAGTCACATTTGGCTGTTAATGCAGACAAAAGGAGAACATTAATTGGTCTCATGATGGAAGTAGTGTAGGAGATTTGTATGGATAACGCTGTGCATCTACCACAAGACTCCCTTTTGTGCCTCTTTGATGGTGAGGATCCTGACACTGAGAGAGTTTATTTAAAAAGCTCAAGTGACAAAAATCAAGCATAGCAGTGTTTTAGAGGGGTATATTTCAACTACAGAAACTATAATACTGATTCTTATATAGGAAAGCTATGCACCAGCACATTGAAAAGTGTCCTTGATCATAGATTTCAGAACATTCTGAGAAAGACTTCAAGTGATTATTTCTGATATGTTAGTCCTTGAGAAAAGCCCAAACCAAGTGTTATAAATAACACAATGACAGTGCTTCTAAGGTTTTGTGATTATATGATTTCACATAAGAACATAGGTTGTTGAATTTGAACTAATGAAGATCAGCTTAATTCTAAATGGATTCCTCTAACACCAATAATCTACTTTCTTTCTATTGAAACTGTAACAATCCATTGTAAACCATCAAAATAGAAGTGTACAAATGGAAAAAATGAAAATGCAAACAACTCATATTTATACTGTGAATGCTTTTCATTTCTTGTTAGAAATTTTATTTTCTATTTGCATGCCCCTGTATTTGTGTTTGTATGCTTATATGCACTAAAAGATTATACAAGGATTTCTATTTGTATCAGGGCATAAAGCTAAAATCATTGGTCTGATTTCCTGTATGGAAATAACTAAAAGTCTTGTTAAACTATTTCTTAATCCATTGTAGATTGCAGAAGAAACTCTCTGGAAAATTAAAAAAAAAATCTCATAGGATAGAAAGGGAGTGAATTTGAAAATTCAGAAAAACAAATGTGCATAAAACTAATTTTGCTCAAGGTCATCTGTCAAATCCTGAGACTTCAAGGTTCATTTTGATGACTACTTGGGAGTATGGGTGATTTGACCATGATTATTATGGCCTGTGGTAGTCTTCTTTGGATCATGGTATAACTGTGGTTACTGGCCTGTCAGCTAGCCATCTGTGGGTGTGTGTGGACTGTATGGACTGTGTTATACTTTGTCTTTTATGTCTCTGAGTGTGTGTGTGTGTGTGTGTGTGTGTGTGTGTGTGTGTGTGTGTGTGTGAATCTATGCCTGTTGCTAACAAAGGACTTTGTATGTATTAAACAGCACAGAAATCATGGTATGGGAAAAATCAATGGTACCTTTTTACAGAACTCTTTAACAGTTTTATGAAGGAAGAAATTACTGACCGCAGCTGACCCAGAGTGGCACTCAGAACCACAAGCCATTCTTACCCATCTTTAGCCACATGTTGCTCTCAACATTTATAGAGTATTGTATTGCTTAAGGTTACTCTCAACCTGTTTGCAGCTTTTAGGAGATGATTACTACAGCACACACTTCCAATAGTCTAGGTCAGGGACATAACTTAGTAATAATTTAAGATTAAAGCTATGCATTTAGGTTAGACTGTAAGAGCTAATTGAATGGGGAGAGTTAAGTTTATTGCATTTTTCCTTAAAGGCATATTAAATTTAAAAAGAATGAATATACTGTATGATTGCAGGTTTTATATATAGTCTTAAATGATCACAAGGCATATTATTTAGTTAGTTGCAAGGTATGAAAAAAGTTCATTCTCTGAGAAGGAAAGTGATATTATCATAAAAATGTTTCATCACGGTGGATAATCTGATACATAATTAAAGACAAAAGATTATGGCTTCTAGTTTTACTGCCTAAGAATTTCATAGATGTATTCCAAGGTTCATGTGCTCTTTTAAAAAGGATTTCTCTTATTTACCCTTGCCATAACCTCTCTCCAACCCTCCCATATGGTCCCTCTTGCTATTTTTCAAATTCATGGCTTCTATTTTATTAATTGTTGTTATATATTAATTTATATTCACACACACACACACACACACACACACACACACACACACACACACACACACACCCTGCTTATCGTGTATGTTACTTGTATAAATGTTTTCAGGAATGACCATTTGGTGTTGGATAACCAAATTGGTATGCTTCCCTGGAGAACTCTTTCTCCCACTCTTAGCATTACTGTTACCTGTAAGTCTTTGCAAAGACTGAGATCTTCTGGTATTTCCCCATCCACTTTGTCGTGACCATTTGTGTCATTCGTGTTCAGCTCATAATTAGGCAGCCATGTTGGTAAGACTTAACAGGTATAGCTTCGGACATACTTATTGACATTTGATGATATTCTGACACAATATCATCAAAAATTCCCAGTCCCTTTTCTTTTACAATCTTTCCACACTCCTTCATACAATGTTTCCTGAGTCTTAGATGCAGTAGTTGTATTGTATATGTATCAGCTATGTGACTGTGCTCAATAATTCTTTATTTTGATTAGTTGTGGTTTTCATTAACTGGTTTCATTTGTTTCAAAGAGAAATTTCCTTTATCCAGTATGAGAACTATATTTATCTTTTGGTAAAAGGACGAATATTTTGAATGCAGTTTTGAAATACGCTGGTTTGTTTGTAAAGATAGAGTTGTAGGTTGTTCTTAGGATTCTGACTTCATTAGCTTTAAGTAGTTAGCTAGATAATTTTCCAGGACCAGGCATGATTTTTTTCTTCTAAATGAGTCTTAAGAACAATTAGTGAGATGGGTGTGTGGCTCTATTCCTCAACTGGTGGCTGTGCCTTACCTCTGAATATGGTCTCTTCAGGTTCTCTCCCCTTTGTTGGGTATTTCAGCTAATGTCATCCTCCTTGGGACCTGGGACTCTCTTGTTTTTCTGGCATCTGGGACGTGCTGGTGGCTATCCGCAGATCCCCATCCTCCATTGCTACACATCTCTGTTCAATTTTCTGACCCTCTGTACATTTCCCCTGTCTCCCCCCACACCTGATCCTGCCCCCCTTTTCCCTCCCACTCCTTTCTTTCCTTCCAAGTCCCTCCCACCCTCTACTTCCTGTATTTTGTTCCCCCTTCTAAGATGGTCTGAAGCATCTACACTTTGGTCATCCTTCTTCTTGCGTTTCATGTGGTCTGTGGATTGTATCTTGGGTAATTCGAGCATTTGGGCTAATATCCACTTATCAGTGAATGTGTACCATGTGTGGTTTTCTGTGATTGGGTTACCTTATTCAGGATGATACTTTCTAGTTCCATCCATTTGCCTATGAATTTCATGAAGTCATTGTTTTTGATAGCTGAATAATATTCCATTGTGTAGATGCACCACATTTTCTGTATCCATTCCTCTGTTGAAGGGCATCTGGGTTCTTTCCAGCTTCTAACTATTATAAATAGGGCTGTTATGAACATAGTGGAGCATGTGTCCTTGTTATATGTTGGAGCATCTTTTGGATAGATGCCCAGGAGTGTTATAGCTGGATTCTCAGGTAGTAAGTACTGTGTCCAGTTTTCTGAGGAACTCCCACACTGATTTCCAGAGTGGATGGACAAGCTTGCAATCCCACCAATGTAGGGATGTTCTTCTTTCTCCACATCCTTATTAGCATGTGCTGTCACTTGAGATTTTAATCTTAGCCATTCTGACTGTTATAAAGTGGAATCTCAGGGTCATTTTGAATTTCATTTCCCTGCTGACTAAGGATGTTGAATATTTCTTTAGGTGCTTCTCAGCCATTCAAAATTCCTCAGCTGAGAACTTGTTGTTTATCTCTGTAACCCACTTTTAAAGAAGTGCTTGCTGACAGGAGCCTGATATAGCTGTCTCCTGAGAGACTCTGCCAGAATCTGACCAATACAGATGAGGATGTTTGCAGCCAACCATTGAACTGTGTACTGGGACCCCAGTAGAAAAAGAGGAGTTAGGGGAAGGACTGAAGGAGCTGAAGGGAAGAACAACAATATCAACCAACCAGACCCCCCAGAGTTCCCAGGGACTAAACCATTAACCAAAAGTCCATATGGGGGCCCTATAGCTCCAGCTGCATATGTAGTAGAGGAAGGCCTTATCTGGCATCAGTCGGAGGGGAGGCCCTTAGTTCTGTGAAGGCCTTATGCCCCAGTTTAGGGAAAGGCCAAGGTATTGAGGCAGGAGTTGGTTGATGGGTGGGGGAGCACCCTTATAGAAGCTGGGGGGTGGGGATATGGGGTTTTGAGGAGGGGAAACCAGGAAGGAAGATAACATTTGAAATATAAATAAGTAAAAATATCTGATAAAAAAAAAAAATTAGTGAGTTGTTGTGTAAACAATATATGCAAGGTAATATGACCAATTGTACCCTTAAGGTTATTGTGTCATCACGGTTATTATCATGGTTCACTGGCCTCTTTATTTTGGAAGATTTCCTAGTGCCTTCTGGTACTATGAAAGCTAATCTTCAGGGAGAAGGATTTTATGTAAGTTGCAACTGACGAGCCATTGAAACCAGTTTATGAAGTGTGTGGACTATTCAACAATAGGGATTCTTCTTTTACCTTTAATATCTGCTCATGAAATTCTGCAAATTAAGTCAGATATTTAAAACTTATCAGTTAACGCTAATTTTAGAGTAATTTCCAAATAGCGCCAGGAACACACACGCACACACACACACACACACACACACACACACACACACACACACACACACACACACACACACGAGAGAAAGAGAGAGAGAGAGCTTTATCCAAGATTAAGATAAGATAGATCTGCCTATCTGTTTGTCCATCTTTAAATCTATCATTCTATATATCTATTAGAATTGTCTTCCATTTCTAGCAATTCCTCTCTTAGAAATGTAAATTATTTTCTTTTATTTGCATATCATTAGCGCTATAAGGTATGTATAGGAATCATGTAAAAAGTTAGTGCATCATAGGAAATAAGTTCTGCCTTTGTGTCCTAAAAGATTATGGGAAGGGGCTAAGATTTTTTCCAGTACTAGTAGGCAGTTTATTTAGCATCTTAATTATTTTGTTTATTTTCATTCTTGTTGAGAAGACACTCTATTTGTATCACTTAGGAAATAAATCTTAGCCTATTATCAGTTTAATTTCATTTCAAAATTATCAGTGCACTAATGGGAAAATTTTTGTCATAATCAATATATAATTGGACTCAAACTGAATTAATAAACAGGATAATTAATAGACATTGTAATTTAAAATCCTAAAATAATCTGTGATTTTCATGGTTTTCTTCAGTGACCCAGCAGGGCTGGTTTGTTTCATTTTTCATTTTCTGTCTTCTACATTGTTGATATCATATAAGGAAAGTTACTCCTAGAATCCCAGATAGTTAACAACTATGTACAGCTATATTTATATATTGTGGTAAGTTCAACTGTTGTTTTGAAGTGTGTGAAAACTAATTGGTTCCAGTTGTTCTGGGTTTATATGTAGGGATTAGAAATATGGGTACTTTTATGAAATTTTTCTAACAACGTTCAAGGTTCTATTGCTATGAGAGAAGAAATAGATTCTTGAGAGAAAACCAACAGATACCTGCTATGTGAATTAATCATTCCTTTAGATGTAATTTCTGGAGCAAAAGTGATTATTTAGCAAATCTGGAAACCTGAGTGGAAACCTGAATTTGATCCTGGAACCAGGTAAAGATTGATGGAAAGAAATGACTCTGAAGTTTCCCTGTGACTTCTACATGTGTACTCTGGTACTTGTAGACTGGCCTCTCCCCCCACATTACACACACACACACACACACACACACACACACACACACACACACACACTAAACATATGTATGTAGTTTGCAAAAGTGTTTCAGGAGGATTGTTTAAATAAGCTCTCAAAAGAAAGTGCATACTCCAAAAACTCAATCAACAATAAATACAAGTGCTTAGAAGTTTTTCAGGTTTTGTTTATTTTGTTTAGGCACTATATGCAAATATTCCAATAAGAGTTGGGATTCATCCCATATGCAGCCTCAAAACCCATACACTATTGTGGATGCCAAGTAGTTCTTGCTGAAAGGAGCTTGATATGGATGTCTTCTGAGAGGCTCTGGGAGAACCTTACTGATACAGATGAGTATGTTTGCAGCTAAGCATTGGACTGAGCACAGGGAGCCCAATGGAGGAGTTAGAGAAATGACTAAAGGAGCTGAAGGGGTTTGCAATCCCATAGTAAGAACAACAATATCAACCAACCAGACCTCCCCCCAGAACTCCTCTGGAACTCCATGTGGGAACCCTTGGCTCCAGTCACATATGTAGCAGAGGATGACATTTTCTGGCAGCAATAAGAGGAGAAGCCCTTGGTCCTGTGAAGGCTTCTTTCCCCAGTGTAGGGAAATGCCAGGGTGTTGAGGTGGGAGTGAGAACATCTTCACAGAAGCAGGGGGAGGGGGAATGGAGGATGGGAGAGGGAGAAAAGGGGATAACATTTGAAATGTAAATACATAAAATCCAATAAAAAGAAGGAAAAAAGAGTTGCTTTCTAATTGGATATTTGATTCATTTCCCAGGATGTAGTCTGTGGAATAAGAAAAAATAATTGGAGTCCAGTCACAGGTTTACCAAAAATATGGCTCTGGAAGCTGGGAAAGTTCTTTCTCTGGTTTACAGATTTGCTCTGATGGTATACGATTATCGGAAGTAATATGAGTGACTTACTGAAAATGCTGAAGTCATAAGTACTGACCAAATGCCTGAGCTGAATCATCATTTCTTGTTTAGACCAAAAGATTTCCTTTAGGATATGAACCTTGCCAATCGCATTTTGACCTTCAAAAGAGGATTGCTCACACAAAATACATGTATAATTAAAAATGCTATTGAATTAATTCCTATTGTGTCTTGGTAACTTTACAATTTTAAATGTTATCTTACTTTCTCACTTTATAAACTAGACCAGATGTGTTAAGAAATATGAGAAAAGTATCAGTGAAAAAATTGAGTAAATAATTTTCTGCTAACATTTTCTCCTATAGTTTTTAGACCTTTTGAACATTGTTTTTATGAAGAAGACTAAATGTAATTAATCAGAATACAAGTCTTGGCAAAAATTAAGAAACCAAAAAGCAGTATTATTGTTCTTATTATTTTTAGGAAGGTGGATATCAGTTGATATCTTCCAGCATGTTTCCATTTCTTTTAATATGTGCTAACCTATAGTGAGATTCTATACTACATAATGATTTTTAAGTTACAATGTTATTTCCAATTTTACTTTTTCTTTTTTATCAAAGCCTACTTTGTCTCACTTGCCACATCCTGAGAGTCTTTGGCCTTGCTTTGTCTGTAAGAAAAAAACAGACACAGATGAACAGAAAAGCTGCAGTCTGGCATTATTCTCCAGGAAACTGGAATTCTGAGAGATTTTGTAACTTAGCTTTGAGTGCAGATCTATCTCAGTTTGAAAACCTTCAGTTTTTCTGCAGAAAACTCTATAACCATATTTTTGGGTACAAGGAAAATTGGGTTGAGTAAGGAGAAGGTAGTACATCACAAGGTTTCTTTGCTTGTATCTGAATTCATATAGTTCTTACATCAAAGAAATGCCATTCCACCCTCGAGCATCTGGATACAAGACATTCCTTAACAAAGCTGACAATAACAACCATGCCTTCTTGAGGACCAAACAGTTCAGTATGAAATGTTGTCTCCTTGGCTAGTTTCCCTATTTCCACTTTGGCTTGGATTAGCACTTTCAGGAGATTGAAAAGGCCCTGTAGTCAGGCTTTTATCGCAGCTATTTTATCAAGGCAATGGATCGCTTTCCCTTTTCTTTTAATGAGCACTAGAAGTAGCTTTCCTCAGCAAATTCTGTTTCTTTTCTCAGAAAGCACTACTGAAGTCCAAACTCTTTCCCTCTCTCCTTCTGCTTTTCCTCCTAGTTATTTATATAGTTTAAAACTCACACAGGAAGAAGACAATGGCAAACATCCAACAACACCTCCTATTCACCATCCAGAATAAGGTTTACATTTGTAACCATAGTAACCAATTCTAGCTGCTATGTAGTTCTCTCTTGAAATCTCTTGCATATTAAAATATATGGGAAAAGTCAACCTTATCACTGAACTAGGAAAGCAACTCTTCTATGTCACTATATAGCTTTGTGAAGAAACTTATTCCCTCTATTGAAGTCTAAAAATTTGAAAACAAGTTTGCATGCAACACAATGTTAGCTTTTCTCTGCAGATATTACAAAATTCCCAGAAGATTTACAAGTACTCTTTGCAAAAGTAGATTTGGTGAACCTAGAAGATGACTGAAAGAACAGCTGATATTGATAAAGAAACACACATTTGTTGCATACTATTTAAAAGTTGTTGATTTACTGGAGGGGAAATGGGATCACTAAGAAGAACTCTGTGCTGGACATGGGAACATCTAATGTGCCATTATGAAAAAGATGACCTATTGCATTTTCCACTTTTCCTAACTGTTTAATTTTCAGGTTGTTCAATGTGGGAATGATCAAGAGTGAGAGCTGATGGTGTCTTCACCAATGAGCAGGATCATTACTTTACCTGACGTCCTGTTCCATATGTCAAACCGCACAGGAGAATAGCTGTGGAACTACAAGGGGAACTTAATGTGGTAAGTTTTCATTCAGTTTGACTTGTCTGTGATTCCACACTTTCTTCTCCTCAGGGGATGTCCTTTCTTCTGTAGCTTGGCTTGCTCACAGATTTGAGTGTGGTAGAAGGATGTCACAAAGAAACCTAGTATGGCGATGTCTTTGATGTGTTTCCACTGGAATTCATAGCTTGAGTCTTAATAAGATTCATCAGTATCTTCACTGATCTATGTGGCCTTCTCATTTCTGGAGAGATTCTTTCCTCTCACAGAAGCAATCCTCATAGGTCAGACATAGCCTATGTTCTCCAGTATCTTTCTTTGTCACATTGTGATGAATGGCTCCTTAGGCACAGCTGCAGCTTTTGAATTTTGGCAAGAGTCTTTTCTACTGCTCTTATGTGCATTTCGGGGGTGGGCAGTCTTATATTTCCATTAAGAAGTATGGATCTCAAACTTGGGAAGGCTTATTCTAAGTTTCTTCCTTTTTCAATTTCTTAGTTTTAGAGTTCTTTTCTCAGGAGTAATCCATGTTTACCTACTTAATGATTTTTTTTATCTGTTTCTTATTCATTGTAGCAATACAATTCAAATATGTATCTACAGAGGATAATGAATTTTATATTTAATAACTAATATGGATAGTCACACATATACACATAAATCTGTAATTACATATGTACACACGCATGTGCACATGCATGAGTATATATGTGCAAACACTGTGCACATGTGCTACAAATTACAATAAACAAAACTTTGGTAGCAAAGTTCAAACATGAACTTTAGTTATCTATCAGAAAAGCCCACGAGAAATATGCTCAGATGTAGAACCTTCCCTGTTTACAACTGGGCCAGTGCTTTTGGCAATGGTAATCTGACTGTAGAAAATGAAAGTGATAAAAACTATTTATTGAGTTCCAAAACACTGACTTCAAAACAATTAAACTAATAAAGTAGTTTCACTATTTCTGAACTCAAAGAGTCTTTAAAAATTAAATTGTTTTTAACTCATGATTTGTTAACTCAATAAATGTGTTTTTTCAATATAATTGCCTTTGAAGTTACTGTTTTTGAGTACAATAAAAGTTTTAATTTTTTCCTTTATTATTACCTTATTTTGTTAATGGCTCTCAATCAAGTTTTTCTTTCTATCTGACAGTTTCAAGGACCAATTTTCAGGGAGTCAGTGCCCTACAGGGAAATGAGTATGAACTGCAGCTTTCTTAGTGCACAACTTTTCTGAAATATTAGTGAGAATAAATGCCACCTATACACGAGTTGTTTAAGCTCCCAGACACTCTCCTTTCCTGAAATAATCAGAATTGTGCCTTTCCCTATAACAATGCCTACAAAAACAGTTTGTAGTCATTTCCTTATTTTTTCCCCATGACCTCTCCCTTTATAACAGGAAAAATCAATATTCCTTTATCAAAGGCCAACTTCTTATACTCAGGTTTAGATTCTCTCTTGCATTCTTGGTGTCTTAGGGGCATTCATTTTCTCATTAAACTTTTTATTTTATCATAATAAACAAAAACTATTATATTTTCAAACTTTGTTTCTATTTTAATTTTATATTCCATATTGAAATAAATTTAAACATCATGTTTATCCAAAATCATCAGTGCCTTCTTTATTAACCCAAAAGACTGCATTTTACTCTTCATTTATTTTTTTTTCTATTTCAGTAAGAACATTTTTTTTTTATTATTATTAACTTGAGTATTTCTTATATACATTTCGAGTGTTATTCCCTTTCCCGGTTTCCGGGCAAACATCCCTCTCCCCCCTCCCCCTTCCTTATGGGTGTTCCTCCAACTCTCCCCTTGCTGCCCTCTCTAACAGTCTAGTTCACTGGGGGTTCAGTCTTAGCAGGACCCAGGGCTTCCCCCCTTCCACTGGTGCTCTTACTAGGATATTCATTGTTACCCCTTTATGAGGTCAGAGTCCAGGGTCAGTCCATGTATAGTCTTTGGGGTAGTGGTTTAGTCCCTAGAAGCTCTGTTTGGTTGGCATTGCTGTTATATGGGGTCTCGAGCTCCCTTCAAGCTCTTCCTTCCAGTTCTTTCTCTGATTCCTTCAACGGGGGTCCTGTTCTCAGTTCAGTGGTTTCCTGCTGGCATCGCCTCTGTATTTGCTGTATTCTGGCTGTGTCTCTCTCTGAGCCATCTGCATTCACATTTTGATCATCCGTCTTGAGTTTCATTTGTTCTAGGCATCTAGGGTAATTCAAGCATTTGGGCTAATAGCCACTTATCAATGAGTACATACCATGTATGTCTTTCTGTGATTGGGTTAGCTCACTCAGGATGATATTTTCCAGTTCCAACCATTTGCCTACGAATTTCATAAAAGTCATTGTTTTTGATAGCTGAGTAATATTCCATTGTGTAGATGTACCACATTTTTCTGTATCCATTCCTCTGTTGAAGGGCATCTGGGTTCTTTCCACTCTTCATTTATTTAGTCTCTGCACATTTTTCTCAGTACTGAGTTCCCTTTCTTTAGTTATTGTCTTCTAACCACTGTGTCCAGCTTTGTTCACTGGAAATACAATCATAGTCCATTTGACACTATTGTTTCTGTGAAATATTCAGATTTCTCCAGTTTCAGATTTTTTTTTTCTTTTTCTTTTTTTTCCGGAGCTGGGGACCGAACCCAGGGCCTTGTGCTTCCTAGGCAAGCGCTCTACCGCTGAGCTAAATCCCCAACCCCCCTCCAGTTTCAGATTTACAAACTTTTCTGTCTCTGCATCTACTGTGCAATTGATTTCATGAATTCTAATGACCACACACAGTACTTTGGAAAACTGTGCTGTAACCTGAGACATTATTTTTGAAGTACTAACCTTCAGTTCCTCAGAAGAAAATGGATCATTACAGGAATTTTTAAGTCAAAATATGATACTAGAGTAAGTCTTAACCCAACAGTTTGCATTATTGTGGGAAGAGGAAATTTCAGTATACAAAGATGTACCAAGAATATACATACATGAGAACATACCTTGTGCTAGTGTTGGGAGAAGGTGGCTTTTTGAGATTCAAGGAGAGAGGCCTCATCATAAACTGATAATACATAGAACATCTTGATCATATACTTTTAAACCAGAATTGTGGGGACATAAACTATCATTTCCCTAGCCACCAAGGATATGGCATTTTTGTTATAGTTCTTCCAGTAAACAAAAATATCTTTATTATCTTGATGTTAAGGACGTCAAATTTTATATTTTCAATTCCTGATCCTTGATCAACTACCAGAATTATATATCCCGCAACAGTCTTGGAAGCTCTACTATTTCATAAATCTTCCAAACTTATGAAAATTATATGCTCTTTCTGCTTTTACAATCCAGTTTCTTTTCATCTGCACCATTTCTGTAACTCCTTTCTATAGACTGTACTATCAAACATACATTCCTGTTTCCACCACCACTCAAAATATTCAAAAGAAAAATGGATGACTTAGAATGTGGCTTGGTCATGCCTATTTTATACCTATTGTCATTATCATTGTTCTTGTTAAAAAGCTGAATTTTACTTCTGTAAATACAATTATACTTTTCCTGGTCCATCTCTTACTTTCTTACGTTTCAGGTTATTTTCTACAGGCAACTGTCATAGCAAGCTTCAGAAATATACTGTGATAATACTGCTGAATTTCTTTAAATTCTCTGGTGAATTTCTATTGCATCTTTTAAGCATTTTTAACATTTTGAATATATCACACAAGTTCCTCTGTGATTTGGCCCATTGTTTATCTCTTATCATTTTTATTTCTTAACCAGAAATGAGTAGTTAATCTAAATTATCTTCATTTTCTGGAAACTCTTGCTTGATTCTAGATCCACAATATTTATCTTCCTTAAAGTGTTCTTCTCTTCACTCTTTAAATATTTCTCCTTCCTTCATTAGGGCTCACTTTGACATCCCCAGGCTACCCATGACTGAAATGCCTACACAGCAATTCCACTCTTATTAACTTTATAAACACACTAATTTGTTAACTTCAAGGCATGTAATCAATCTCTTAATGATTTTCGTATATTTATATGCACTGTTCATTTTCTTACCTACTAACGGAAATATGAGATTTCTGAAGTCAGGTGTCTTGTGTTATATTTCTTCAGTGAAAGTATATAACAACCCCAGATTCAGATGATGTTTATATGTTGCTATGGTTCATTGCAAGTTAGTACGTGATTTTTCTCTCCAAAGAGACAAAATGAAAGTAATGGCTACTTTGAGAGATTTGTTTTTCTTTGATGGAAAAGATTCATGTTGATGTGGGATACACTCAGTTTGAAACATGTCACTTCTTTATAGATTTATGGAGTTTCTTCTAAGTAGTTGACCTCACAAAGATTTGTATAGATTAGACAACAAATTCATATTGGTGACCACTGATCCTCCCTGGAGTCTATTGAGAGATACAGGCATTATAATACACTGACTGAAGTACCAAAGATAAAACTCATGAATTCCCATAGAGCCGTGTCTTAGTTATTTTTTGGTTGCTATGATAAAATTCCTTGGCATAGCTTGGGTGATGGTTCAGAAGTTAATTAGATTTGCTGCATATTCATAAGGATCAGAGTTAGGATAAATTGTTATGTAACAACCATGTAACAAAGCCAGCATCTTGGTACATAGTTGTAACCCTGACTCTTATGGGAAAAGACAGGAGGATGACTGTAACATAGATTCCAGCGCCGACAATAATATGTGTACCCCATACTTCTGTGAGGCTATGACTTGAAGGAATAAGTGGAGAGTGATGGAGTAGGACACCTGACAGCCTCTTCTGACATCTTCTTGAACATACAGGTACATGTATGTATTCACATATACGCATACACTCACATATAAACAATAAACAGAACTACACATAAATAAAAATTAAAAAGTAATATACACATAAATAAAATTTAAAAATATAATACAAGAACAGGAAAAACTTAAAGAAGCAGTCGTTTATTTTGGCTTAGAATTCCAGATTTTAGTACATCATTTGACAGAAGTTACAGTGGCAGGAACTTGGTATAATTGGTCATACTGCACCTAAATTCAAGAAGCATATTGACCCATCTCTCTAGCCCTGTAAAGAGATATTCATAGTGACCTGGTTTTTAATATTGAAATAAATCTATTAAAATAATTTAACATTTGGAAAAATCTTGAAATTAGAGATGGATCCAGAAACTATATTCAAGTAAAATAAGTTTATGTGGGAGAGGATACACATGAGCAAGACAGGCAGTAAGAATGACATTGGAAAGAAAATCATCAAACTATGTACTGCTAGGCAATTACCTTAGTGTGAATGGGACTGGTTTGTGACAAAACAATGAACAAAATGCATGTTTCATTGGTTGGATGACACATTAGCACTTTCACTCTTGGTGTCATGGAGTAAAATCTGTTCCAAGGGAGTAATTCAGCATTTTCTTTTTCTTTTTTTTTTTTTTAATGGAAGATTTTTTTTTTATTAAATTGAGTATTTCTTATTTACATTTCAAATGTTATTCCCTTTCCTGGTTTCCAGGCCAACATCCCCCTAACCCCTCCACCTCCCCTTCTTTATGGGTGTTCCCCTCCCCCTCCTCCCCCCCTTTCCCCCCTCCCCCCCACAATCTAGTTCACTGGGAGTTCAGTCTTAGCAGGACACTGGGTTTCCCCTTCCATTGTTGTTCTTTCTAGGATATTCATTGCTCCTATGAGGTCAGAGTCCAGGGTCAGTCCATGTATAGTCTTTAGGTAGTGGCTTAGTCCCTGGAAGCTCTGGTTGCTTGGCATTGTTGTACATATGGGGTCTCGAGCCCCTTCAAGCTCTTCCAGTTCTTTCTCTGATTCCTTCAACAGGGGTCCTATTCTCAGTTCAGTGGTTTGGTTGCTGGCATTAGCCTCTATGTATTTCCTGTGTTCGCTGTGTCTCTCAGGGAGATCTACATCCGGCCCTGTCTGCCTGCACTTTGTTTCATCCATCTTGTCTAATTGGGTGGCTGTATATGTATGGGCCACATGTGGGGCAGGCTCTGAATGGGTGTTCCTTCTCTCTGTTTTAATCTTTTGCCTCTCTCTTCCCCCTATAAGGGTATTTTTTGTTCCTTTTAAAGAAGGAGGTGAAGTATTCCACATTTTGATCATCACGTCTTGAGTTTCATTTTTCTAGCATCTAGGTAATTCAAGCATTTGGGCCATTGAATAACCACTTATCAATGAGTGCATACCATGTGTGTTTTTTCTTTTGATTGGGTTTACCCTCACTCAGGATGATATTTTCTAGTTCATTCTATTTGCTCATGAATTTCATGAAGTCATTGTTTTTGATAGCTGAGTAGTACTCCATTTTGTAGATGTTCCACAATTTCTGTATCCATTCCTCTGTTGAAGGGTATCTGGGTTCTTTCCAGCTTCTGGCTATTATAAATAAGGCTAATTCAGCATTTTCTAATGTCCATGCATTTCAGTAATTGGGAAAAAATGAAAAAAAAAAGCACCTCAATCACAGATAATGGACTCATATATCCCTATAGTGTCATTCACATTGAAAAGTAAGTTGATAAAATCATATTATTCCATTATATGATAGAATTTCCATTAGACATAGTAACTGAATAGACTATATACAAAGAGTGTATTAAAGGACTAGAAGAAAAATAACCAACTTGAATGTAGTTCTGTTTGTTATTGATATTATGTGATAAGTATAAGAATATACAACTTACATCATTATAACAAATATAATCTTACAAAGTAATGTTGTTAAACAAATGACATTTTATTAAAACTATATAAAATTAATCAATTGAAATATTCCACCAGTATTAATAGAAGAGCAATTATTCAATTAGATCTCACTTATCTACATTTTAAATGTTAATTCCAGTTAAGGCAAAGTTTGTCTACCAATGATAGTATGAACATAGAATCAACGGTCCGTAGAAACACCTTGAAATTCATAGAAGCAGGGAAAAACATGGAGGACAATAGTTAAATGGGTAGAGGGTTCTATAAGAATGCCGAAGTCATGAGGAAGATACTATAAGGCAGATGAAGATTATGTAAAGAAGAAAGATTAAGATCTTCCTCAAAATATTAAGGATTCTTACAACAGAAATATGAGATTCAGATGAGAGGCTTTGAAATGCTCACTAAGGTACTACTCTTTAGAGAAAAGGATATTTGAAAAGCATTACAAACCAAGGTAGACACACTGTCACAAATATAAGTTAATTTCCTAGAAGCACTAAAGAGATACAAGAAGAAGAAAACCGATATCTTCCACAGAAAATGCTTTCCCCTTAACCATTATATTTTTTTTCAACTTTCCTCTGTCCAACAGAGATTAGAAAGGCAATCTTTGGTAATTAATTTTCCTAACACACATTTTAATGAAAGGAGATAAAGCATCTGAAAAGACAAAATAATTAGTAGATACTGTTATTTTATTCATCCCATTTTTATTGGAAAACAGTCATTCCCTTGTTTATTGGCTGGCTTTAATCTCATTTTATATCTATGGGCTCTTGCCATAGCTTGGTTTTTAATACAACTAGAATATCTCCTTGTTTCACTCCAAGATTGTTTTGATACAAGGATGAAAACAGCATTAATTATACAAGAAACCATTTTGTCACTATGTCCATGCTTTGACTTAAGATGCTTTAAGACATTGACATAAGTAGGACACAGTGTTTTATTGAACTCAATTAACAAGACAGCAACGTTTCTTATTTGTGCCTTTAATGTGGATAAAGGATAAGAAAAGTGCAACAGATTTCTAATTTAAATTTGGAACCCTGCAAGAGGAGAAAGTTAGATTTGTTTAGGAGGTCTACAACTCTGTTAGTCATGGCCAATTTTTTAACATGCGCCATCTGCTAGTATAATACTTTTAATGATACATTGACTTGAAATTCCTTTCACATGCTCCCATGAGTTCCTGTACTCATACAGATCAAAAAGAATATTTGGCTCATGCATTTGGGGCTTCTGTGATCTACTGTCTTCATTGATTTGAGTTGACAATAACCTTCATCACTCAATAAGTCTCCTCAAGGGCTAATACTTCATTTATCTGATCTTTGCTCTCTAAAGGCTTTTGATATGATAAAATAACAGTACACAAGCTTTATAGCTTGATGTGTTTGGAATTTTCTGGGAAGTTGGGGATTTCCTGGGAACTAGTAAGTACCAATCTAAAACTTTATATCATATCACAAATAATTTGAGAGAGAAGGCAATCTAAATAGAATTAATCTCTGATGTCCACATAGGAGATTTTAGGATGCTTTCGCAGGATTATATCTAAGTTTTATGGTGCTTTCTTTTTTCTGTTCACTTTTGTATATTTTCTTTGCTAAATTATCCTCCTGTTACTTACTTGTGAAATCAGGAAATTTTGTTAGTTGCTATGTTTCCACTAGTTATTAATAGAACAATTTCACATTGTTGGTAATATTTGCAGGATTACATTGATATCTCTTTCTGTTTAATTACCAGAATATTAAACTCTCATTTCTAGATTCAACATTAGAAACATCAAAGTTGTACCCAGTGACATACTTCCTCCAAGGCCAGACTTCTTAATGTATCCTAACAGCATTCCTAACTGACGACCAACTATTCCAATACTGGAAACTATGGAAAGGATTCTCATTGAAACTACCGTATTCCACTATCTGTTCCGCATAGGCTTATAGCTATATCATAAGGCAAAATGAATGTAGTCTAATTTCAAAAGTCCATATAATCTTTTTAAGCCTCAACAGTATTTAAAAGTCTAAAATGTCTCTGAGACACAAAGAAATCATTTAATTGTAACCCCTTTTAAATAAAAAAGCAAATTATATGCATCCAAGGCACAATTTTCAAAAAACGTACATTATTTCAAAAGGGAGGAATAGAGGCATAGTAAGGAAATAAAAAAAAAAAAAAGCAAGATCAAAACCCAGCAGGAAAATCATCAAATCCTGTGACTCTGTGTCTGGTGTCAAAAATTTAGATATTACACAATGCACATTTCTTTGTCTGGTCGTGTTTAACTGTCTGAGTGCAGCTCTTCTTGGCAGATATCTCATGGTTATGACACCTCCAATATGTCAGGGTCTCCAGTGTATTTCAAGCTTCACTTCCAGAACTTCACACAACATTTTCTCAAGGTCTCTGGAGTGATGCACATACCACACATGTTGATTAGCCATAGTTGCTTTATGAAACCACAGAGGAAGAATCCACTATCTCCCTTACTCTTGTATACATTATGACTCTAAAGTCAGTGCCATATTGATGATATCATCAAGTTTAGATGCAAGCTATGATGGACCCAGTCACCCTTGAAAAACCTCAGTAGCAGTTTGTGCTTGTGGATTTATAGCAGCAGAAAAGTTCTTGGGCCTTTCCTTTTCCAAAATTTGAAGCTTGGATTGGTGTAGTCTTTTTTGGGGGTTCCTTTCTGCTTTTTAAGTTCCAGATCAGGTTTCCCCCTAATCTCATCTCTTTCAGCTCAAGCCTTTGCTGAAAAAGTAACTTTCTGGTGTTCCTCTTCTCTCCAAACTATACATTTAAAGTTTCTTTGTACTATTTGGTTTTTATTCATTGCAGACATACCCAAGAATGATTATTAACAACCACGTGAAGTCAATATTAACCTACCTTGAAATTTTCTTCACCAAAGAAATTAGCCCATTAATTTAAAATTTAGCCTCAGATAAGTTCTGAGACAAAATATGTAAAAACATATATATATATATATATAACCCAGCCACATTCTTAGCCAAAATATCACAAGAAAGGTTCCCTCTAAAACTTTTTGAGCTGGGCCTTCACAGTCTACATAGCTATTAACATTACTGCCTTCTAAGATCCTACTATAATGGCCCATTAATCTGTGATTATATCATTTAATTACTTTTATAGTTGAGAGTCACAAAGCTATTCACATACCTTCAAAAATCTTCATGGTCCGTTCCTTCACAATAGCCTACTTCCTGGTACCAATTTCTATTACTTGCTTTTTTTTCTAAGATAAAACACCATTTAGTAAGAGAATCCTATATAAGCAAGTTTATTTCCAGAGGGATTGAGTCTGGTTACCATCATGGACAGGAAGTCAGAAGCTTTGCATTTGTAATTGGAGAAGCTTAAAATGAGAGAACCTACACTACAAGAAAAGTAGAGAGGGTGAACTGGGGATCTTGAGGTTTTTAAACCCAAAGACCCACCTCTACACATACTTCCTCTAGAAAATCCACACCTCCCAAGCCTACCCTAACTTTACCCCAACTGGCATTCTTAAATTCAAACATTTGAGTTTATGAGAGACATTCTCATGCAAACTACCACAATAAACCTCCATTATTTTTTCTTTAGCTTTTATAATTTCATACATGAATATTCATAGTTACTGTCTTAGAGCTTACAGGTTCAGAGGTTCAGTCCATTAACATCAAGGGAGGAGCATGGCAGCATCAAGGCAGGCATAGTTCAGGAGAAGCTGAGAGTTCTACATCTTCATCTGAAGGCTGCTAGCAGAATACTGGCTTCCCAGGCAGCCTAAAGTGAAGGTCTTGTGCCCACATCCACTGTGACACCTTCCTCCCGCAAGGCCATGCTACCTAATCCAACGGGACACAATTTTTTTCCCATCTTTATTAACTTGAGTATTTTTATTTACATTTTCGATTGTTATTCTTTCCAGGATTCCAGGCCAACATCCCCCTAATCCCTCCCTTCCCCTTTCTACAAGGGTGTTCCCTCCCCATCCTTCATTACTACCTCCCTCAACAATCACATTCACTGAGGGTTCAGTCTTGCAAGACCAAGGCTTCCCCTTCCACTGGTGCCCTACTAGGCATTCATTTGCTACCTATGAGGTTGGAGCCCAGGGTCAGTCCATGTATAGTCTTTGGGTGGCTTAGTCCCTGGAAGCTCTGGTTGGTTGGCATTGTTGTTCATATGGGGTCTCCAGCCCCTTCAAGCTCTTCCAGTCCTTTCTCTGATTCCTTCAACGGGAGTCCCGTTCTCAGATCAGTGGTTTGCTGCTGGCATTCACCTATGTATTTGCTGTATTCTGGCTGTGTCTCTCAGGAGAGATCTACATCCTGTTCCTGTCGGCCTGCACTTCTTTCCTTCATCCATCTTGTCAAATTGGGTGGCTGTATATGTATGGGCCACATGTGGGGTAGGCTCTGAATGGGTGTTCCTTCTACCTCTGTTCTAAACTTTGCCTCCCTATTCCCTGCCAAGGGTATTCTTGTTCCCCTTTTAAAGAAGGAGTGAAGCATTCGCATTTTGGTCATCCTTCTCGAGTTTCATGTGTTCTGTGCATCTAGGGTAATTCAAGCATTTGGGCTAATAGCCAATTATAAACGAGTGTATTCCGTGTGTGTTTTTCTGTGATTGGGTTACCTCACTCAGGATGATATTTTCCAATTCCATCCATTTGTCTATGAATTTCATAAAGTCATTGTTTTTGATAGCTGAGTAATATTCCATTGTGTAGATGTACCACATTTCTGTATCCATTCCTCTGTTGAAGGGCATCTGGGTTCTTTCCAGCTTCTGGCTATTATAAATAAGGCTGCTATGAACATAGTGGAGCATGTGTCCTTGTTATATGTTGGAGCATCTTTTGGTATATGCCCAAAAGAGGTATAGCTGGGTCCTCAGGTAGTTCAATGTCCAGTTTTCTGAGGAACCTCCAGACTGATTTCCAGAATGGTTGTACCAGTCTGCAATCCCACCAACAATGGAGGAGTGTTCCTCTTTCTCCACATCCTCGCCATCATTTGCTGTCACCTGAGTTTTTGAACTTAGCCATTCTCACTGGTGTGAGGTGAAATCTCAGGGTTGTTTTGATTTGCATTTCCCTTATGACTAAAGATGTTGAACATTTCTTTAGGTGTTTCTCAGCCATTCAGCATTCCTCAGCTGTGAATTCTTTGTTTAGCTCTGAACCCCATTTTTAAATAGGGTTATTTGTCTCCCTGTGGTCTAACTTCTTGAGTTCTTTGTATATTTTGGATATAAGCCCTCTATCTGTTGTAGGATTGGTAAAGATCTTTTCCCAATCTGTTGGTTGTCATTTTGTCCTAACAACAGTGTCCTTTGCCTTACAGAAGATTTGCAGTTTTATGAGATTCCAATTGTCTATTCTTGATCTTAGCGCATAAACCATTAGTGTTTAGTTCAGGAAATTTTTTCCAGTGCCCATGTATTCGAGATGCTTCACCACTTTTTCTTCTGTTAGTATGAATGTATCTGGTTTGATGTGGAGGTCCTTGATCCACTTGGACTTAAGCTTTGTACAGGGTGATAAGCATGGTTCTTATACATGCTGACCTCCAGTTGAACCAGCACCATTTGCTGAAAATGCTATCTTTTTTCCATTGGATGGTTTTGGCTCTTTTGTCAAAAACCAAGTGACCATAGGTGTGTTGGTTCATTTCTGGGTCTTCAATTCTATTCCACTGGTCTATCTCTCTATACCATTCAGTTTTTATCACTATTGCTCTGTAATACTGCTTGAGTTCAGGGATAGTGATTCCCCCTGAAGTCCTTTTATTGTTGAGGATTGTTTTAGCTATCCTGGGTTTTTTGTTATTCCAGATGAATTTGTAAATTGTTCTGTCTAACTCTTTGAAGAATTGGATTGGTTTTTTGATGGGGATTGCATTGAATCTGTAGATCGCTTTTGGTAAAATGGCCATTTTTACTATATTAATCCTGCCAATCCATGAGCATGGGAGATCTTTCCATCTTCTGAGATCATCTTCAATTTCTTTCTTCACAGGCTTGAAGTTCTTATCATACAGATCTTTCACTTGCTTAGTTAAAGTCACACCGAGGTATTTTATATTATTTGGGGCTATTATGAAGGGTGTCGTTTCCCCTAATTTCTTTCTACTCGGCTTGTTTCTCTTTTTGTAGAGGAAGGCTACTGATTTATTTGAGTTAATTTTATACCCAGCCACTTTGCTGAAGGTGTTTATCAGGTTTAGTAGTTCTCTGGTGGAACTTTTTTGGATCACTTAAATATACTATCATATCATCTGCAAATAGTGATATTTTTGACTTCTTCTTTTTCCAATCTGTATCCCCTTGATCTCCTTTTGTTGTCTGATTGCTCTGGCTAGAACTTCAATGAAGCCTACTTGATCATGATGGATGATTGTTTTGATGTGTGCTTGGATGCGGTTTGCGAAAATTTTATTGTGTATTTTTGCATCAATATTCATAAGGGAAATTGGTCTGAAGTTCTCTTTCTTTGTTGGGTCTATGTGTGGTTTAGGTATAAGTGTAATTGTGGCTTCATAGAAGGAATTCGGTAGTGCTCCGTCTGTTTCAATTTTGTGGAATAGTATGTATGAGGTCTTCTATGAAGATCTGATAGAATTATGCACTCAACCTATCTGGACCTGGGCTTTTTCTGTTTGGGATAATTTTAATGACTGCTTCTATTTCTTTAGGAGTTATGGGATTGTTTAAATGGTTTATCTGTTCCATATTTAAGTTCAGTACCTGTTATCTGTCTAGGAAATTGTCCATTTCCTCCAGATTTTCAAGTTTTGTTGAATATAGCCTTTTGTAGTAGAATCTTATGACTTTTTGAATTTCCTCTGATTCTGTCGTTATGTCTCCCTTTTCATTTCTGATTTTGTTAATTTGTACACACTCTCTGTGTCCTCTCGTTAGTCTGGCTAAGGGTCTATCTATCTTGTTGATTTTCTCAAAGAACCAGCTTTTGGTTCTGTTTATTCTTTCTATGGTCCTTTTTGTTTCTACTTGGTTGATTTCAGCTCTGAGTTTGATTATTTCCTGCCTTCACTCTTCCCTGGGTGTTTTGTTCTAGAGCTTTTAGGTGTGCTGTCAAGCTGCTGATAAATGCTCTCTCCTGTTTCTTTCTGCAGGCACTCAGAGCTATGAATTTTCCTCTTAGCACAGCTTTCATTGTGTCCCATAAGTTTTGGTATGTTTTATCTTAATTTTCATTAAATTCTAATAAGTCTTTAGTTTCTTTCTTTATTTCTTCCTTGACCAGGTTATCATTGAGTAGAGCATTGTTCAACTTCCATGTATATGTTGGCGTTCTTCCTTTTTTTATTGAAGACCAGCTTTAGCCTATTGTGGTCTGATAGGACGCATGGGATTATTTCTATCTTTCTGTATCTGTTGAGGCCTCTTTTATGACCAATTATATGGTCAATTTTGTAGAAAGTACCATGAAGTGTTGAGAAGAAGTTATATCCTTTTGTTTTAGGATAAAATGTTCTATAAATATCTGTTCAGTCCATTTGGTTCATGACTTCTCTTAGGCTGTCTATATCTGCTTAATTTCTGTTTCCATGATCTGTCCATTGATGAGAGTGGGGTGTTGAAAACTCCTACTATTATTGTGTGAGATGCAATGTGTGCTTTGAGCTTTAGTAAGGTTTCTTTTATGTTTGTAGGTGCCCTTATATTTGGAGCATAGATATTTAGGATTGAGAGTTCATCTTGGTGGTTTTTTCCTTTGAAGAATATGAAGTGGGACCACAGCTTTTAATTGTGCCACTTCCTGGGCCAAGTATATACAAACTATCACAGTTACTTCCTTATTGATGTGTTAAGTCACATTAACCCAGGTAATTTATGGAAGAGTATTATTAGCTTACCACATTGGTGTGTGAGTTCATGACCATCATGTCAGCAAGCAGGTATGACACTGGAACAGTAGCTGAAATCTTACACATAATCCACAAGCAAGAGGGAGAGAAAGACAGAGAGACAGAGAAGCAGAGAGACAAAGAGAAACAGAGAGGAGACAGACAGAGAGACAGAGAGAGATAGAGAGACAGAGAGAGACAGAGAGGAGGCACACACAGGGAAAGAGAGAAATACGGATAGACAGAGCTAACAGAAAAAGCATCAGCCTTTGAAACCTCAAAGCCCACCCAACGGTGACATTCCTCTTCTAAAAGGGCCACACTTCCTATCCCTTCACAAACAGTTCCACCAATTATTGACCAAATATTCAAATATATAAGCCTATGGGACCATTCTCATTCAAATCACCTTTAGTATATACTGAGTTTTGGGTATGTCTTCTCTCCATTACTCTCTTTAAGTTCCCTTCCACTTAAACTCTTAACCAAAGTTCCTGTATCTTGTGGTATTTTTAATTTTTTGAATCACTGAGTTTAATTAAAATTGCATTCATAAGCATAACTTGAGGGTTATTTATTGGGACATGGGCAACTTATCATGCTACACAACTGAAGCAAATGACAATATCTCCTTCAATCTCCTTTAATTGCTTACAGGCTGTCATCCAATCTTTGCAAAACATAAAAATTAAGATTTCCAAAAGAATACAGCTTCAAATAAACAAAACAAGGAATTATACTTGAGTTTCATTCTTATTTCTATGTGGAAATTAGATTTAATGATAGTAGCATAAACTCATATCTATATTTCTAGTTTGTTTCTTTGCCATGTGTCTTAAGTATTAGCCATCTGACTCTCTGTGTCTCTATCTCTGTCTCTCTGTTTCTCTCTCCCCATGTCTCTCTCTGTCTCTCTGTCTCTGTCTCTGTGTGTGTGTGTGTGTGTGTGTGTGCGTGTGTGTGTGTGCACGTGGGTGTGTTTAGTGTGTGTGTAAAGATATTCTTTTTGTGCTGGTGTTATTTTGAGTTGAGATTAGCTGCAAATAATTTCTTTTATTGAATATTTTCTTTATTTTTACATTTCAAATGTTATCCTTTCCCTGTTTCCCCTCCAGAAACCACCTATTCCCTCCCCTCCCCCTGCTTCCATGAGGGTGCTCCTCCCCCACCCATCCTCTCCTTCCCTCCTCCCTGCCTTGGCATTCCCCTACACTGGTGCATCAAGCCTTCACAGGACGAAAGGCTTCTCTTCCCATTGATGCCACATAAGGCCATCCTCTGCTACATATGTGGCTGGAGCCATGGGTCATTCCATGTGTACTCTTTGGTTGTTGGTTTAGTCCCTGGGATCTCTGAGGTATCTGCTTAGTAGATATTGTTGTTCTTCCTATGGGGTCGCGAAGCTCTTTAGTTCCTTCAGTCCTTTCTCTAACTCCTCCATTGGGTACCCTGTTCTCAGGCCAAGAATTGTCTCTGAGCATTTGCTTCTTTCTGTATTTGTCAAGCTCTGGCAGAGCCTTTCAGGAGACAGTTATATCAGGGTACTGTCAGCATGCATTTCTTGGCATCTGCAATAATGTCTTGGTTTAGTATGTGTGATAGATCCCCAGGTGTGGCAGTCTCTGCACGGCCTTTCCTTCAGTCTCTGCTACCCATTTTGTGTTCATATTTTCTCCTGTGAACATTTTGTTCCCCCTTCTAAGGAATAACGCATCCACACACTGTTCTTCCTTCTTGAGCTTCATATGGTCTGTAAATCAAATCTTGGGTATTCTGAGATTTTGGGCTAATATCCACTTATCAGTAAGTGCATACTTTCTCTCTCTCTCTCTCTCTCTCTCTCTCTCTCTCTCTCTCTCTCTGTGTGTGTGTGTGTGTGTGTGTGTGTGTGTGTGTGTGTGTTTTGTTGAGTGAGAGTTACCTCACTCAGGATGATATTTTCTAATTCATTTCATTTGCCTATGAATTTCATGAAGTCATTGTTTTGTTTTTTGTTTTTTTTTTTGTTTTTTTTGGTTCTTTTTTTCGGAGCTGGGGATCAAACCCAGGGCCTTGCGCTTCCTAGGCAAGTGCTCTACCACTGAGCTAAATCCCCAACCCCAAAGTCATTCTTTTTGATAGCTGAGTAGTACTCCATTGTGTAGATGTACCACATTTTCTGTATCCATTCCTCTGTTGAAGAGCATCTGGGTTCTTTACAGCTTCTGGCTATTATAAATAGGGCTGCTATGAAATATAATGGAGCATGTGTCCTTGTTATATGGAGCATCTTTTGTATATGCCAGGAGTGTATATAGCTGGGTCCTCAGGGTACTAGTAAGTCCTATGTCCAGTTTTCTGAGGAACTCACAGACCGATTCCATTTGAATGGTTGTACCAGTCTGCAATCCTACCAACAATGGAGGAGTGTTCCTCTTTCTCCACATCCTCCAACATCCGCTGTCACCTGAGTTTTTGATCTTAGCCATTCTGACTGGTGTGAGGTGGAATCTCAGGTCGTTTTGATTTGCATTTCCACCATGTTCATAATGAGCCTCCTTTAAATTTTTTTGTCACATGTATTCAATTTATCTTCCATTAAAATACCTTTTCTCCTCTGACGGCCCCATTTCTTATCTTATGACATTTATCACACTGATTCATATATATATATATATATGTATACACATATATACATGTATATATATACATATATATACATACAAAAATTAAAATTAGGATCCACATATGGAAAGAACATTCCATATTTATTTATTTATTTATTTATTTATTTATTTATTTATTTATTTATTTTTTCTAATCTGGGCTATCTCACTTATTACACTAACTTTCCAAACATATTAATTTTCCTGAAAATTTTATAATTATTTTTGTGACTCAGTAAAACTGTGTTGTATATATGTACAAATTTTCCACATGTTTGACAACCAAGGATATTCTACTGAGATGTTATTTTAAATAGAACAAAATATATGTAGCTATGCAAGTATGTGTTAGTTCTATTTTTAGATTTTTGAAACATCTCCATAATTACCTTCATATTGTCTATACTGGCTTACACTTTAACATGAATAAATACAGATTACTCTTTCTCCACATTCTTACCAGTATTTGTTATCATTTGTTTACTTTATGTTTAATTATTTTCAATTTCTCTTTTCCTGCTGTTCAAAAACTTTCAATACTACTTTAAATGTTTATTGACCATTTGTATTTCTTTAAATTCTCTATTTTCAGTCCCAAAGCCCATTTATTTATTGTAAATTTTAGCTTAATATTTGCAGTTCTTTAAATATTCTAGCAACTTATATGAAGAAGAGGGGACATTTTCTCCTTTTCTGTATTCTGCCTTTCATGTCATGTAGTTTCCATTGCTCCACAGAACTTTTCTAATTTCAGATTTCTGTTGGTTATCTCTTTGAGTTATTTCCTCAGGTTTTGGACTCCTACTCAGAATTTCCTTGATTATGCCTATATCTTCGAGCATTTTCCTCTGGAAGTTTCAGATTTAAAGGAAAGGTCCTTGATTCCAATTGAATTGATTTCTTTTTCATGATGTCACATCCTTCAGTACTTTGTTGACATAATTTCATCCATAGATTCTTTTGTCCAGTGTACACTTTTTGATGTATTTGCCAAAAGAATGAGTGGCTATCATAGTATGGTTTATTCCTGCCTACCTTATTTTATTTCATTGGTCTACATGTCTGATTTTATGCCAGTAATGGCTGTCTTTTTCAATATGCCTCCATAGTATACCTGGAGTCACATTATAATAACTCTAATCTAGAGTTATTTTTGTTTAAGTTTGCTTTGCCTATATCCAGGATTTTTTGCATTTTGCCTCATAGGGAGTGGCACTATTAGGAGTTGTGGCCTTGTTGGAGGAAGTATATCACTGTAGGGTGGTTTTGAGGTCTCCTATTCTCAAACTGCATTTAATATGGCGCAGTATCTCCCTCTGTGGCCGGTGGAACAAGGTGTAAATCTCTCGGCTCCTTCTCCAGTACCATGTCTCCTTGCACACTGCCACGCTTCCCACCATGATGGACTAATCCTCTGAAACTGTAATCCAGCTCCAACTGAATGTTTTTCCTTTATAATCCTTGCCTTGGTTATGGTGTCTCTTCACAGCAGTATAACCCTAAGACACTAGGCCATCTGGTGTCGGTACTGTATTTCTTATGTAGGCAACCAAATTATTGAGATTTCATAGCTGAATCATTCTTGTGATGTTAAAAGAAAATCTCATAGCAGTTGTCCTGGTTCTGTAACTCTTAAAATTTTTCTATTCCTTCATTTATTATGTTTCCTCAAGCCTTAAATGTAGGGGTTTTACGGTAGATATGCCAATTGTGACTGGATAACCTGTGGTCATTTATTTTTTGAATGTTTACCAGTTTTCAGTCTGTGTAGTAGACTCCCCATTTGCTGCAGGAATAAGCTTCTTTGATGGGAGATTTATATATACTTCTCTATCTACATAAAGATGAGTGTTTAAATGCACTGTCTTTAATACAGTTGGTAGTTAAATAGATTTTTCCAGGTGGCAAGAATAGGTTCTCTAGGGTCTGTGTCCTCTCTTGCCACTCGGATTTGGTAAGATTTGCCAGGTATTAGTGGTAGTCCCCTCTTAGTGACCTGTCCAAAATATAATTATATACTTGTGAGCTCAGAGATATTTATTCCACTCTTCTATGATTGGAGATATCTCATCGGACTGCTCACTGTAATTGTTCATATGCGTTACAGCTATGTCTGAGTTTTACAACATTTTTTAGTGTTAGCAAGCATAGTCTTTTCTAATAGTGTGGGTATTCACCCTCTGAGAGGAGTATTCGAGGTTAGTACCAGTTTCTTTTCTCCATCTACTATGTCCAAACACATGATTTCTCAAGCAATAAAGTCTTATTGTCACATTCTGGGAGGTATCCAAGGGCACTGTCAACAGCCTATATTGTTTAGGAGCGCTCTTAAATTACCTTGAGCAACAACCTGGGTTGCGATTTTCCTTACTAGGTGCTTGGGAGAAAAGTGAAGGGAGAAATGTTGTAATTAAATTATTGTAACTTTAAAAAAACCCTATTTTTAATGATAGTCTTAAACAATTTAACCTCTGTTTCAGTCCTCCATCCACCAGAGATAACAACAACAACAGCAATAATAATGATAATAATAACAATAATAATAATAAGATATAAGAAAATGGACCTTTTTAGAAAGGTTCTTTAGAGAAATTCCTATCTATTTTGTTTGAAAAAAACGACAGTTCAATTCTTAAGTTAACAGTGACAACTTGATCTATTCTCAAACATTTCAGCGATACATCAATAGTCCAATTCAATAGTAGAGAAAAAAAATAAGTCAATAATGATGACACTGCCTAACAGAGACAGCTGAGCCTCATCCTTGACCTGAGTCAACAGGAGGGACCCAGAGGAATGCCAAGAATAGTTTTCAGTCATACCTCTCTCAGGAAAATTAAGATCAACAAAGATGCAAGACCCACGGACATTATACAACTAATTCTATAACCAAGCCAAACTCAGCCTCTGTTACTATCTATTGAGTCCTATTTGTACCCTCCAAACATCACATGTCCTCCATGGGTCTTACATCAATACATGTCTTGTTTCAACATGTACATCTAGCTCAAGACACCTTTCTACCAATCAGCCTGAGTCCTCAAAAGTGACAAAAAAACAAAAAAAAAAAAAAAAACAAAAACAAAAAACAAAAAAACTAGAACACACTACCAAAAGATTTTTGGTGCATTTCTCTCTAGAGTCCCAACAAATGCAGCTCAAATACACAATATATGACAGACCAAATCACATGTCCTTTCACTTGTTTACCTTTAAGAGAACATCCTTTCACTGGTGTCTACTGTAACTAAATGTTCCTTCAGGAGTCTGCCCCAGCAAAACACCATCTAATTGACTTTCAAAAAAAAAACAAAACAAAAACAAAAACAAAAACCCTAAGTTTCCCCTTCAAATTATAGGCACCAAAATAAAAATAAACTTTTTATTAACCTTTTTCTTTTATGATTTCATACATGTATATAATGCTTTCTGATTATTCTTGCTACATTCTGTTTTATTTCTCTCACTCTGGTTATATCTCCATATTCTTTACAAGTTTGTTTCCCACTTTCATGTCTTTTGCCTTATATTGTAAGCCAGAGTTCACCAGGTCCATTTTGCATGACTTTTAGACTTGAACTGCTCCACTGTATTCTGGTGGGCTTGTTTTGTTCCTGCAAACTGAGACAATGTTTCCTCTTTTTTTCAGACTATGTCAGTAACCATTAGTTCACACCAAAAGGAAGAGAGTCCCTGAATCTTTCTCCAATATCTGCCTGACTTATAAATCCATCTTTTGCAGGCCCATTACGGAGAGCAGATCCACTGTGAGCTCATGATTACATTTTACAACCCTTGTCCTTGTCTTCTGAGTCTTACAGTTTTCTGCCCTCCTTTTCTGGTGTTCCCTGTACATGAGAGGAGACATAAATATCTTTTTAGTATTAGATCCTCAGCCATCACTTATTCTCTGCATATTTTTGTTATTTAAAAAAGGTCTCACTATGTAGTCGACAAGAGTGGACTCAAATTTACAGAATTCTGCTTCTCTCTGCATCCCTAATGATGTGATGAAAGGCTGTACCATGATGCCCAAACATCATCAGTATCATGAACAGTCATGATTCTCTGTGTTTATTACTATTCGCTGAAAAGGTAGGCTCTTTTGAGCCTTCTGAGAATAGCATGTATCTATGGATATAAATAAATAACTAGATATACATTTCACCAAATTTACATTTAGCAAAAATTGTATTACCTATTTCCACACAGCAGTCACTGTATCATCCTTAAGCATGCATCCCTGGACCCTGAAGTTTATAGTAATATGCACATATTCCCTTCTGTGAAGTGGGCATCCAATCTAATCAGATCGTGGTTGGATACAACCAGAACTGCCAGGCTAACACCTCTTGCCTTGAGGTTGGTATTGCAATTCAGAGGATTCACAACAGGTTAAGACCATTGATTCCTTTTTCTCCCTAGTAGTCTGCACAACATCTGAGAGTATGAAACCAGTGGGCGGATGCTTTTTAGATGAGCTCCAGCTTGTTTTCGCCATATCTTGCAACCAAGTCATGTGGTTTGTATAGTTGGTTTAGGTACCAGCTTCTAGAAAGCCAAACTGTGACATAGCAGGGATTAGGAAAAATTGGGTGAGTTTGTTTGGGTTCTGTTTTGAAAAACATTTCATTTCTTCTTCATGTATAAAGGAAAAATTTTATGACTCAAAATCCATATATTTTGGCCATTGAATCATTATGATGAATTAGGGATGTTAGCATTATTTCAAAGGTGACTTTTTTCCTATACAGTACATTCAGTAAAGTTTTCTTTTAGCAGACCATTATGCCAGACGTCCTACATATGTCCTACTCAGTATATTAAATACTGCTTATTTTTAAGGAACACAAAGCACATTTGGAAAGTCAGTAGCTTTTAGTCTTTACTTAATGTTTACTATTTACTAGTCACAATCTTATTATAGCAAGCCCTTGTCAGTGTAGGGGGTGATTTCATTGCAGGTAGGTGCATAATTTTATTAAGAGGAATAAGTCTGTGTCACTCCATTGATTTTTTGCTTCATTGCTTTGATTATGAAGCATCTTTCAATTGCTTACTATATTCAATATTATTTAAAGTTAACCATATATTATTTCAATTTCATAATGTTGTGCATGTCTAAATTTTATTTAGAATATTCCTGTGTTCAAAAAAATTAACGCAGCCAGTTCAGAGATTCAATACAATTCAGGACAGTTTCATGAAATGACAGCTGCAAAGGTTTCAAAATGTTTTAATTTGTATATGTAGACAACAATCTCACAAACATATTTCATTTGATATATATTACAACACTGCATCAACAAATTAAAAGGAACAAAGTGAACTCTGGTCATGTTTGTAACTGTTGTAGGTTTTGCGACATCAAAATAAATCATGTCAATCAACAGCTTAAGATTTTTCCTTTGGAATGTGATGGCGGCATATAACCGTGAGAATTAGCTCCACTCAGTCTTTCATACTCTGACTTCACAAAACAAAACAAAACAAAACAAAACAAAACAAAACAAAACAAAACAAAACAAAACGGGTCATAGGAACTGGTATGGAACCTTGATTCCCTTGATTCCCTTGAAGCTATTGATGCTAATAAACATAAAGGCTTGTTTTCTTCCCACCAACATACTTACTTACTCAGGATAAAGTTAGTTTACCTTTACAGAGATAATGAATCAATGTCATAAGAATTATGTCCAGGTTTCCATTTCTGTGATGTCATCCTGTGCATGTGCAGCTACCTTCTGACCTTTAGTGTGCTGTTCCATGACTATTGAACATCAAATAATTCACAATAAGATACCTTTCTGCATAATGTTTCTTTCATAACTAATGATTTCTGTGTTAGCTAGAGACCCAGCACCATGTTTGAAGCCTGAGTTTTTAAGTTTGGAGGCAAGGTGCTTAGATCTTTTAAATTTCCATCTTAATGGGCAGTTGGAGCTGAATCGTTGCTATAGTACTGGAATTTGTTGATGCTGGTAATGAGTTACACTGTGAACACCCATGAGAATGCAAGTGTTTTGCAGTTACAGCATTGTTAGCTCTTCCTCCACCAATTACAGAAATATTTTCAATCAAATTGCATAGCTGTCTCTATCAAATTTTATACACACCCAGGAAGCAAAAGTATCCAAAATAAAGTGGTGCTTTTAAATTTATATTCTAATTCTGTCCCAATTTTGTAAATCATTTAATTAATACCTGTAACAAAATTACTTTCAGGAGAAATGGATCTTAGATACCACTAGTTGTCTTAATTAAGATTACTTTTGCTGTGATGAAACACAATGACCATAGCAACTTGGGGAGGAAGGGGTTTATTTGACTTATATTTCCATATCCATATTCCATAATGTTCATCATGTAAATCACCACTGCAATTCAAGTAGGGCAGAAACTTAGAGAAAGAACTTGGAGGCAGGAGCAGATGCTGAGGAGGTCATGGAGGATGATGTTTACTGGCTTCCTGCCTATGGTTATTCAGCTTTCTTTCTTAAAGACCCCACCAGCCCAGGGTGACTTCACCCACAAAGGTTGAGCTCTCACTCATCAATCACTAATTAAAAAAATGTATTATGGGCTTCCCTACAGCTCAATCTTATAGAGGCATTTTCTTAGTTGAGACTCTATCTTCTCAGAAGGCGTCAACTTGTTCCAAGTTGACATAACACTAGCCAGTACACTGTTCTAACTCCTCACATATGAATTTATGATTTTGTAGTTGAAGAGTCAAAAACTTTCAAATATTTTAGTACCAAGTAAATTAAAGAAATTTAAATATGAAATATAAACAAGTCAGAAACTATGGAAGAGTGCCTAGAGCCTCTATTAAGAATTTAAACACCTCTCAACCATATAAACTCTTCTTTTGACTTGTAAGTAGAAAACATACATTTAATAACTTTCTAGTTTTGAAATTATAATTACATTATTTCCATCTTGTTCTCTTCGTTTTCCAACATGCACCACCCTCACAAGTCATAACCACTTTTTCCTATAAGAATTCCAAATCCAATTGGCTTTTCAATATCAAAACGAGCTGCTCTTAATTCTCAAAACTACTTGGTAGTATAACTCGTACTATCACCATTTAGCAAATGAGAAAATCAGGGTTCAGAATGGTCACCTAGAAAACAATAGTCAGCAAATGGAAAAATTGGATTCAAGCCCAGGCCTCTAGCTTTAAATTCTTACATTACTTTCATTTATTAAACTGAACACTCCCTTTTATCTTAACTACATGAAAGAAATAAACTTCAGTATTTGACATACGAAGGTTTGCTTTTGAGTACCAGTATTTTGTTTTCGTTTTATAGAATTCATTTGAATATTGTGATATTTAAAAAGTCTGATGAACAGAAATAACAATATAGCAACTCCAGGTACAGTGAACTTGCTACAGTTTCAAAAGAATTTTTTTAAAAATATAATTTGTGGCCTTCAGTTATGATTTTATGTCATCAACCTCAATATACTGGCATTTATACCACTTTAGAAATCATAACAAAAATTCTATCCTGAAAATGAAATTCTACAAATATGGCTGATAAAATAGCTATTTTTAAACTCAAAAATGTCCTGCAACCTATATATACAAAGAATAGTAATATTTTATTTAAAATATGATATATGCCTCTGGAACTTATGATTTGGTATAGGAACTAATGATTACATTTCATTATATATATAAAAATTGTCTAAATTTTAAAGTTCACTCATAATTATTTTTCATGCTTTTATGGGGTTTACTTAATTTTTGGATAATTTATTTTCTGAGATATTTTCTTACCACTCAATTTAAACATAATTTCTTTTTGTTCGTATCAAACACACTTTGAACTCAGAATAAGATATTAATTTCATAAAACATACTTGATTTGAAATAATATTTAAATGTATAAAAGAATAAAACAGTGTAGGTAAAATTGAATTGTTTATTATATTTTTATTTTGTGGCATTTGGATCAAAAATTCTGGCAGCTCTAATGCTAAATGTTTGGAAAAAGTGTACCTTTGGATTATAAGGCAGTATGTGTAAGACCCTCTTCTGATTTTGCTGGCTTGGAATTATTCAGTTTTTGTGTTTTCTTGGGTATAGTTATTGTTCTTGTCTTAGAGTTTTTCTTCTAGTGTCGTCTGTAGGACTGAATTACAGGAAATATATTGTTTATATTGGTTTTTTATCATAGCATATCTTTTTTTTATCTCATCTGTGCTGATTGAAAGTTTTGCTGGTTATATTAGTCTGAGCAGGCATCTGTGGTCTCCTAAGGCAAGAGTTGGAATAGTGGAAAAATATTGTAGAACTTGAAAATTACCTCGAAACAGCCAAAAGCTAACATGTGTGAAAAAGTTATGTACTTAACATTGTTTTTTTCCAGGATAGAACAGTTAGTTACTTTAGAAAGTCATATTTTTAAGTACAAATAGAAAATGTTTTAATGTCCAGAGTATTATAGCATTGGAAACACATAACTTTATGAAGTATTGAACTCGATATCACTGTAGGAGCAAAGGCAGAGAAAATATTACCATAGGATGAAGGACTGCAGAGGGGATTCCTCCTGTGTTTATGGCACTTTTTTATATGAAGACTTTTTTATAAGTCTCTGTTTCAAAGCATAAATACTTAGCTCACCATAGAGAAGTAGTTTGAAAAGTTTGCCTATAATGTTTAAGAGTAATATCAACTCCACTCCACTCACTCCAGATATACTCCTCCATTTACATTCAGAAAAAGGCAGAATTCCAGGGATATCAAGCAAACATGGCAGATCAAGTAACAGTAAGACTAAGCACCTCATTAAGGCTGTATGAGGCAACCATTAGAGGGAAAGGGTCCAAAAAGCCAGCAAAACAGTCAAAGACAGCCTCTTGCTCCCACTGTTAATAGTCCTACTAGAAGACAAAACTCCACAACAATAACATATGAACAGGACCTAGGTCAGAACCATACAAGCTCCCCAATTATTGGTTCAGTCTCGGTGAGTCCCTCGGAGTCCCTGTGAGCCCTGCTTATTTCACCCAGTGAGGAGTGTTCTTGTGGTGTCCTTGAACCCTCTGGCTTCTTCAATCCTTCTTCCCACTCTTCCACAGGATTTTTTAAGCTTAGCCTAATGTTTGACTGTGGGTCTCTGCATCTGCTCCCATCAGTTGCTAGATGAAATCTCTCTGATGGTGATTATTCTAGGTTCTGGTCATGTTTGTCTGTCTGGATCTGGACCTCACTAAGGATGATTTTTCCAGTTTTATCAATTTGCCTGAAATTTTTATGTTTTTTTCTCACTGAGTAATATTCCATTGTATAAATATACCAAATTTTCTTTATCTATTCTTCAATTAGGAAATCACGATGATTCAGGAAATTCATAACAATCATAAAAAAATAAAAATAAACTAAAGGCAGTATCACTATCCTAGATTTCAGGTTATACTACAGAGCTGTAACAGTAAAAATAACATGGTACATATTTAAAAATAGATTCATTCAACAATGGAATAGAATGCATGACCAATATACAAACTCAAACTCCTACAATCACCTGAATTTTATTTATATGTTAAACCCTGTTCAAAAAATTAAGGACCTTAACCTAACATCTGATGTGTTGAATCTGTTAGAAAAATGTAGAGAATACACTTTATTCTTTAGACAGAGGAGAGAACTTTATGAACAGGAGGATCCCACCAGCAGAGACCAACTTTTAGCAAATGAGACTACATGAAGCTAAAAGGATTCTGTACAGCAAAGGACAGAATGCTTTAGTGAAGAGAAAGTCTAAAATATGGATAAAATATTGACCAATTGTACATCATAAATAGGATTAATCTCTGAAATGCAGATGTATGAAACTAAACAGAGTTCTCAAAAATGAAAACAAATAACTGAAAATCACCAAAAATATTCAGTATCTTTAGCCTTCAGGGAAATACAAATTAAAACTACTTACCCTGTCAGAATGGCCAAGATCAATAAAATAACAATGGAACATGCTGAGAATACAAATTTGTACAGCTACTGTGGAAATCAGGAAGCTGGGATTATATCTCCATCGAGGTCAAGCTATACCACTCTTGGACATACACCTAAAGAATTTTAATTCATCTACGTAGATACTTGCTCAACCATGTTCAATGTCACTATATTCATAATAGACAGAAACTGAAAATAGCTTAGTTGCTCATCAACTGATGAATGGGGATGTAAATGTGATACATTTAAACAATGAAATAGAAAATTTTATGATTTTTTATTAAAGAACTCTAATATGTATGTAAACATCTTTTAAAATGAAAAATAAGAAATTGTGTAAAAGCTTTGAGGACTTAAATATAGAAGGTTTATAGACAATTCCCAGCTTTGCACTTTTCAAATAGTAAGTATAGTCATTGCTTACACAATGGAGTTGAAAACTTATTGGCATAAAACCCCACAGTGAATACTTTGAGATTTATACATGATGATCAAAAGCTAAAAATAACTAACATGTTCCTTGAAAAGTCAATAGTAAATAAAACAGGGATAAATACATACAAAGAATTGAAAAATTAATTAGCTACCAAGTACAAAAAAATTGGATAACTTTAGGTGCTTAATGTGAAATTAAAGATAACCATCTGGAAAAAAATCCATGCCATATAATTCTAAGAATATAATGTTCTGCACAAAGAATAAAATGAACAATAGGAATGGAAAAATAATTCCGTTGCTGCTAGGGGTCAGAAACATTAGAGAAGAAGTAAATCCATAAAATACAAGGGGTTTGTAAAGCCTCCAAAATTCTGCTTTAAGCTATCATGCTTCTGATAAATTATGTGCATTTTCAAAAATTATCAAATGCAGAGAATACATTTAACTATAAGCCTTTGTGTTTGTGTTAATGTTATCACTGTTTGCTCACTAGCTGCAACAGATATGTTACATTCATTGGAGATGTCACTAGTAAGAGAAACTTTGTACAGAGAAGATGGGTATGTTGGAACGCTTTCTGTGTGCCATGTGTTCCAACGTTTCAGAAAATGTTGACAAGACAAAAAACAGCTTAAATCATGATCTTGCCCTTTCTCTGAGCAGGGATTCTGGGACAAGCTGAGCTGAGTTTTCAGCTCAGGGTCACAGAAAACTATAATGAAAGCAATGTTTGGGATGTGTCTTACCTGAAGCTATAGGTTTCTTCCAAATTGTTATGGAAAATTGGCAAAATTGCCATGCTACTATAAAAATCAAGATATTCTGCTTCAAGACCAGCAAAATGGTTTGTTTTAGCCAATTTCAGTTTCTGTCCTCTATACTATCATTTGAAGTTCTAAACTAATTAGGTCAAGCCTAGCAAGAATAAACTCTGTTTTATTTTCTCAAAGATGACCGTTTAGTCTCCCTTTACAATCCCTTCATTTTTATCCAATAAATTGCCATAATACCAAGACATTCTGATACTTTAACTACATACTATCGGTGAGAAACAGATGACTGTCATTAATACTGAGGATACTACACAGGGAGGTAGCTCACCAGGGATCACTAAAGGTGTGTTTTCCAAAGCACTACTCTTTGGGGAGAAAAAAGTTTGAGAAAGATCAAAGTGGGTAGGTAAAACATTTCTCCTTCCTGCTGGTTGCACTTTACTGTGGTAATTTACTATGTTCCTTATATTTCAAGATTTTGCTGTATTTTGAAATGTTAAGAATAAATCCTCATAAGGCAGCCATGGGGATACACACCCTTAATCAACAGCAGCTCCAAGGAATTATAAATAATTAGAAAATTCAAGGTCCTCCTCAGCTACTTAGTAGGTTTAAGCCTAGCCTAGGGGGCATGAAACTCTGTCTCAAAAAAACATGAATGAAAATATATATCATCAGCATTTGTTGACTGATATAATTTTATTTCTAATCTTTGAATTTTAAGTTACTCACAAAATTATACACTGTAACCTTTCAGCAAATGTATACATTATGCAATTTTAAATAAAGATATGCATATTTATCTTCACAAGCATTAATCATTCTTTATTCAGCAAAACTTTTTAGTTTTTAGTTTTTTTCTTAGTTTTTAGAAATATACTATACATGACCATTATCTAAGCTCACCCTCTTGTTCTAAGTAACTCAGTACCTGTGCATCAAACTTTATTCAGCTCTCTGCAAACAGTGTGCAGCTTTTAGTAACCACCATTGACTCCTAAGTTCTATGTGATCAACTATTTTCCTCCTCTGTTTTCTCACGCTATTATTTTTTAACTCTTGTGGTTCTAGTGGCTGGTAAATGAAGACATTGTACATGTTATACTACTCCTACATCTTCAGTCCCCCCTCCCATTTTATTTTAATCTTTTTTCCTAAATTTTACTATGATGTCTCACTGTGTTACCCTAGACTAAATTTGAACATTTGATCCTCTTATTTTTACCTCCCATGGAAAAGAACTATAAGTGTGCATTCCCACACCCAAAACGATATGAAATCTTTTGAATTTGACATAATTTGTGAACTCATTTAGCACTGTAATCTTTGTAGGCGACTTCACTTAATGGTTTCAGTTCCATCCATGCAGGATTTCAAATGTCCTTTTAAAAATCACTGAGTGATATTATATTCTATATCTGCATCATGTTTTTTTCATCCATTGTTTAGTTGGTTGCTACCAAGGCTGATAACATTTCTTTGCTATCATAAATAGTTCTGCAATGAATGTAGGACAGGTACCTCTTTAACATACAATTTGATTTTCTTTGTCTAATATGGTAATTCAATTTATCTTTTGGCTAGCTTTTGTATATTTTTTGTGTGCTAATTTAAATTTCTAAGCATAGTATCTAAGTTTAACTTTTCCCCATTTAAACACAAGCTTTTTGTCATTTGTAATTTTAACATTGCTAGCAATATGTAATCTTCCAATAATTAGTATTTTATACTCATGTGCTTTTATGATTTATGTATTTTATATTATTGTAGTTTTACTTCTGTGAAGTATTATTATGCTACTGTATGATTTAATCAAATTTATACATTGAAATTGGGATTATTGTTAGAATTTTTTCAATTTAAAATAGGGTAACACTGAACATTCTTTATTATGCCCTCTGATAAACTGTGCTAAAATTTTTCTTGCGTATATTCTCCAGGGTTAAGTTGTTGGCTTATAAAATATGTAATATTCAGTGCTGTAAATATTTTGATAATAGTTGCACATATTTTATTGTGTCTAAACTATAGGTTGCCATTGACAAACAACCCTATGGAATCTTGATATTCTGAATCTTCTTTTTGTCTGATTTGGTAGTCAGATGTTTATATTTCAAAGTATTCTCAATTCCATTATCTGCTATCATATTTGTACAATTCTTGAGATCAATGGCTTCCTCTGACTTGCATGCTTCTCTTATAATGATTTGTTTTCTCTTGTTCTGAATTCTATATTTCCATAGTATAATTTCATATGACATTTTAAATATTTTCACTCACATTTACTATTTTTTTATTCTAAAAAGCTTCTTATATCCAAGATTTTCTTAATCAAGCTGTTTTTCATCTTTCTTAAGGTTTTTTTTTCTGTATCTTAGAAGACCTTAATAGCATTCTTAGTTAGAGCTGGATATTGCTGTCCTCTTAGAGTCTCTGCCAACAGCTGACCAGTACAGATGCAGATGCTTGCAGCCAACCATCAGACTGAGCCCAGGGACCTCAGTGGCAGAGTTAGGTGAAAGGCTGAAGGACCTGAAAAAGATTACAACCCCATAGAAAGAACAACAATATCAACTAATCGGATTCCCCAGAGCTCCCAGAGATTAAACCACCAACCAAAGATTTCACATGGACACACCTATAGCTCCAGCTGCATATGTAGCAGAGGATGACCTTTGTTGGGCACCACAATGGGAGCAAGAAAGCCTTGGTCTATGGAGTTTGATGCCAAAGACAGGCAGATGTTAGAGTGGTGAAGCACGAGTGGTTGGAGGGTAGTACCCTATTAGAGGTAAAGGGGAGGAGGATGTGGATGAGCGGTTTTCAGAGGAGACTGAAGGGGAAATAAATTACATAATCAGCCAACCAACCAAAAGGAAAAAAAGTCTCTTACTCTAAATTGCAGTGCTATTCTTAGGTCCTGAATAGCTGAGGGTATTCCCATGTGGCTGGAATAAGGAATTGACTATTTAAAAAAGTTTTGTTATTGCTGTTTAGTACTTCTAATTGGTACAAACTTACACACATGATTTCCTATGATCTTAATATTCTTTTGATTTAAAAACATCTTTGGTCAATTTTTATGCTTTTCACAAATCATTAATTCAGCTGTATTCATTATTTCATCTCTTATAAATATTTTATAAATATGAGCACCTTGAACACTTCATCATACCAAATTATAGGTTCTCACAACATATATAATTGTCACGTATGATTTGTTTCTTTTCAAAATGAGTTAGTGTCCTATTTGCTCATGGGACAAAGAGCTGGTTAATAAAGAAACCATAGCCTGCTTCCCTGGTACAAATTGGCCAGATATCTCATCTTGTCTCCTGTAACTTGTAGGAGCATGAGAAGCATAGAAAACAACAGATATAAATGTGCAACTGACTTGCCCACAGAACAATTCCTCCTCTCTATTGGCAGCTGACCTTGAGACGTTTAGCTTACTGATTGGTTTTATTCTTTCTGAAACATAATATTCTTTCACTGTTTCATTGGGAAACATCAGTGCTTAAAATGTTGCATTGTTTAAAATTTATTTACAGCATAAATATATTTCAGTAGAAAATCCTTAATAGTTAGTGCATCATATTTACCAAAGTAAAATTTATATTCCGGTTGCTATACATTTATGTGTTTACAACAACTCATAAATAAGCTGCACTGTCTTGGTGATTGCCAGAGTTTGATTTGTTTTTGGTAATAGATAAAGATATGTGAGAACAGGCTTAATGGTATGTCATATATGTAAAGATGAGATGAAGCACAAAATTGAGCATCTCTTTGTATCACGGCAACATGTCTGCCATTATACTTAAGACATTCTTTGTTAGCACTTTAATTTAATAACGTAGCATCCACTATCAAAGATTACCCAACTCTTTTCTTTATACTTGTTGACTCATCTTCTGTGCTCATCTGCAAATGTTCCTTTGTATTAGAAGTTAGTAATAGATAATTATATAATACATTTATAGCTTCAGCTAGTCAACTGAAAAACATTATGTAAACATAAATAACTCTGATAAGGGGCTGTATATGGATAACTGTTATCAGAGCAAGTATAATATGATTAGGTGTCAATTTGGTGAAAAAGAATGTAACCAGGACTGATGGAAAGTAGCAATGCATTCATCTATGCATTCTTTCTTTATTTTCTTTTTTATTGGATATTTCTTATTTACATTTCAAATGTTATTCCCTTACCCAGTTTCCCAACCGTAAGCTCCCTATCCCATCACCTATAAGGGTGTTCCCCCTCCCCAACCATCCTCCTTTACCCCCCCTTGACATTCCCTTACACTGGGGTTCCAACCTTGGCAGAACCAAGGGCTTCTCCTCCCATTGGTGCCCAACAAGGCCATCTTTTGCTACATATGCAGCTGGAGCCATGGATCTGTCCATATGTAGTCTTTGGGTAGTGGTTTAGTTCTGGTTGGTTGGTATTGTTGTTCTTATGGGGTTGCAAGCCCCTTTAACTCCTTCAATCCTCACTTTACTTCCTCCAATAGGGACCCTGTTCTCAGTTCAATGGTAGCATTTGCTTCTGTATTTGTCACACTCTAGCTGACCCTCTTAGGAGATATCTATATCCAGTTCCTGACAGCATGCACTTATTTGCTTCATCAAAATTATCTAGTTTTGGTGGCTGTATGCATATATGGGGTGTATACCCAGGTGGGGCAGGATCTGAATGGTTATTTTTTCAGTCTCTGCTCCAAACTTTGTCTCCATATCCCCTCCTGTGAATATTTTTGTTCCCCTTTTTAAGAAGGAGTGAAGCATACACACTTTGGTTGTCCTTCTTCTTGAGGTTCATGTGGTCTGTGGATTGTACCTTGGGTAATCCAAGTTTTTGGGATAATATCCACTTATCAGTGAGTACATACCATGTGTGTTTTTCTGTGATTGGGTTACCTCTCTCAGGATGATATTTTCTAGTTCCAGCCATTTGCCTATGAATTTCATAAAGTCATTGTTTTTGATAGCTGAGTAATATTCCATTGTGTAGATGTACCACATTTTCTGTATCCATTCCTCTGTTGAAGGGCATCTGGGTTCTTTCCAGCTTCTGGCTATTATAAATAAGGCTGCTATGAACATAGTGGAGCATGTGTCCTTGTTATATGTTGGAGCATCTTTTGGTATATGCCCAGGAGAGGTATAGCTGGGTCCTCAGGTAGTTCAATGTCTGAGGAACCTCCAGACTGATTTCCAGAATGGTTGTACCAGTCTGCAATCCCACCAACAATGGAGGAGTGTTCCTTTTTCTCCACATCCTCGCCAGCATCTGCTGTCACCTTAGATTTGATCTTAGCCATTCTCACTGGTGTGAGGTGAAATCTCAGGGTTGTTTTGATTTGCATTTCCCTTATGACTAAAGATGTTGAACATTTCTTTAGGTGTTTCTCAGCCTTCGGCATTCCTCAGCTGTGAATTCTTTGTTTAGCTCTGAACCCCATTTTTTTTATTAGCAGGTATTTCTTATACATTTAGTGTTATTCCCTTCCTGGTTTCCAGGCAAACATCCCCCTCCCCTCCCTTCTTTATGGGTATTCCCCTCCCATCCTCCCCCCTTGCTGCCCCTCCCCCAACAATCTAGTTCACTGGGGTTCTGAACCCCATTTTTAATAGGGTTATTTGTCTTCCTGCGGTCTAACTTCTTGAGTTCTTTGTAAATTTTGGATATAAACCCTCTATCAGTAGTATGATTGGTAAAGATCTTTTCCCAATCTGTTGTTTGCTGTTTTGTCCTAATGACAGTGTCCTTTCCCTTATAGAAGCTTTGCAGTTTTATGAAGTCCCCATTTATCAATTCTTGATCTTTAGAGGATAAATTGATTTGTTTTGTTCGAAATTTTCCCAATGACCATGTGTTCAAGGCTGTTCCCCACTTTTTCTTCTATTAGTTTGATTGTATCTGGTTTGGTGTGAAGATCCTTGATCAGCTTGAACTTGAGCTTTGTAAAGGGCAGTAAGAATGGATTGATTTGCATTCTTCTACATGTTGACCTCCAGTTGAACCAGCCATTTTTGTTGAAAATGCTATCTTTTTCCACTGGATGCTTTCTTTACCAAAATTTGATAAGATGCTTTTGTTAATTTTTAGATAAAATGTGTATTTCCTCTATTCTTCTTAAATAAAACTGTCTAGTCTTCTAAAATATATTTATATCATTTTTTCCAATAGTTGTCATATTTCTTTTTAATTTTTACTTTAAGAATCAATAATTCTTCAGTGACTTAAATTAGATTTGAATTAACCTTTTCACTTTAAAATTTCCTTTTGCAAAAAGGACAATAAAGTCTACCATATAGCATGGCCATGACGTCAGAATGATAGTTTTCATTACATGAAATTAAATTCTTATTTTTATGGACTTGGAATAGTGCTATTGTTGCGGTAACCTCTCCAATCCAAATAAGCCCATGCAATGAAAACACAACTCAGTTAATATGAATACAAGCTGTGCATCTAGATTGGGCAGATCTACCACTGCACTACTCTATTCGCCAGCTATGAGATTGCAGATGATCCCATTACAGATGATCCTAAGTGAGGACTAAGACAGAAACTGAAGAGTACTCTTGGTATTTCCTCATGATAAGCATGCACATTACTGATGGGCTACATTTATTTTTGCATTTTAGGTTTTAAGCCAGAGTCTTATCATATTCTTTAAGTTGATCTGAATCTTATGATCCTTCTCCCTCAGCTTCCAGAATAGTTTGGTCTAGACACATGTAGCATCACAGCTAGCTAAGATTTGAGAGATACAGAAAAAAAGAACAAATCCCAGAATGGAAACTTCTTTTTTTCCCAACCAACGAATCAAAAATTCTCTATTCTAAATTCTCTTTTTGGGCTTTAATTTTCAGATTCCATAATCAACGTTAATATCTGTGTACCCTCATAGAGATAAAAGCAAGCATTCATAAAAATGTTTTGGAAGCATATTCAGCAATATTTACACAGAAAGAGTGAGAATGGTTGAGGGAAAGGGAAATATTTTTTTAAAGGCTGTGCAGCCCCAGAACCTGCTATATTTCAAATACTTAACAACATTTTATATTCTCATCTCTTTACAATGTGTATTGCAGTATACAAACTGAGAGAATTGGCTTTCCTTGTTTTAATGTATTTGTTTATATTTATTTTATAGTGTGTGTGTTTGTGTGTGTGTGTGTGTGTGTGTGTGTGTGTGTGTGTGTGTGTGCTGTGTCTTCATCCATATATGTACACCATATAGGGTCCTATGGAGGCAAGGAGTCAGACATTATGGAATTGGAATTAGAGATGGTTATAAGCACCACATGGGTGCTCCGAACTGAACCTGAGTCTTCTGTATGATTCATAAGTGCTCACTGCAACTGATTAATTTGTCTAGCTTGTTTACTTTCTTTTGAATTTTAGGATAATAACACAGGCCATATGTCTGACTGGAATAAATATACTCTCTGTATGTAATCAAATGATTGAAAACTTTTCATTGGAGAGAGAAATATAGCTGAAGTTCATAAAAATATTAATTTCACTTGTACTTGGATTCTAATACTTTCCCATATGATAGGTTTTAGAATGAAATAAAAGATTGAAAAAGAAAACTGAAAATCTAGCGATCCATTTAATACAGAATCCAGACATAACTACAGGAAACCAAGACAGAGTCTTTGGCCTCAGACTTTTCTCACACATGGAATTGTTCTTCTTTATTCTTTCATGCTTCTTCTGGGTGTAGAGACAGGAGTGAGTTGATTTCAGATTATTCATTACAACTGGATGTTGTTATTTATCTCAATGGAAAAATATGTTTTTGCTGTATGCAGGTTGTCTTCCATATGAAGCTTTTCCTCCATATGTGGATTATCCTTTTTATTGCACAATTTACTCATCTTCTTAGCCCTCAGAGTATAAACTGTGTGATAATCTGAATAGGTTACTGAAGGATACTTTAGTTTGCCTCATGAATCTGCTCCATTTTTCCAGGTCCCATCTCTTCTATAGTGGTAAACAATCAACTTATAGTTTCTTATTTTATGTGCTGGCATATTTTCTACTTTGTCCTTTAGAAAAATAAGCATATTCATTGTTTTAAACTTCTAATTGATAATTGACAAATTTGTGCCCTATCTGAGTCTGGTTCTAGTATTTCATTTTCTGTTGTTTTTCCTGTCTTTTAAAATGTGTCATATGCATATACATATGCATGTGGAACAGAACAAAGTAAGTATGATTATAAAATAAATGTTATAGGTAGGAATTTTGTGTTTTATGTAGCTCTAAATACTGTTTGTTTCTGTTTCTTTTATTTGTGTTTCCTTCTAGTTACTTTTTCATTTCACCTAGAATTCCTTGAATATTTTTGCATGCAACTCTTAAATTATTATCTTAATATTTTACTAGACATCTGTTGATATGAAATGATCTATTGGAAAAGAGATGTCTGTTTTGCTAGATATTTGTTGATGTATACTAACCTGTCAGTAAAGGGATGCATTCTCCTATTTTTTTTTTTTTTGGTTCTTTTTTTCGGAGCTGGGGACCGAGCATTCTCCTATTTTATGATAAAATTCTCAGAATTTGTCGGAGGTTTGGTCACTTGTTTCTTTGAGGACAATATCTCTTGTAGTCAGGTTTGTTGTGTCTGTGACAGAATAGCTGAGAAAACAACTTAAAAGAACAGGATATCTGTCAGTGACTGAATTCATCTATTGTGGTCTAACTCTTCAACAAAGGAATCTCCTGTCAGGGCAGTTCACATTCCTTACAGTATATTGTCCTCATTTCTTTCTCTGCCTTACACGAGAGTCAAAGCTAGAGGGAGTGTAGTTATCTAATTATCTTTGTCCAAGGTCAGATAGCACACAGTAAAAGTATTTTCCCTTAAGAACAGGCCTTGTTATGGTGAACCTGTGGTTTTATTTGAAAATGGTTAGTTAAACCATGAAGGCAGTTTTCTTTGATCAAGTGTAAGAACCTGGCTGCACTTTAAAGATGAAACTTGTCAAAGTGTGGGGATATCTGTAAAATTGGATTCGCAGGGGTTTTTTTATAAGTCTCAGGACATTCTCACTCAGCCTCTAAAAATTGTAGATGTATGTATACTTCTGGTCTAAAAAGTGATTCAGATAATGTAACTCAGAGAACAGATGGCAAAAGTGGAGAGCTTTGAAAATTATTCCCAAGCCTTTTAGATAATCAAGAATTTCACCTCCTAGCCAGCTTGACTTCAAAACTGTTAAGAACTATTGAGTTCCTTTAACCTTCCACTTAGCCTCCCTTTCTGTTCTAAACAAAGATGTCTATAGTGACTCTCCTATTCTCATCTAATCATTTTATGCTGTAAGGGTTTGGATGGTTTCACAGGTAAAATTGTGAAAAGTGATTATGCTCCAGGACACATGCTTCATGAATTATGTCCATTCTAATAACGTTCTAATCTTCCACATGATTTAGGTTTCTTTTCCAGGTCTGTGGATGGCACTGAGCTCTCATTCATACTAAGCAAGTAATTGATTTATCATTGAGTTACCACAGTAGTTTACAATTTGGATTTCTTTCTTTTTTTTCCCTTTTTGTTTTTCTTCTATTTTTCTTTTATTGAAAATAGATTCTTTTTTTTTTCATACAGTAACGCTTATCACAGTTTTCTTTCCCATTGCTCTTCCAAGTTCCTCCCCAACCTCACTCTTATCTGCATCTACTCCCTTCCTGTCTCTTATTAGGAAAGAACAAAATTGTAAAATAAAGTATCATAATATAAAACAAAAACTATCACATTGATATTGGGCAAGGCCAAGCAACACAGAAAAAGATCCCCGCAAGAAGGTACAAGAACCACTCATTTACACACTCCCATAAAAACATTAAACTGGAAGCCACAATGCATATGCAGAGGACTTGACATAGACCCATTCTGTGCTTGCTGCATCAGTCCTTGTGAGTTCATATGTTCCTTGTTCACTTGACTTAGATGGCCTTGATCTCCTTATGTCCTCTATCCCTTCTGACTCTTAAACTCATTTCTTCTATTCCAATGGTGTTTCCTGAGCTCTGAGGGGAGTGATTTGATTTAAAAAATCACATTTACAGCTGATCTTTCCAAGGTCTTTCCTTCTCTGCATTATATCTGGCTCTGGGCATCTGTATTTGTTCCTATCTGCTATAGGAGGAAGCTGCTCTAATAACGGGATAATGTACTGATGGATCTCTGAGTATAGCAGAATATCCTTAGGAGTTATTTTTACCACTACTTTAAAAAAGACCTGTAGTATTTGGTTTTTAAAAGATAAAATGTAATTTAAAAGATAAAATTTAGCATACATGTTATATTACAGTGGAGTCAACTGTAATTTTAGTACTTTTAATTTACTCTTAGAGGGATTAAATATTTGCACATAAGAAGAATGTGAGTTATTCATGTCCAGAAGACACGTTGTGCTTAGTATGACATAGTTCCCATCATGTTAATGCTTAGTTCTTGAATTTTTTTATACATATCTGTCAATAGTTTTAAAGTAAGTTCTTGTCAGGAGACTGAAAAAAAGCATTTGGCATTTTTATATTGAGTCTATATTGCATTAATATTTGTATTTGGTAATTCCATAAAGGAATATTTTCATAAGACCTAATAGTACTGTCAAATACATAATTTATGAGCATTGTCATAACTTTCACTAAAAAGGAGCATCAGTAGTATGTTTTGTTTTCATATCATTTTGTATATTTATTGGAAAAATTGATAATGAATTCATGTTACTTCCTTAAACTGATAGAATGTGGAACTGCGAAGAGTTAAATGTGGAAAGCTGACTATGCAAGCAATCAAAAATTAAACTGTCAATGCAAGCAAGAGAGATAATTCACTCACACCTGAGAAAAGGCAGAGAACATTCTCTTTGCCTATTTACTATTGACTCTTTGTTGTTTTATCCTTCATTTAACCACTGTGCCCTGTTTTCCCTTTAACACTGGAGGTAAATAAGGAGAATGTATGTGAAAATGAAATTAGGACATTAAAATGGTAAATTGAAAGTATTTCTATATATTATCCAATTATTTTTAAAATTTGCTAAAATTCATTACAGAACATTCCATATTTACTTTATTTTTAAGACAGCAATTTAAATTTTGATTAGCATTTGTTACTTTTATAAGATAATTAGGTTCATTTTGTTATTCATATATGTATATCGTATATTTATTACCTTTGATCCCCTATTACCACATTCTTCTTTATTCTGCCACTGTTCACACACCTCTACCTCTAATGCCTCCTGCTACTTTCCTGTATATTTTTGATTGCTTCCATTTTCGTTAATTATTATTGTCATACACATACAAATACAGAAATTCAGCTTACTGAGTTCATTTAGCTTTGTTCATATGCATATGTGTTTAGGGTTGGCCATGTGGTATAGGATAACAATTTAGTGGCTTCTTCCCTGGGGAAGACTAATTCTCCTTCTCTCAGTAGGCATTAAGTGACTATAGCATTCCATCTAGGTCTGGGGCCTTGTGAGATATCTCCCAACCTTCCTTTGTGTGTCCACTGGTATTGTCTTTGTCCAGGTCTTGTTTAGGTGGCCATGGTTTTGAGATTTCATGTGGGCACTTTTTCTGTCATGTCTAGAAGACTAATTCTCACAGTAGATATTACTGATTCTTTGGCTCTTACGATTTTTCTGCATTTTCTTCAGCAATATTCTCCAGATCTTAGACATTGCATTCTTGAAGTCTTCCATCCCCTTTGCCTTTTACAATCTTTCTATCTTCTTTTCCAGAGAGTTCCCTAAGCTTTGAGAGGAGTGATTTGTTGGAGACATCCCATTTAGAGCATAATGCTCCAGGATCGTTTATTGTCTGCACATTTGCTGGTTGGGAGCCTCCTACAGGCGGAAGCTGCTCTGCTGATGACTGAGCAAGGCAGTGATCAATTAGTATGGAGGAATATAATTAGCAGTCCTTTGTCTTGTTATGTATTTGGCAAATATTTCATATTTTCTCTTCCTCATATGGTGACTTTTTCTTTGTTCTTCCCATTTCCGTTAACATTTCCTTTGCAAGAATCTCAATCTCATTTCACTATATATTTTCAGACTTCATGAATATATTCTTGTTCTTCAATATTTCCCTTGTTATTGTGACCCTTATATTGCTGTTAGAGTAATCTTTTGGGAAGCATGTTTAAGGACATCAGTATGTATACAATGATATATGACAATATATATTCTAAATTTATCATACAGTTTTCTTATGCTCCAAAATAGCCTGTAACAATCATACCTTTTTTGTATATGTGAACTTACTAAACCCAGCTGTTGCTGCCCAAGTGTGCATAATTGGGGCCATCCATCTGGAGCATGGGAATCTTATCAGTAGTTAAATACTTAAAAACTATAATTCTCCATCCTATATAATGTATCTACTGTCAAGAGCTTCTCATTAAGTAGCGGGGACAGGAGATCATCAACTACATCTATGTAAGATGTTTTTCTGGGTTGATCTTCTTGCAAAGATAACTGCTGTGGATTTATGATGTTGATAACCGCTTCGCCTGTTTTCTTCTACATTTGTGTAGCAGTGTTATTGTTTTTGATATTGTTACTTGTTTATTCCTGCTGAGAATCAGTAGCCACCTTCCATAATACAGCATCCACATACTCAGGCAGCCTTGCTGGGAAACAGATTTCACAGGCAGGTACAGGTTTAGGGGCAGTCCTTATTCCAATTGTGGGGGACCCTTTTGGACACTAAGATGAATGTCTGCTGCATATGTGCCTGGGGCCTCAGTCCAGCCCGTGTATGACCTTTGGTTGGTGGCTCAGTCTCTAAGAGCTCCAAGGCAATTCTTCCATCAGAGTCCCATCCATCCATCCATCCATCTATCCATTCATCATCCAATGTTTGGCTGTGAGTATCTGCATTTGTATCAGTCAGCTGTTGGGTAGAGCCTCTGAGAGGACAGTTACACTAAGTTCCTGTCTGCAAGCATAGCAGAGTATCATTAGTAGTGTCAGGCATTGGTGCTTGCCTATGGGATGTGTCTAAAGTTTGAATTGTTATTCATTAGCCATTCTTTCAGTCTTTGGTTCATATTTGTCCCTGCATTGCTTTTGGACAGGACAAATTTTGGATCAAATGTTTTGTGAGTGGGTTGGTGTCCTTATCCTTCCACTGGGGGTCCTGCCTGGCCACAGGAGGTGGGTGGCCTCTTTAGGTTCAATGTCCCCACTGTTGGGCAACTCTGCTAAGGTCACTGGTATCAAACCTCTGGAGCCTTCCTTATCACTGGTCCCTGGGACTTAATAGAGATTACCCTCATCCCCTCCCTCTCTCCACAGCTACAGATTTCCATTCATTCTTCTGGCCCTCAAACCCTCTCTCCTCTCTTTCCCCATACCTCACCCTCACTCCCCACTCCACTATCCCCTCAACCACCCTGTGCCCTCACTCCATCTGCCTTCTGTGACTATTTTATTCTCCCTTCTAAGTGAGATTAAACATCCTCGCTTAGGCATTCTTAATTGTTCTGCTTCTTTGGGTTTCTGGAGTCAATCATGGGTATCCTGTATTTATGTCTAATATCCATTTATCACTGAGTACATACCATACATGTTCTTTGGGTCTAGGTTACCTCACTCAGGATAATTTTTTGAGTTCCAATCATTTGTCTATGAAGTTCACAATGTCCTTCTTTTAATAGCTGTATAGTATTTCATTGTAAAAATTAATCACATTTTCTTTTCTTTCTTTTTTTTATTAGATATATTTCTTTACTTACATTTCAAATGGTATTCCCTTTCCGACTTCCTATCCATAAGCCTGCATCCCTCCTCCCCAATACAGGTGTTCCCCACCCACCTCCACTGCCTCCCCCAACATTCCCTGCACTGGGTTCCAACCTTAGGCAGGACTAAGACTCCCTTCCACTGGTGCCCCAACAAGGTTATTCTCTCTGCTACCTATGCAGTTGGAACCTGGGTCAGTCCATGTTTAGTCTTTTGGTAGTGGTTTAGTCCCCGGAAGGTCTGGTTAACCATATTTTCTTTTTTTTTATTAGATATATTTCTTTTTACTTACATTTCAAATGTTATTCCTTTTCCCAGTTTCCTGTCTATAAACCTCCATCCCCTCCCCTCCCCCATATGGGTATTCCCCCCAACCATCCCCCATGCTGCCCCCCCCACATTCCCCTGAACTGAGGGTACAACCACAGCAGGACCAAGGGCTTCCCCTTCCACTGGTGCCCCAACAAGCTATTCTCTGCTGCATATGCAGTTGGAGCCCTGGGTCAGTCCATGTACAGTTTTTCGGTAGTGGTTTAGTCCCTGGAACCTCTGGTTGGTTAACCACATTTTCTATATCCATTCTTCAGTTGCAAATCAAATATCCGTTGATGAACGTGGCTATTTCTATAGCACCATGCAGTTCTTTTTATTACTTTTTCTCTGTAGTATGGCTTGAGGTCAGGGATGCTGATAACTCTAGAAGGTCTTTTATTGTTTAGTAATCTATTTGAAGACCCAGAAATAAAACCACACACCTATAGACACTTGAGTTTTGACAAAGACTTTATATACTTTTTTAACCTGTTATCTTCCTACAGGCTTCATTGTTTTAAAAATTCAGCTTCAGTTTCTTTTCTAAAACAGACATAAGGACTTTTCTCTCCTGTTTACATGTGTACACAACACACACACACACACACACACACACACAAATCACAAGCACATGCAAATATACAAACACATACACACAAATGCACAGATACAAACATACACACAAACACATACTAATTCACACAGACACACACAAACACACATACAAAGAGACACATACAAACACATAGTCATGCATATAAACACACACAAATACATACAGAAACAAACACTTCTTGTTTACTATTATATTTGAGGATAAGTGGTACTATCCTTTCTATTGTAGTAAAGTAGCTAGCTTGCTTTGTTACATGTATATGTAGTTGCCCACTTGTATAGAAACATGTGCAACACATACAGGATGTCCATTATTGTGCAATGCCATTACTACACAATACATAACATTTAAAAATACAATCCAAGTAGAGAAAATAACATTATTCTATGGGATTTAATACCTTACTATATATTCTACATTTTATGCCTTTCCTTGTTATATTTATTAACTCTTGAACATGCTACATTATATAATATGTATCCTTTCATTTTAGCCAACTGGCACCCAGATTCTCAGCACTAGTCCTTGATGTCAGCTTTTTTCCCATTAAACTAAATTTGTTTGGAGGGTAGACTATTATTGTGGTTGAGTACAAGTATATTTCAATACATGGACCATATGTGGCTTGTCTCTCTTGTACATAAAATTTAATTATAATACAGACACATTTATTTACTTAGTTTTTAACTATAGTTATTTTTGTTCTCCAGTGCTTGAACTTCAATAGTACCAATAGAGATATCTAAGTATCAATTGTTTAGGTTTTTTGTGGAACTTGTTTGATGTTTGTCTGGATGAATTTGCCAATGACATATGAAGCTGCTCACAATAGGAAAAAGATGAACCATTTATGGTAACATACAAGAAATGTCATCTCCATAACAGAAACGGTGATTACGGCATAGAAACTTCCTACCTCTACACTGCTTGTCATATAGGACATGGGGCAGGAAACAACATAAAAAAGACTAGAATAGTGAGATGGCAGTCAGCAGAGCAGTTGGTTCACAAGTGTGAGAAACAAAGTTAGGATCCCTGGCACTTATATAAAAATAAAAGTGCTAGGAAGTTAGAAGGAGTATCCTGGGGCTTTGCTTGTTATCCAGTGTAGCCTACTTGGTAAGCACTGTGTTCAGTGACAAATTCTGTCTGAAAAAATATGGTGAATGTGAGAGTCAAAAAAGGAAGTGTTTAAAAAGTGGAGAATGGTAGGATACAGGAGACATGAAAGCAGAAAGAATGGACACAGAAAGAGCTCTAGAGGATAGGGAAGAATATAGGGAATATAGGGGGTAAATTTTGGAGTATACACACTTACTTTTTATTGTATTGTAGTGTTTAGATTTTTCTTTTACTAAGATGATGTAGTGTTTTGTAGAGAAATGATATTGGACCTGCCATGAATAAAGCATAAACACTTTAACACCTGATTGTCCACTTTAAAATTATTCAATATAAGGTCATTATAACAATAACAAAAATTACATGGCTTTCATGTTAATATTTTACTTGACATAGCTCAGGGAACCATACTGGAAGAAGACACAGCATGTAAGAGCAATAGGGCATTTAGGACATTAACACAACAATAGAACAAAGCCCATAAGAACTCACAGAGACTGAGCAGCATGTACACGTACAGGACTGAAATGTGTGGGTCTTCACCAGGTCCTCTGTGAATATATTATGTCTTCCAATTTATATTTTATGAACTGCTAAGTGTGTGAATGAATGGATCTCTTGTTATTGTGCCTTCATTTGGGCTCATTTTCTTCTTTTGGTTTCCAATTTTGATGTGATGTTTTCTCGTTATCTTATTATACTTTATTTTGTTATGTTTTGTTATCTTTTAGAAGCCTGTTCTGCTTTAATGAGAGAGTGGATCCATATGGAAGGTAAGGAAATAGGAAGACTAGAGGGAGAGAGTAACCATGAACAGGCTATATTATGTGAGTAAAGAATCTATTTTGAACAAAACACAAAGCTACATTTTTTCTTTAAACAGAAATTATGAATCCCTCAAGAACCTCAGCAATTCTTTTGTGTTACAGTCTGATAATTGGTCTCCTAAAAGCAAGGATTTGTTGAAAGAAACCATCTATGAGAAGATGGTAGAGGTATCTCAACTCTATTTCCTGTTTCTTTTGAGCCCAGAGCTATAGTACATTTCCCATTCCCATGTCAGTTGGAGACATTTGATGTAATTGGGGACAATGAATGTGGATTAAAGTGACTGACCTTACATTCATCCTAGACCTGACACATTAAATTCACTTTTGTCTATGTTAAAACTGTTTAATGAAATACTAGAGACTTTACTATTCATTGACAAAAGGGAACATTCAAAATTAGTTTATCCAAGTCTTATAGTTTGAAGTTGTGTATTACAATGATTCAGGTATAGTGAATGGATCAATATATACCAGTCAGAAGAGGCAGTGTTGTTTATTTAGAAGGGGGAAAAGAGGCTTATTCTTATGCAGTGGCTAGGAAATAACTCAACAGTTAAAAAACTGTGAATCTTATTTTTCTAATCACTTGATTACACTACTTTATACTACTAGTAGATTTTAGTAGTATACTAGTAGATTTTAAAATGGACTGTAGCAAGAATGCCATTAGTTTAAGCTGTTATTAATATGTGTGTTTTATGATTTTGAAATCTGTTTGCAAGAAAAAATATATTAAATTTGTTCCTATTCTCTTTTAAGCATCTTGATCATAGATATTCCACACTAAGATAATAACTCTTACAAAATTCCTGGATCTATTTACATATCAAATGAATTTAAATAAACATAAAACCTCAGACAGTGAAAATCAGATCAAGGTTTCAGAGTCAGATGAGTTCATTTTGTGCACAATAATTTTACAGAACACACAGTTACATGAAAATAAGCTTTAAGGGGTGTGTGTGTGTGTTTGTGTGTGTGTTTGTGTGTGTTTGTGGTTGTGTGTGTTGTGTGTTTGTGTGTGTGTTTGTGTGTGTTTGTGTGTGTGTGTGTGTGTGTGTGTGTGTGTGTGTGTGTGTGTGTGTGTGTGTGTGTGTGTGTGTGTGTGTGTGTATGTGTGTGTATGTGTGTGTGTGTATGTGTGTGTGTATGTGTGTGTGTGCGTGTGTGTGTATGTGTGCATGCGTGTTCTACATACATATGTGGAACAATCTTGAGCATCTTCTGCCTTAATGTAAAAAATGTCCATATGTTTACTGTACTTAAATTCTAACAAAAAGAAAATAGTTAAATCATTGAATAGTTAGAAGCTAACAATTGTGGGATTTAAATTTACTATACTGAATTCATGGATTATAATTTAAAAATATAAATATATCCAAGATTTTCTTAGCCTGCAAACAAACTTACTTGGTTGCCATAGAGTGTTCTCTTATCACTGTGTTCAAGCGTTTTCTTCCCTGGAGTGTAGGATGCTGCTTTTTTTCTGCTGGTGTAAATAGTAAATGCTGTGGTGTCACCTTGGTGTTGGCAGAGTGATCAATCACAGACTCACCTTGCAAAGGGGTCTTCCCTTACTTGGTGACAGGACACATATCTCTGAATGCATATTGTTTTAAAAAAGTTAGAGGCTGACCTCTAGAATCCTAGAAATATGCTAATGAAGGTTCCTGTACTCTCCTGTTTTCTTTCACTTCTTGTCTCCCAAAGAAAACACATGGATCATCAAGAGCAGCAGCCCTAATCCTCAGTTTTGAAGACAGGAAAAGTCATAACTGATTTTATAATCAAATGCTGAACAGATCAGCTCTTTATCTGTTTCAGGGGGAGTTTTTATTATAACTTTGTTAACCCCATACCTTTATGTCTACCACTAAACTTTTGGTATTCTAATCATATATTTATTGTCAGATTTCTTTATGAAAATAATTATTTTTCCATGTGATTTTTATTATGTCTATGAATGCACACCATACCAATGTGGCTTTAACATTCTCTAATATTTTGGTTTCCAATCAATGGTCAAATTCCAATTTTTTAGTGTTTAAGTGTTCCTTGAAGCCACTGTGAACATTTGTTTGACTTTAGTATTTCCACAGAACACAGTGAATACACTTTGACTATTATTATCATTTCAATTTATATCCATCATTTAATGCCTCTGTTTCCTGGATCTATCAGTCTTCTCATGGGCCAACATATTACATTGTTTTTGATATCGTTTAGTCCCATGCCAAGGATGTATATGAAGTTGGTAGTATTCAGCAATAAGTAATGAGTACAATTGAATATAGCCTATATTTACAATTAGTAAGTATAATGGAAGTTTAGAAAAAGAGCTTGGATTTGGACTGTCCCATATTCAAGTTATAACCCTCCTACATATCTGTCTTATGACCTTAGACAAGTGTTTCTTGTTACATGTGCTTATTCTTATGTGAAACATAGATGTTAACAGAAAATGTCTAATGGAGATATTGAGATGGTTTGATGAAAAGTAGATATGGCATACCACATTGTGGTTAAGATATACTAAATGCTCGTCTATATTTTTCTGTTTTTTTTAATACACTTTTATCCAGTTAATAACACCAAGTTTCTATGTAAATGGTATTTGTAGGAGGGCAATTTATTTTTGCTATCAAGCTGAAGATCCAGTCTAAACTAGAAAAAAAATATCCAGGACATATTCATGGTACATGTAACCTTTTAATCCATGCAGAAATAAGACTTTTACACATTAATGTTCAAGTACAAATAAACCTGAGGTTCTTAATATTTGCTCTTGGCAATTATAGAATGACAAGACAGGTTAGTTACACTAAAAAAAAACTTGCATAAAATGTCTAACCACATTTCTTGGTCAATTTCAAAATAAATTGCTGTATATTATGCTTGGGAGCATTTCATTTTCAAGAGTTTTTCTGCAGCAGTATTTTCTTTACATATGCATACAACCATAGATAATTGCAGGTTAACAGCTTGTAGAGGAGGACACCATGAATCACAAAACCAAGAAGAAGCCTCTGGGTACTTTAAAATAAATTTTGAAGACTGTCTTGTCTTACTGATAAAACTATAATTACACTTTACATTCTTTGGAGGATTACTCAGAATTTGGTCTCTTTTTGTATAGAATTGTTGTCCTTGAAGATAGGTTATTACAAAAAGGCAATCCTGGCTTTCTACAGCAGATAACTTTCCTGAGGTGGGCTGTTAGATCTTTGCATTTTATCTTTGTTCTGTTCTGGCTTCCATTTGTAAAGATTAAAAAAAATCTGCAAATTAGTTAACACAAGTATAGCTGCATTTTGAAAACGTTGCCTACCTAGTTGATGAAAAACAATATTCAAAAATGTTAGTTGGGGTTTTGGGGTGAGATAAGATACAAGAATTCGCAGAAAAACTTCCAATAAGAGCTAGTGAGTTTTGCACTCTAAACATCAAAATATAAAGTATCTAAAACTTTGTTAGTAAGAAAAACAGTCTAAAGAAAATAACCAAAGGCACAGTAAAATTTGAATAAACTTCAATATAAACTCTTCACAGAAAGAGTATAGGTTATTATTTCTCAGCATGTATATATGTGTTACTGTTTTATTTTGGAGAACTTTGTGACATTTGGGGAAGAAGTTTAATTTTCAGGTATCAAGCTTATTATTTACTTTTGGTTAAGAACCACATATACATATAAATCTCTCCTAAACAAAATGAAGCCGGCGGTGATTTAAAGTTCTTTTGCTTCTGTGGAGCAGCAGGAGAAAATATGGTAAACTAGGACTTGGAATATGAGGACAGCAGGGAAATATTGTAGAATTTTCTTCTGAAAAATTTCAGAATGCAGGAAAATACAAAGAGGACATTATAGATATCCAATAAGCATTGAATGAATGAACTTTTAGCTCATTAGAGAAGTCATGAAAAGATAGTTGCATAACATTTATAAAATAGATGATATTGGGGAAGGAAACACCAATAATCCAACTGTTGAAATGTGCTAACGAATGTCTTCTATTTGTTTTGATGCAGTTCTTTCCACTTCAAAAAAAACTCATCAAAACTGTTTGTGAGGACTCTCCCACCATGTTATTTCTTCTTTTAACTTTTCTGTTTTCTTATTTCTATAATCTTCCCTATCACAATTATTTCATAAATGCCTTTAATCCATTTCAGATATCTCAATTAAAATGCATGTTCTTTTGAGTCTATTTTTGGGGTTTCAAAAACATGTTCTGATATCCTTCTGAGTCAGGTAATGATATACTTCTGTGCTGTTCCAGAAAAATGGAGAATTATTAATGTCTTATGGAACTGTGGTACATATAGAATAACCTGTACAGGATGGATTGTAGAGCTGTATTTAAAGGATGGCTAAAAGGAAGGAAATAGCTAATAGGTACTTAATGAATATAATATATGTGATTTCACAAAATGTGTGTCCTCCGTTATTTCTAGAGAAACAGGTACTAGGTACTAGAGAAATTGTGTATAGGAAAGTCAAGGAAGTGGTATTTGGTATTATTTAATTACTTATTCTCTCTCTCTCTCTCTCTCTCTCTCTCTCTCTCTCTCTCTCTCTCTCTCTTTGAGGAAGTTGGAGTCTTGAATCCAGGGACACAGTGATATTAGCCAATTTTTCTACCATTAACCCATCACATAAAGAAATAATGAGCCTTAGGGGACAAAAGAAGAATTTCAATAACAAAAGTCACTAATGGATATTTAAGAATTTGAATATATTTATTTTTATTACTTATAAAATTTGAAAGTCTATTTGGTAATCTAAGCTACTTCCTTATTCTGATCCTGGGAACTCAATGAAATACATAATGATGAGAATAATTATTAACAGTAGAATTGTCAGTCCAACCCCAACATATATGAACACACAAGATGCATTGACTTATTCAGATCCAAGTATTTACTCTGAAAACATGAAAATAGCTTTTGCATTGCAAATGAATAAATAATTGTTTACTATATTTTAAGTAAATACAGTAGACAGTAGATAAGAAAATTAATTGTGACTCTCAAAACCGTATTTATCACTCAACTATTTAAGACATGACACCATTTTGTAAATCAGTTTTCTTTTTAATAATATAAGTGACAATTCATTTTCTCTGAGTTTTGGCAAATACATATGTTTTTCAACAAATGCATCAATTCAGGCAAAGGTTAATTTTACTTAAGATTTATAGTAGTAATCACCAATAGCATATCAGTTAGCTGCTCCAGCATCTTGTATCACATCATTAATCTGTAAAGATAATAGTTTCCATTCAGTATTGATAATTTTAGATTATATTTTAAGTGATCCGTTTTAGGGATAAAACATGCCATTTCTCCTTTTGAGATTCTGCCCATATATATTACATGAAAGAGGACATCTGATTTTGAAATAATCTCCTGTTTTGATGTTTCCCCTTTAACACAGTTTGAAGTACAATTCTTGGATTTATGTTGTTATTAATTTTCTATAATTTGAGACTGATGAAACTTTAAAATATCAAATAATTTAGATATATTTACATTTAAATCAATTTTCCATGAGTGGGTCAAATCAAGTAGATATCATAGAAAATATAAAGGTACTCTGTTTATGTAGCCAGTAGGAAAGGTAGAATCCTGTGTACTTTTCAAATATGTTCAATAATTTCTGCCAATGCAGTTATGTACAAAGGATTTTAAATCTAAAACACAGGGTAACAAACAGTTTTACTTATTTGAAAATTTATTCCTCCTCAAAGTGATGATATATTATATATTATGTACTAAAAACTGAAGAGTAATCAAAGAAACAAAACTATTTTATGGTGCCAGACATTCTATTGAATAGAAAAATATGTGGATGACTGGTGACATTTAAAATGTTATCACAATTTGATGTTTATTTGGCATTGTTTCTATTAATGTCTCACTCATAAAGCAGATTTTTTTTCTGCTTTAAATAATTTTAAGAATACCACTTCTGGTTGTACGTGCCTTAATTCCAGTATTGAAGACATTCAGGCAAAAGAATGGTGAGTTTGAGGCCAGATTGGATTGCATATCAAGACGCTATAAAACTAGTAAATATAAACATAATGAACAAAACAGTAATAATGTTATTCTATTAAAAAATTGGATATCAGTTGCCAAACTAAAATGGATTCCTCATACTTAGTAGGAGAGAATGATTTAAATATGAAAGTAAGCAGAGGGAAATTATTATTCCTTTTGTCTTAGCCACCAATTTTTCTATGAATGCTGCAAAAAGATATATTCAGGCTTTATTACAAATTTAAACCAGTTTTAAAATTTTAAAATTTTACACTTCAGGTTTTATTCCTCCTGGTCCACCCCCAACCGTTCCACATCTCACACCTCCTGCTCCTTCCCCCTGTCTCCACGAGATGTCTCAACCCCACCCCACCAGACCTCTAAACTCCCTGGAACTTCCGGTCTATTGAGGGTTAGGTACATCTTCTCTGACTGAACCCAGATCTGGAAATCCTCTGCTTTATATGTGTTGGGGGCCTCATATCAGCTGTTGTATGTTGCCTGGTTGGTGATCCAGTGTCTGAGAGATCTCAGGGATCCAGGTTAATTGAGACTGCTGGTCCTCCTACAGGGTTGCCCTCCTCAGCTTCCTCCAGTTTTTCCCTAATTCAACAACAGGGGTCAGCAGCTTCTGTCCATTGGTTGGGTGCAAATATCTGCATCTGACTCTCTCAGCTGCTTATTGGGTCTTTCAGAGGGCAGTCATGTTAAGATCCTTTCTGTGAATGACCCATAGTCTCAGTAATGGTGTCAGACCTTGGGGCCTCCACTTGAGTTGGATCCCACTTTGGGCCCATCGCTGGACCTTCTTTTCCTCAGGTTCTTCTCCATTTCCATCCCTGCAGTTCTTTCAGACAAGAACAATCATTGGTCAGGGTATTGGGTGTGCAATAGCAACTGCATCCCACACTTGCTGCCCTGTCTTTCTTCTGGAGGTGGACTCTATAAATTCCCTCTCCCCACTGTAGGGCATTAAACTCCATGTAAAAACCTTTCTTGGAGCACCCTGGGTTTCAACAAAGAGAAATATGAAAATATTAGCCCCAGATGCTTGGCTATTTGATATTAGGTTATTCTTTCTAAGATGAATCTACATGAAATGATGAAATTCACTTCTACTGCACAAATATTTCTGAGATGAGCAGCAACCTGTACAGAGGGCCAGTTTATATTCTTGTTAAAAGTTGTTTTCACTCATGCTTCAATTAAAAATTTATGTTAACTCCTATGTCCCAGAGGGAAGTGATAGCATCCCCACACCCTTAGATGGACAATGCAAATATATGGGGAACATAGATAACATCTAAATCCAACCAATGAGCTGGAGAGAAGGAGGATCACTTTTATAGAGATCAAGTTGTTACACTGATAATTTTCTCAGAAGGGCACCTTACTAATTCATTTGAAAGAGCACACACAATACATTAGGACTTGGAATTTCATGAGATTTAAAGCTGAAGTAAAGTGGTCAAGCAGTTCATTATATAGTATCCTGTCTTATGATTACTACTACTATGATAAAGCACCATGACAAAAATCAATATGAGAAGCAAAGAGTTTATTTTGAATTGCAATCCCAGGTAATAGTCCATCACTGAGTGAAGTCAACTCAGAATTTCAAGCAGGACAGGGGCATGGAGGCAAGAATTGAGGCAGAAGCTAAGGACTATCAGCCCAAGAGTGGCACCACCCACAATGGGCTGGGCATGACCATGTCAGTCACTGATTAAGAACATGTACTACAGGTCAGTTTTAGTGGCATTTTTTCAATTGATGCTCCTTCTCAGATAATCTTTAGCTTGTGTCAAACTGGTATAAAACTAGACAGCACAGGTCACATCTACCTAGAACACAAATGTGAACTGAGTAGAGACTGCTTCAAAACATGACAAAAATAATATTGTTGTCAAGTCACAGTAATATAAATGGCAATCATTGTTATAATATGTGTGAAGTTATGTTGATGAATCAGTTCACAGTTAGTTTTAATTGTCAGATTTTTGTTTCAAGTAGTAAAAGTTGACAAGTTAAAGGCTTTATTATCACTTTATTTCTTCACTCTTTACTGGAAGACAATAATTTAAAAATCACACAATAGATTTCAATTATTTTTTTCTTCTGGAGAGAACTTCATGGTTTGTATAAATGTTTAAACTTAAAATCAAAAATAAAATAAAAGTAAGCTCCTCATATGTATTTTTCTGCAAAATAAACTGATTTTCTTCCAATACTTCCAGCATTTGTAAGACTACTACTTCTTTATACAGAGAATCTAAAAATTTTGCAGTTTTTCTTTCTCCCTGAAGAAACTTCCTTTTACACAATAGAGAAAATATCTGCCTCTTTCTATTTTTCTTTCTTATTATAATGGAATTGATTTGTACTGAAATAATTAAATAAAAAATATCAGTTTCTAATATACCATTATACACTTATAAATAAATAGATTTATTTTCATATACTAATTTATTAATTTTATTTTTAGTAGATTCAGGTCTGGCACTTCTTCTAAACATCAGTGTGAGAAGGACATTGTTAACAAGGGCAAATAGCACACTATAAAGATTCAAAATATTAGAGTTTATGATGGTGGATGATTATACCACTAAAAGTTACCTGTTAGAGAAGAAGGAGGGAACCATGCCCATTAATGGAAATATAGTCAGTGCAGGAGGCACTGGATATGTAGAAATGCTCAGTTTATTTTGACTATAGCACTATGTGAACCATAGGAACTAGTAAGATAGTTAATAACCCTGAACTCTAGCTAAGGAATTTATAATCTATCCCATAGGAAAATATTTGTGCAAATAAGTCATTCATGTTTTCAAGGTTAAAATAGTCCCAAGCATGAAACAACACTGTTTGATAAAGATGGAAGAAAAAGGAATAAGGATGCGTTGTTGGGAAGAAGTATGTCACTAGCTCCTCAGAATCTTTCAACACACTGTATCTTTTCATAAGAACATCTGGTAATGCTTATCTCATGACTTGTGGAGTTCTTCTATTCACATCATGGCTACATATAGTACTTTCTTTTGGGATCTTCAATCAAAGGTATTTACTGAGGTGAGACTGAACTACTTCCCCAGTGTTTGCTAGTTATTGTACTGCGTCAGCAAGAACCAGAACACACTGCATCTATATACATCTGCTAGAGCATCAGCAAACTATTGGTATTCAGAATACTCAGTTTCCTAGAACATTTAAAATTAAGTTTAAAAATATTTGTCTGTTGCTGCATTTAAATGTTTTAATTGTCTTAAGATGCTTAATGACCTGAATACTAAAGTACCTGAAGACCACTGGGGAAGAATGTGTCTTTGTTGTATGTTAGAGCATCTTTTGTGTATGCCCAGGAGTGGTATAGCTGGGTCCTCAGGTAGGGCAATGTCCAATTTTCTGAGGGAACCTCCAGACTGATTTCCAGTGGTTGTACCAGCTTGCAATCCCACCAACAATGGAGGAGAGTGATCTCTTTTCTCCACATCCTTGCAGCGTCTACTGTCTCCCTGAGTTTTTGATCTTAGCCATTCTCACTGGTATGACGTAGAATCTCAGGGTTGTTTTGATTTGCATTTCCCTGATGACTAAGAATGTTGAAATTTATTTTTTTAATTATTGGATATTTTCTTTATTTACATTTCAAATGTTATCCCCTTTCCAGGTTTCCCTTCCTGAAACCCCTATCCCCTTTCCCTCCCCTGTTACTATGAGGGTGTTCTCTGCCACCCACATACCCACTCCCTCCTGCCTTTTCCTTGGGTGCTTTTCAGCCATTAGAGATTTTTCAGATTCAAGAACTTTGCTGATTCAAGAAGTATGCTACTGCTACTATTCCAATCCCTATTACTTCCTGATTCCTCGGTAACATGATTGTGATTTACATGATTTTGTTAACTGTTTCTTCTATATTTTCCTTTCCATTAAAGATAGAGTTTGTGCTATGAGAAACTTAGAAACCTATTCTTAAAATTATAAACTTGAAATTATCTTCAAGTATAATGTATAAAGAAAGAAACTTTGAATAAAAGAAAATGACAAGAAACACTAACAATCACATCTACTTGTAGGGTTAATACTGAGATAATAATAGATATATTAGTTTACTTAACAATGAATACATAAACATCAAAACTTTACATTGTTTTCATTAAATATATATAGTTATTATTTAGTCAAACTAAATAAAATAATAAAGTATTTAATATGAGATACTGGCTACTAAGAAGCTTTGGTTTTTCTCCCTCTCTTGGATGTTTTTCTTGCTTTTTCCTCATTACTGGGAAACACAAATGAATTAATTCTTCAGTATATAAGATTGTATTAACAGTGAAAATAATCTAGGTCATGTTGCAGAGGACAAGCAGACATCAGCAACTTAAAGTTGTGATTGATTCCTTGCCTCTGCTGCACACCCATCCTAATTCACTGGGTTTTGTGCTCAGAAACATTAAGTTATGATTAACCTATTTTTCTCCTTCAGCTTTGATGTCTTTACATATCTATACAAAGTATTTTGGTCATATTCCCCTCATGATCCTCTGTTATCCTCTTCACATACCTGTTTATACCATTTCTTCCAATCTAGCATTGTCTCCCTTTTAATTGCTGGGTTTTCTTTTGTGTGAATCTTATGTCAGTAGCTACAGCTACTGTGTATGTATAGCAGTTTGCTATGACCAGGTGATAGAAAACACAGGATTTCATAACATTACTTTTCACAATCCAGCTCTTAATTTTTTCTAACCCCTCTTCATGATGTTCCCTGAACTCTGTAGTAGATGATGTAGATGTCTCATTTAATTCTGAGTACTCAACAATCCCTTGTTCTCAGCCCTTGAATTAGTTATGAATCTCTGAATTATCCATAGCCCATTTGAAAAAGAAACTTCTTTGATCAAGGCTAAGAACACGGATGTAAGCATAAATATTTAGTAGGCACTTTAACTGTATGTCCATTTAGCAAAGTATCAATGGCAGATTTCCACCTAAGGCCCATGGAATCCTTAGACATATGCATTTGGCTAGACTTACAGTATCTAACATGTATTTTCTCCAGTGAAGCAGGCCTCAAATTCAATCAGAAGGATAATACTTATCCCTAAACCTGAAATAGCCATGGCATATCTTGCTTGGCAGGTTACTATTATTGCAAAATGGCAGTCAGAGCTGGGAAAGACGGGTGAATGAATGTTCTCCTTTAACACCCACAGAACAATTTCTGACACTATGAATGATAGTCAGCATGGTGAGTGAGGGGTTATCCAGCTCAATTCCTGCTTGATTTCTGTATGTTCTAGATTCAATATGTGTGGTATTCTCAACAGCAGGGTCTTACCATCTAGCTCCTTTCTTGCTTCCTCACCTCAACAGACTCCGATTTAAACACAGAAATCTAAACATTTGACAGTAAGTTCTACATATGTAAGAACACAAAGCACATTTTTCAGTATATTTTATTTTATTGTTTTATGTATAAAATGGCAATCTGAACCTCTACGTAGTATAGAAATCAGTCGTTAGAAATCAAGTCCACAAGTGGTTAGATTTTTTTCTGTTTTCTGGGAGATGTGTATTAATCAGTTTACAATACTGTGTTTCCTATATCAAAGATATTTTACTTGCATGCATAAGTTCCTTAAATATTCTTAAATATTTTTGTCTGATAAAATACTTAATCCCAATAATGAAAATGCACAGTTTATCACAAGAAATTTGATGTACTGATAAAGAATATTACTTCTTCAGTAAGAACATAATGAAAATATATAAGCCCCTGATTTTTCAGTTCACAAACAAGCAGATCATTTTCATTAAAAAGAAAAGAATAAAGGCAAGTAGTAGTTATCAAATTTTCAATTCCATAATTAGCTGCTAACTTTATAACATTAAGGAATTAATATCAATAATTAGTCAAATGTAATGTGAGTGAAGAATTCAAATTTTTAATCTAGACAGTTAAGACTTCTAGTGAAGAAATAGCGTATCATTTTTATGTCAATGAAATTACTATTTGAAATTTCTATATTTTTATGTTAAATCAGACTATAAGAATGAACAAATTTTTATCTTAAAACTATCTTTATTGTCTTAGGGTATATACAGCACATATATGTGTGCTGCTTTACTTTAAATTTTAAATTTAAAAGTTAATTTTCAGTTAATAGCTTCAAGTTAAAATCACATATTTTATTTTATGTTTGAGATATTCCCTGAGATTTTTCATTCTGCTGCTGTCTTTTAAACTATTTTATATCATTCTGCTGCTGTCTTTTAAAATTTTTATATCAGTTTTACAAAATATATCAGTATATTATACCTGTACAACCTGAGGCTTATATAAATGTGCAAAACAGAGTTACGAAAGAACCAAATCTAATGATACGAAAGAACAGATTCATCTTTTAATGCATTTCTATTGATTTTCTGGTCCTTTTCATTATTTCTACAACTCTTTGGACTGGTTTGATATTTTTTAATATTAGTTTATTTATATTATGATACAAGTACACTGTAGCTATCTTCAGACACACCAGATCCCATTACAGATGGTTGTAAGCCACCATGTGGTTGCTGGGAATTGAACTCAGGACCCCTGGAAGAGCAGTCACTGCTCTTAACCACTGAGCCATCTCTCCAGCCCCCAGACTGATATTTTATAATTTGTGTAAATTGTGTTTTTTGTTTGTTTGTTTATTATTTATGTGTATGCTTGTTTGGAGGGGTGTTACAAAGGCCCACATGGGGCTAAAGGAGGATAATGGATCACCTGGAACTAATATTTCCAGAAGTCCTGAGTCACCCATGATGCGGGTGCTGGGAATTGAACTTGGGTCTTCAGGAAGAACAGCTAGGACTCATAAGCACTGAGTTATTGCTTCAGTCATCTCTTCTAAATTCTGTGTTAGATAATTAACTTATGAATTTCATATCTCTTCTACAATACTCATTCAATGTAATATTTTCTTTTTTTAATTGGATATAATTTTTATTTACATTTCAAATGTTATTCCCTTTCCCGGTTTCCTGTCCATAAGCCCTATATCCCCTCCAACTCCCCTTCTATCAGGGTGCTCCCCTCCCCATCCGCCCCCTTCCCGCTCCCCCCGCCCCGACATTTCCCTACACTGGGGGTCCAACCTTGGCAGGACAAAAGTGCTTCTCCTTCCTCTGGTGCCCAATAAGGCCCTCCTCTGCTCCATATGCAGCTGGAGCCATGGGTCAGTCCAGGTATAGTCTTTGGATAGTGGTTTAGTCCCTGGGAGCTTCATGAAATTCATAGGCAAATGGGTGGAACTAGAAAATATCATCCAGTGCAAGGTAACCCAATCACAAAAACAAACAAACAAAAACAAAACAAACAAACAAACAAAAAACCCAAACATGTTGGGCACTGACTGATAAGTGGATATTAGCCCAGAGGCTCACATTACCCAAGACACAATCCACAGACCACATGAAGATCAAGAAAAAGGACGACCAAAGTGTGGATGCTTCACTCCTTCTTAAAAGGGGGAAGTAAAATATTCATAAGAGGGAATATGGAGACAAAGTTTGGAACAGAGTCTGAAAGAATGGCCATTCAGATCCTGCCCCACGTGGGTATACACCTCATGTATATGCCACCAAAACCAGATAATATTGATGAAACTAAGAAGTGCATGCTGACAGGAGCCTGATATGGCTGTCTCCTGAGAGCCTCATCCAGAGCATGTCAAATACAGAGGCGAATGCTATCAGCAAACCAATAAACTGAGAACTTGGTTCCCATTGGAGGAATTAGAAAAAGGATTGAAGGAGATAAAGGTCTTGTTACCCCATAAGAACAATACCAACCAACCACAGCTTCCAGGGACCAAACCACTACCCAAAGACTACACATGGACAGGCCCATGGCTCTAGCTACATATTTCGCAGAGGATGGCCTTGTTGGGCACCAATGCGAGTAGAAGTCCTTCGTCCTGCCAAGGCTAGATCCCCCAGTGTATGTGAATGCCAGGGTAGGGAAGCATGAAGGGGGGTTGGTTGTGGAGGAGGAACATCCTCATAGAAGAAGGGGAAGGGAGATAGAATAGGGCACTTATGGTCGGGAAACCGGGAAAGGGATAACATTTGAAATGTAAATAAAAATATCCAATAAAATGTAAAAAAAAATATAATTGATCTTAGGAAAAAAAGAAATTAGACACAATCCCAGACTTGATAAATATGATGAATAAAGAAAATATAATGGCAGAATTACTTAGAAAATAGTATAAATAAAATAAGAATTAAGCTTGCAATTTTTAGAGATGAAAAAATAAAAATCTTTGAAATAAAACATTAAAAATGAATATAATTCTTCAGACACTTAAAACCATCCCGATATTGTGATTCCCGATATTATGACTCTAAACCATGGACAGAAAAAAAGTAAGCATACACTAGCCAAAGTGCTGTGCTCTTATTTTCATATAATCACACTTCTCTACTTTCTGTGTTGCTTATCTATGTGTTTGGAGTTTTATTCAAATAATTTTACTTCATACAAATATTCTCCCTTTGCTTTCTTTGGACACTTTCAGTTTTTTGTCTTATATGTGTGTCCTCGAACCATTGAAAGTTAATTTAATTTTATTTTACAATTTGTAGTTCTTTTGTCCATTGGCAGTTTCGTTTTATTGTTCAGATTTGCAACTTCTTATTCTCTATATTAGCCTCCTGTCTGATATACAACTGGTAAAGATTTTCTCCCTTTTGTTGGGATGCTCTTTTAGTGATACCTTCTCTGCCTTACAAATGCTTTTTAATTTTGTGCATTGCCTTATGACAGTACTTAGGACTCTTTCCTATGCTACTGGGGTCCTATCCAGAAACTTATATTTTAAAGAGTTTTCTCTATATTTTCTTCTATTTAATTGATCTTCACCCTATAGCACTTGCTCACATTACATGCAATTTGGCCCAGGCTGCATATGCTTTCCAGAGGTGATCAAATATACAGAGTGAAAGGTTAATTTCAGGTAAATTTCTATCAATGAAGCTATGGGAAGACTATTCAATGGTGTGGCTCACATGTCTTTACTTAACCACTTATTCATGATCTGTAAGCAAGTTGAATAAACTCACATATTTACTGATTCAGACTCTGAAGGTGGTGTACTTTGGTCTGTGGTGGGAAATAATGTTTATATATTTCTAGGGGAAAGTTTAAGAAATGAAATATATTACATTTGACAGTGTCTTAAAAATACTGGTTGCTTAAGATACCATTATGATATGCTGCCTTTGTCAAGCTCGTAATGATGACTGTGTTAAGTGGACACAAAGAAGTACCACTAAAAATCAAGACAAGAAAGGAAGGGGGAGGGGGGAAAGTACAATTAAGTTGCCACATTAAACTATTTCAGCTCACCTGATACATTCTTGCTTGGCATCAATACCTCCCATTTTGGTTTCTTCTAAGAGATAACAAAACACAACAAAATAAAATATAATACAATAAAACAAAAACAAACTAACAGAAAGAAAAAAGGCCCAAGAGCAAGCACGAGAATCAGAGACCTACTTGTTCACACACTCAGGAAAGCCATAAATAAACTATCTGGAAACACATATACATGCAGAAGACCTGCTGTAGATCCATGCATATCCTATGCCTACTGCTCCAATTTCTGTGGGTTCTTATGAGTTTGCACAGTAAATTCCGAGAGCCTTATTCTCCTGGTATCTTCCATCCACTGTGATCACCACACTGTTTATGCCATATGCCTCTTCTTCCATGGAGTTCCCCAAGCTCTGAAGGGAGGTATTTTGGTGGAAACATGCCATTTAGAGTTTAATATTCTATGTGTTCTCTCTCTCTCTCTCTCTCTCTCTCTCTCTCTCTCTCTCTCTCTCTCTCTCTCTCTGCCACACACACACACACATTCACTTGTGCTATGGTTCTCTGTATTTGCTCTCATTTGCTGCAGAAGGAAGCTTTTGTGATTATGGCAGAGCAAGGCACTGATCTATGAATACAGAAAAATATCATTGAATTCTGAATATCACAGAATATAATTAGAGTCATTTTATCATTACATTAAGACCAGTAGTAATAGATTTTACCCTAGCTCCCTGGGTTATCTAGTCTCTGGTTTGAGGTCACTCAAACAGTGGCAGGTTTGGACTCAATCTCATTGTTTAGCCCTTAAGTCAAATCATAAAATGGTTGGCTACTGCTTTATTCCACTACTGCCCTTGCATATTTTGAAATAGGATAGCATTTTAGATCAGACCTTTTGTGACTGTGTTGGTGTTTATGTTTTTCTTTTCGTAGCTTGCAGAATACCTTTCCTGCAAAAGACACTAGAACATAGGGGTGCAGGATTTATGTAGGCACCAGCTAATTTTTCCATGTTGAATGAGTTATGTGGTTTTCCTCTTCAGCAATGTGATCTTGCTTTTGGTTTGTAAAAAGTTACATATTGCTTTGGCAACAACCTGAGTTTTGGGGGAATTTCAGAAAAGCAGTTGGGACTGTGTCCCTCACTATTTGGAGACTTCATAAGAATTGCCGTCATAAGTATTAAGAGGTTACCACTGCATTCAGTTTCCTTACCACACATTAAATGCTCCTCAATCCTAACTGTGTTTTCCTGCATTCTCTCCCTCAACCCCATTTCCCATCCTCCTCCCTGCCCAAGCCTCCCTTCTTTGTCCCAAAAGCCCAAGTATACAAGTAAATACATTATTGATTTCACAAACCTACCTAAAATCATCTATTTGTCTGAAGCATAACAATTTTCCAGATGAATACACAGTTTTGAGGTTGAGAAGCTCAACTGAAAACTGTTCACCAAGTAATTATCAGTTATATTGTCTGTTTCATCTATTCTATGAAAATCGTCAGGATGAACAGCAGTTTTAAAATAAAGTATAGGTAGAGAACATCAAAAAGACAGTTGAATAGGTAAAGAGAACCCTTCATTTATTTTCTATTCTGTTGCCTTGACACATGTTCCTTAGAATTTCTAATGTAACATGATTTGCTCTAGTCATAAACCTTTGAAATTGTATGAAAAAGAAAAAAGTTGTAATCAACACTTCAGAATATATTTAAAAGTAAAAGAAGGATATTTTCTAAAATAAATGGGAAAAATTAAAGTAAATATTACATAAGTAAGTAATCAACTCATACTTTATCTTAATTTATATTCTGATTTAATTTTTCATTTGAATTTAATTTTGTTTAGGAATACAATTAAGTGATAAAATTTTTGATACATTTTTGATACATAAGTGCTGAATACAGACTTTTACAATAAGTGTTCATTTACCTGGTTGGCTATTTAGAATTTAAGAGAAATTTTTTATAATTCTCTCTCTCTCTCTCTCTCTCATATATATATATATATATATATATATATATATATATTGCATATAATTTGTCAGGGTGCTTGTAATTTACTCAAAATTTTTATATAACTCTCCATATTTTAATATATCTATTCCATTTGAATTATATTTAGGAAAGTCATATAGGCCTTTATACAGTGTTCATTCTACCTAATTTTTAAAATTCTAAAGTAGGATTCTTTTCTAATGTTCTTAAAACTTTAGACTATATCACACTACCCTAAGAAAAATTTTGCTTATCTCTATGAAAGTGTTTATGTGCTGTAAGATACTTTAAATATTGCACCAAGCATTAAAATTTCACATATACTTCTTTCACTTTTTCATCAGTGTTTGTTTCTAAAACTAAATAATTATATAAAAGCAGGGACAATTCCTGATTTAACTCACAATGTTCTCCAGGTGCTAACATAAAATGTGTCAAAGATTGTAAGCATATAATAAATATTGAATAATAAATGAAAAAATGAATATGTAAATGTAATAATATATAACAATAATATATGAGTCTTAATTTCCCTATTTGTAATATGGAAAATCAATACCTAATTCAAATGAGTATTCTAATAATTTATCTGGACATAATAAAAGTAATTAATCAAATGTAAGTATTGTATATGATTATCAGTATTCAACAACCTCTTTTTATATAAAGAATCATAAACAGATAGAAGTCAAAATAAAATACAGAAACATGAAGTTTCTATCAGTGTTAAAACATGCATAAATATGCTAAGTGGAAATGTATCTTCCTCCCAAAGAAAGGAATAAATGAATGACACTAAGGACAAGAAAAACGAAGACTAAATAACAAATAGCACGAGGTAGTTTTTTGTCATACTTGTTCTATGATTCGATTGCCTATTTGAAATCTTGTTTATTTGCATTTCCCATATAGAAAGTTAACTTCAACTTATCTATTTTCTAAATCAAATCTCACAAAAATTTAAATACTTAAAAATTGAAAAACATGGGCACATTCTGAGTTTCTTATTTTTATAAAGAAATATGCCACATAATATATTTGGGTGGATTGTATAGTATTTATAAGCTTGGGTAGGTACATGCTTTAGACAATGACTTTTTAAAATATATTTCAAATTCACCATGTTTATAAATATGTGATTATTTGTGGTAGATAAGTGAATTGACATTAGAACATCTATTTTAATAAAACTACAGAGAAGTTGCCTACAGTTCAGATAAGATTTGTCCCCATAAAATGTTTATGTCTTTCATCAATGTAACCACAAATGCTTTAGAACTAATATATCTTTCTTTGATTGCTCCATATAGTATACACAAATCTCCAAATTTAACAAATATTTGCTCAGAATGTGTAGATTTTATTGGATTTTTTTAAATAGATGAATATGTGTTTATCTAGTTGTAAATAAAGAATTCCATGGGAAATTCTATTTCTATTGTAGAGAATATTTAATATATACATAATATTGCCATTAAAAATCTCAGAGGAAATTTTAGAGCTAAGGGAAAAATTCAAAATCTATGCTTTTAAAATTATACTACCGAATGACAACTGATGCTAAGTCTATCAAAAGTATAAACATTTTCTGCACTCTCCATATTGCTTTGTAGAAGAAAAGCAAGAGAATACCCTTAGTATTATGTTTTAAAAAAATGAAATGTCATTTTATTCTATGTAAAATAGCAAAATTATTCTTATGGCTTTACCTATTATTAAGAGTGCACTGCTAAAATTACAACCGTAAACAGTGTGCATTAATTGCTAACAGAAAAATCTCAGAAATCAAATTAATCAATCAATCAATCAATCAGTAAATAAATAAATGCCTTTCACTGCTATACTTCATTACTTTTGCTAAAGAAAGCAACATTTACATTTCTTAAGAAATATATCATAAAACTGGGTTGTTCAAGAATTATATTGCATTAGATCACCACTAACATAAAAAGTAAATGGATGTAAAATTCATTCAGCAAAATTACTTTTATTAGATTAAAAAATAGATTGAGAAAATGACTAAGGGTATTTGTATATGTTTCAGTCAGATGCTGGGTAAAACCTCTCAGAAGACAGTGGTGCTAGGCTCCTATCTGTAAGCATAGCAGAGTATCATGAATAGTGTCAGGGATTGGTTGCTTGCCTATGGAATGAGTCTTAACTTGGACCTGTTATTGGTTGGCCATTCCCTCAGTCTCTGATTCATCCTCCCTGCCTGTGTCTGTGTTTCTTGTAGGCAGGATACATTTTGGGTTGAAAGTTTTATGGGAGGGTTGGTGTCCCTATCCTGCCCACTGAGGGTCCTGCCTGGCTACAGGAGGTGGCCTCTTCAGATTTCATGTCCTCACTCTTAGGAATCTTGGCTAATGTCACCCACATTGACTCCTTTGTGCCTTCCCAGTTCTCTGGACTTCATAGAGATTCCCCCAACCCCAAGCCCAGCAGCTGCAGATTTCTATTCCTTCTCCTGGCTCTCTGACACTTTCTTCCCACATCTGATCCTGCTCCCATCCAGTCCCTTCCCATACCATTTCCTACCCTGTGCCCTCACTCCATCTTCCTCCTATGACTATTTCATTCTCCCTTCTAAGTGAGACTAAAACATCCTTGCTTAGGCCTTTCTTCTCGTTCAATTTCTTTGGGTCTATGGAGTGTATCATGGGTATTCTGTACTTTATGGCTAATATGCACTTATCACTGAGTGCATACTATGCATGTCCTTTTGGGTCTGAGTCCACACACAGAATATTTTATAGTTTCAACCATTTGCCTGCAAAATTCATGATGTCTGTTTAGTAGCTGAATGGTATTCCATTGTGAAAATCACCCACATTTTCTGTGCCATATATCAGTTAAGAGATATTTGACCTGTTTCCACTTTCTATCTACTACAAACAAAGCTTCTAAGAACACAGTGAAGCATGTGTCATTGCGGTACAGTGAAATATCTTTTGGGTAATGTCCAGAAGCAGTATATATGGGTCTTCAGGTTAAACTATGTCCAGTTTTCTGAGAAACTGCCAGATTTATGAAGATACCCACAACCAAATGCTGAGACAGATGTCAGGGACTCTTATGGAAGAGTTAGGGGAAAGGTTGAAGGCCCTGAAAGGGATAGGAACTCTGCAGGAAGACCAAGAGTCAGCTAACCTGGGCCCTGGTAGCTCTGAAACAGAACCACCAACCAAAGAGGTTAGGCCAAGGCCCCAGGACTTATGTAACAGATGGTATCTCAGTCTCCATGTGGATCCCCCAACAACTATAGTGGGGGCAGTCCCTAAAGCTGTAGCTTGACACTGGAATCCTTTCTCAAACAGGGCTGCCTTGTCTGACCTCAGTGGGAGAGGATAAATCTTATCCTGCAGAGACTTGATGATGCAGGGTCGGAGATGTCTAGAGAGACCCCATCTTCCTAGAAGAGATAGGGGGAATGGGGAGAGGTATTCTCTGAGGGGGGACTGGGATGTGGCATTGTTTGGGAGATAGATGATAGATAGATAGATAGATAGATAGATAGATAGATAGATAGATAGATAGATAGACAGACAGATCAAGTAGGACTAAGGAATAACATTAAAACTATATTTCTATTTAAACACAAAAGGAATACAAAATTAAAACATATGGTTTAGTAAATATTCAAATCTAAAACAACTGTTAGATTTCCTAGATACATGTATTAAATAAAGAATTACTTTATTTATTCTGGGACAACTACTATAATGGTATGAAATTTATATGTACATTAGAGATTCTGACATGTAGTATCCATTTTTAATCTGAAAAATCTATACACTCATATGAATTCCCTAGTAAATTATCCCAAAACATTTAAAATTACAGCCAGTATGCTAAACTCTTCAATGAAATTAAAGAGAAACAAATAATTAATTGTTGCATAAATTGGATAAGTAGACATAATATTGACATAGAAATGAGAAACACTCTGAAAAGATCAAAGTTGATATTATTCATGCTATTTAATTTCAAATCAAGCAGATCAAAGTTTACTGGCAGAAGGAGACATGAAAAAACTGATAAAGACTATGAGACTGCATATTAAATTTTATTGTAATGTGAGTATGTGTGGATGAAAAATATGTCATGGCATATATTAAATATGATCAATTTATGATTTGTGAACATTATACAAAACAAAACTATAAGGAAATCATCAAAGGATTATTTTTACTAGCAATCTATTTAAAAAAAGGAGAAACAAGGATTTATTTTCATAGCTATTTAAACTCAGTCAGGATAATATTTCAAATCCTCCAATAGTCTCTAAATTTAAAAAAAATAGATCATCAAAGGCAAATGAGATGATATTATACACAGAAAACATTTTTACTAATTACAAAAGCCACAGTCAATACATGCTAGCAATTTCTCTTTTATTTTTAATATGGCAAACCCACAATTTGTTGGCAAAAGTAGAATGAAATCAACACTCCCATTGTTTACTTGTCATCTTTGAATGGGAATTTCATTTAGAGCCTGGGAAATCCCAAGCTAATAATTGACATAAATATGTCAAATGTGGTTACTATTTTCATTCTAGGGCAATTAGTGAAAGAAATGCAAATTGTCCACTAATGAAGACATCTGCAAACCAGTGCTCTTGGGAGCTTTGACAATTCTCTGCTAAATATATACACACAGCTCATGTTTCCAAAATATTTGAATAATTATCAAACCATGAACAAAAGTCAGTAAAGAGTGAAATTATTATATTTGGATCATTTGGAGATGCTAAAAAGGAATAAAACATAAAATGAACATCATATATTACACATATTTGAAAAACTGTCAAATGTCCATGAGGAGTTTAAAAAAACAAATTGAAGACAATATATTGATTTGAAATCTCATGGTTATTACTCATTCTCATGAACATAAAAACATTATCAGTAAAACAGTAATTACCAAATACTTGCTCCACTGTTTCACAAGTACTGTTCTAGATGCTTTAGCCCTTATATCTTTCTGCTCTTACCTCATGTTTACATGTCCCTTCAGCAGTTTTGCACAGTCCCCTCTGCCAAGATATTATCTTACCTCTTCACTTAGATTCACCCTCCCCAATCTCTAAGTCTGTAGTACTCATTATAACATTATCCCCACCCACTGTTAACATAAAGAACAGTTAGTGCTATAATGTCTCTACAACATCATGGTCTTTTCACCACAATTCAACTCCAGAAACTTTGTCATGTTTCAAAATCAATATGTTATAACTAGTAAATTCTATGTTCACATTTCTACCCCTCAACTCCTGACAGCTTCACCTAGATTGGCCTTCTTGGTAAGATTAACTTCTCTAGATAATTTATACAAATAGAGTCATAGGAAGTTTGTCTTTCTGTGACTATATTTTATTCATCAAAATTCCCTAAAAAGTGCTTCATTATGCAATGTCTCTAACTTATGAATTTTTTTTATTAACTTGAATATTTCTTATATACATTTTAGTGTTATTCCCTTTCCCGGTTTCCTACAAACATCCCCTCTCCCCTCCCCTTCCTTATAGGTTGTTCCCTCCCACCCTCCCCCCCCATTGCGCCCTCCCTCAAACAGTCTAGTTCACTGGGGGTTCAGTATTAGCAGGACCCAGGGCTTCCCCTTCCACTGGTGCTCTTACTAGGATATTCATTACTACCTATGAGGTCAGAGTCCAGGGTCAGTCCATGTATAGTCTTTAGGTAGTGGCTTAGTCCCTGGAAGCTCTGGTGGCTTGGCATTGTTGTACATATAGGGTCTCGAGCCCCTTCAAGCTCTTCCAGTTCTTTCTCTGATTCCTTCAACGGGGGTCCTATTCTCAGTTCAGAGGTTTGCTGCTGACATTAAGCCTCTGTATTTGCTGTATTCTGGCTGTGTCTCTCAGGGCGATCTACACTTCTGCCTTCTTTCTTCATCCATCTTGTCGTTGGGTGGCTGTATATATATATGGAAGCCACATGGGGCAGAGCTCTGAATGGATGTTCCTTCAGTGTTTTAATCTTTTGCCTCTCTCTTCCTGCCAA